>NC_000072.6:87455039-87776539 GCF_000001635.26 Mus musculus
GGCAACTGTAGTGTGTGGCTGACACTGAAAGCTGCTCTCACAGAACAGCATTGGTGTCCCAAAGCCAGGGAGAAAAGTGCCTGCATATTTGTTGGGTCTCAGTTGTGACCGTGAGCTGAGGCCAGCTTTGTATTCTGGAAGTACTCGGCAGCTGCGGTCAGTGAGTTTCAATCCATGAGGTTTAGAAGGAAAAGAACTCCTCGAAAGACGCTAAGAATCTCTGAACTGAGGGTCGTAGGTCCCCTACCTCCCCTTTGGAAACACTGGTCAGTCAGTTTATGTCGTCCTCAGTTTCCCTGTCTACTGAATGAACAGGCTGGGTTAGATACACTAAGGAGTTAATCTGTGCTTCTGAGTTCTCCTGACTGGGATTCGAGAACCTGCAGTCACACTCTTTGTCTTCCCCATGTGCTACTTTTTGGACATTGCCCTGAAAATATGAGCCATAGTTCCCAGCTCTGCTTCTCTGCTGCAGGTAGATGCCAGCCTGGGGTTGGCACCACTGGGGTTCCATCTTGGGCAACCCCTCCACCTTAAATGATGCGTTTAAAAGCCATCCACTTTAGACACAGTATCAGCCTCCAAATTTTCCCTGGCTCCCTGGTGAGCACATGGCCTGGTCCTTGCTGGTATCTGCACAGGAAGTGTCGGAACGCAGACGTTTACACAGTGTGATCACGCAAGCAACTTCCCATGAACCTGTGGAGCCCGACCAGCAGTTGCCAAGGCATTAGGCTCTTTGTCCTCCTTCCTTATCAATCTCTAGCTGTCTCCTGAGTCTTGTTTCCCTGAGCAGAGCTTAAGGAAGTTCACCAAATAATGAAGTGAGTTTGTTCTTTATATCCCAGTGTTGCAGGCTCTGTACTGGGAATGCCAAACTCGCTCTCTCCAGGCCCCCAGCCTGCCCAAATCTCTACCAGGAGGAGATTGTTACAGACAAAGCCTAGCACAAGTTGTTCCATCCAGTCCCTAAACTTTCAAAAAGTAAAAAAAAACAAACAAACAAACAAAAAAAAACAAAAAACAACAACAAAAACAAAACACTACACCTGCCTTACGCTTAAGACGAATATGCACCCAGGCATGCCCAATACTGTGAGGGTGGACAGAGGGTAGGGCAAGACTGACACAAGAGGGAACAGGGGGGTGGGGGGTGGCAGGAAAAGAGTTGTATTTCCTATAATCCTCTACTGTAGGCAGGAACTTCCAGACTGACAGAGAACCTGATGTGAGTCCTGACCCCTCTTTTGCTCTCCCAGCTCTTCTGAAGGTGGAATTGCTGAAGGTGGTGTCTCAGCACCAGTGAGGAACGAGGGGGAGAGGCACTGCTAAATCAGAGGCAGGAAGGGTTTCAAATGTAGCACTTTCGCTCGGAGGCTGCCAAACCCACACTCCTATATTTCAGACCTTGAAAGAGACTCCAGGGACCCCCTCCTTGTGCTTTAGGAAAAATATCCCCTGTGGAATTGTGACACTGCTCCCCATCCTACTCTGTCAACTCCTAAAGAAGCAGTGTGAGCCAATGGAAGAGGGCGTGGGCCAGCAGAAGCTACTTCAGGCCCTCATCCATTCAAATCAGATGTCCTGTGCATGGCGCCACACCTGTGACTACAGTTTACAAAGGAGTAGTTCTGGGGAAACCTAATGGTCTACTGCTCTTTTTACTCATGTGTGTGTGTGTGTGTGTGTGTGTGTGTGTGTGTGTGTGTGTGTGCGTGCACACACACACACACACACACACACGGACACACACGGACATGCGCATGTGCATACTTACACAGGCATATGCATGAGTAGAGGTCAAAAGACAACTTTGTTGGGGGGGGATTGGACCTTTCCTCAAGCATATGAGACCCCGGGATTTTTTGGAGATTCAGATCAAGTTTGTGAGCCGATGCTTTTACTCAGAGGCACCTCACCAGCCCTCACTGCTCCTCTTAATAATGCCCTCCCTTCTGTCTTCCGCAAGCAGGGCTCAAAGATGGTGCTCTGTGCTGTGGTGCTGCTCTGTGCTGTGGTGGTGTTCTGTGCTGTGGTGCTGCTCTGTGCTGTGGTGCTGCTCTGTGTTGTGGTGCTGCTCTGTGCCGTGGTGATGCTCTGTGCTGTGGTGCTGCTCTGTGCTGTGGTGCTGCTCTGTGTTGTGGTGATGCTCTGTGCTGTGGTGATGCTCTGTGCTGTGGTGCTGCTCTCTGCTATGATGGTGCTCTGTACTGTGGTGCTGCTCTCTGCTATGATGGTGCTCTGTGCTGGGTGATGCTCTGTGTTGTGGTGCTGCTCTGTGCTGTGTAGGTGCTCTGTGCTGTAGTGATGCTCTGTGCTGTGGTGCTGCTCTGTGCTATGATGGTGCTCTGTGCTGTGGTGATGCTCTGTGCTGTGGTGCTGCTCTGTGCTGTGTAGGTGCTCTGTGCTGTGGTGATGCTCTGTGCTGTGGTGCTGCTCTGTGCTGTGTAGGTGCTCTGTGCTATGATGGTGCTCTGTGCTGTGGTGCTGCTCTGTGCTGTGGTGCTGCTCTGTGCTATGATGGTGCTCTGTGCTGGGTGATGCTCTGTGTTGTGGTGCTGCTCTGTGCTGTGTAGGTGCTCTGTGCTGTGGTGCTGCTCTGTGCTATGATGGTGCTCTGTGCTGTGGTGATGCTCTGTGCTGTGGTGCTGCTCTGTGCTATGATGGTGCTCTGTGCTGTGGTGATGCTCTGTGCTGTGGTGCTGCTCTGTGCTGTGGTGCTGCTCTGTGCTATGATGGTGCTCTGTGCTGTGGTGATGCTCTGTGCTGTGGTGCTGCTCTGTGCTGTGGTGATGCTCTGTGCTGTGGTGCTGCTCTGTGCTGTGGTGCTGCTCTGTGCTGTGGTGGTGCTCTCTGCTATGATGGTGCTCTGTGCTGTGGTGCTGCTCTGTGCTGTGGTGCTGCTCTGTGCTGTGGTGCTGCTCTGTGCTGTGGTGCTGCTCTGTGCTGTGGTGATGCTCTGTGCTGTGGTGATGCTCTGTGCTGTGGTGCTGCTCTGTGCTGTGGTGCTGTTCTCTGCTATGATGGTGCTCTGTGCTGGGTGATGCTCTGTGCTGTGGTGTTGCTCTACACATCCTTCCTCTATCAGTACCATCTTCAGGACGTTGAGAGTGGTAGAACAGAACTTTCCTGTCTTTACTTTTTATACTTTGAACAACAAACCACGGTCAAATTTGTGGATTGCTGCCGATATGCATGAGAAATATAAGACTAGAGCCTGTGATTAGGCAGTGGGAAAAGAAGGCAGGCTGAGAATTTTAGAGACAGGACAGAGAGGGACAGACAGAAAGACAGAGAAGATGGAGGAAGAGGATGAACCAGATCCACATGGCTTGAAATAGCCACAGGTAGCTATGAATATCATAGAAAGGATAGAATAATCTAGGACAATTTGTCTTATCTAAGTGGGCAGCTTGTTTCATATCAAGCTCTGAGTTCACTGTGTGTGGGTTTTATGAGTTGAGAATTTGCTGTTATAAATCTGACTGATAAACTACAAGCCTCTAGAGTTTTGATTTTACTGGGTTACAGAGGATTTGTGACAGCTAGCCGCAAGGAATAGATGACTGAGAATACAGAGGTTCAGTGGCAAGCCAACAGCAGCAATTGGGGCGGTACTGCCACCTGGGGCAAGCCACGGGAGCAGGGAGACCATTGTGGCCAGAGAGTAATCAGCGATATTGTTGGTTGGTTGTTTTTATAATTAACTCAGCAAAAGGCAGGTGGCATTAGCTATAGTTGAGAAAACAGATGATTGTGCCTGATCCCCCTCTAAAGAGCAAATAAACCCATTTTCATTTTGTTGAAGTAGAATAGCAATAACAACAATGACAATAATAATTAATAATCTTGACTATTCACTATACAAATCCACACCCCTAAAGTCATTTCATAGTTGGAAACCTTTGCTCTGAGACTTTGCAGACAAGTTTTGTCCACTGGAGGGTGACTCAGGATGGAACCCAAAGCCCTGGTCACACAGCCATGTACCACAAGAAAGATTCACCTGCTTCAGGCAAGAGGTGCCTTTTACTAATTATTTTTTTCTTTGTTGTTGGAATGTATGTATGTATGTATGTATGTGTGTGTGTGTGTGTGTATTTGATGTGTACGGGTGTTTGTTTGTTTGCATATATGTATGGGCAGCATATGTATATATGGTGTCCTCAGAGGGTGTCAGATCTCCTGGAACTGGAGCTACAGAGGTTTGTTAGCCATCATCGTGTGGATGCTGAGTCCTCTGAAAGAGCAGCCAGTGCTCTCAGCCACAGAGCCAGCTTTTACTAATTTTACCAAACCCCCTTTTACTAATTCTAATAAAAGTGTTTCATTAGATTGCCAATATCCTTGCTCAATTTTTGTTTTCTGTTTTCTTTATTTGAATATAATTTTCTCACTCATTTTGCTTTCATAAATATTGTTTGATCCTGGATTCCAACAGTTCAGCCTCTCCAAGCAGCCCTCAGTTGGCCAGCACTGGAGAGTGAAGAAATATTTTCTGGCCATGTTTTAGAGCGACCAGAACCATCTGACTAGGCAAGACAGCCACAGAGACAACAAAGAACTGAGGCCTTGGCCCAGCTCTGGCCTGGGGTCCTGAGATGTCACACACCTTAAATGTCTCCTTTGGACCTGGTCATACACTGGAAGATTCCAGTTCACTCTTCCCACAGTGGAATAACGCAATCCTTGGAGCACAGCACAGGGTGGCAAGTGTCCTGGTGTGCTCCTGTACACTCTCAACTTCTGTGTATTTGCTGAGGATTGTGGCACATCCCTCAGATACCCTGTCCATCCTAGGAGGTAACCCTGCTTCCAGCTCACTAGGAGCATGAAGAAATGGAGTGGAGTTGACTGTCCCTGCCACACCACTCAGACCCTCAAGGATCCGTCTTTGTCTTGGGCTTCTCCATCGACTTCACAAACTCCTTGACTTCTTCTTCCAAGACTCTGTTCCTCTTCTCAACGTCCTCCCGGGAGCGCTCCACATTTCGAAGGCTGATTTCCAGGGCCGCGAATTTCTTCCTCTCCCTCTCGAGTTCTTCATTGAGCCTCACCACCTTAGCCCAGACATCGTAATTTTCCTTCTCCAGGCTGCAAGGAAGGAAACCAAGGGACAGCAGAGCATTAATTTTAAACCCTTCCTTCACAGACCTCCACCCATGTTCACGACCTCTTGTTCATTTGCCTTTGTGAGACACAAGATGCCAGTCTAGCCATTGTCTTCTGTGTATGTTCTTCCTTCCAGAAGACTTTACAGAAAACCTCAATTCCCAAAGCACTCAGAGCCCCACTTAACACCCTGGAGACACCCCCTGGCTTACGGTGCTCCACGTCAGTTATATATATTGTATCATATTTTTAATCAGACAAAATATTCGAAAGAAGGAGCCATCTGTAATGAACGGATCTGTGTTTCCACCTTAGAGCACCGTGTTTTGCCCAGGTCAGCTAAGGCTGTGGACAGTCCATATTCTAGATCCTTGACATCTCTGCACATGATGCCTCTCTACCCTGCTCCAGTGGATAGACATCCTGGGCCAAAAGCCCTTCCTAGCCAAGACCCTCCTGGGACCAAGATTTGGAAAGGCAAAGGGAAACATATTTTGGGGACCAGGGTCCCACTAAAATTCTAAATCCTGCTCAGGGTAGGTGAACTATAAATTTCCTGAATTTTCATGACATTCATTGCTACTGGCTGAAATCCTAATACAGCCCCAGGTGCTCTTCCAAGCTCTGTGGAACTAACCCTGAGGAATGGATGAACCTAGTTTATTACTCAAGCCTAAGGAGGAAATTTCCGATCTCTGGGTGAAATTCAAATTGTGTGATTGGGAATTTGCTTCAGAATTTCCTCCCCTGGGTGCTGCCCTCCTCCCCAAACTCAGTCTGTGACTACTGTCCCCTCCTCCTCCCCACAGCCTGCCCAAAGTCATCTACAGACTGAGGTCCCCCTCTGAGCCCGTGCCTCACATTCTGAGTTCAAGAGCCATGGCTGGCTCTGTGTGGACCACTCCCTCAGAGCTGTGCCTGCCCCCGTCTGTCTTGCTTTTCCTACAGAACGTTTCCTCATCCCTCCAGAGCCTCCCATTATAGAGTCAATCTTCTCCTCTGGCTTTCCATTCTTTCCTGGCTTGGAGAAAGTGGGATGCTGGGATGGATCTTGACCACTGATTGCAGGGGAGAGTAGAATCTACATGGACTTGAGAGCTGGACTGACCTGGGTTCAAGGTTCAAAACCCAGCCCCACACTAATCAGCTGTGTGGCCTTCAAGAATGCTTTGATGCTTTTGAACCCCCCGATTCTTCTGATAAATGGGGTGCTTCCTATGTGGATTGAATCAGAAGGCATTGCCCAGCTGCTAATTCTCCTGCCTCTGCCATGGATGGGCTAATGGGCGACTTAGAGACCCTTATGTATTTGGAAACGCAGACATCTCTATGGCAGTCAGTCCTTTTCCTGATTCTCACTGGCACTCAGGCTAGGGCACAATCGGAGCCTTATCTGGGACTGATTTTCTACCGGATAAGATGTCACCGAAGTCTTATAACTCCACAAATGGTTGATTTCAGGTTATCAGACAAAAAACATGTTTTGCTTAAGGGCCATCCCCCTATATGGGACAATGGATGGAAATTCACAATAGTCTTTCTTTCTGGTACCTAAATATTAATAAAAGTATCCATAAATATGAAAGTATATTAACCTCATTATGACAAGTTTCCTGTGTGTCAAGTTGGACAAGGTTACCTCTCTGAGAAAGAATTTGCAGCCCGGTGTGGTGGTGCACTCCTTTAATCCCAGAACTTGGGAGGCAGAGGCAGGCGGATTTCTGAATTCAAGGCCAGCCTGGTGTACAGAGTGAGTTCCAGGACAGCCAAGGCTACACAGAGAAACCCTATCTCAAAAAAAAAAAAAAAAAAAAAAAGATTTTTGCCTCAGAAGAAAAATGGGGAGGGGATCACAACAATACCAAGATGGCATGACAACCCTAAGGTGGCACACACACCTAGGCAGTAACCATCAGTAATTAACCATAAGACCCACCCAACAAGAGGGAAGCCTGGTACAGAAGCCTAGCTAACTAGTGAAGTCATGGATCTCGGAGGAAAACCTACAATCACCACATTACTGAACCATCATAAGCCCTAACAACAACCTAATGTGTCCTTACACCCACAGGTAAGAGCAGTCTTCACCCCTCATCAAGGAAGCTTCCCTCCTTGAAACAAAGACCATTACAGAAAACCACAACCAATCAAAATAAAGAGTTGTGGATTCTAACCCCAGTGGATATATCCTACAAAACACTCCCACGTCTAAGGCTCAGGGAACCTTGTGGAGAAAGGAGCAGAAAGACTGTTAAGAGCCAGACAGTCAGGGAGTTTGCTGGGGAATCCTGTCTCCTACCTCTCAGAAGCTAAAGTCATAAAGCCTCACCAACATGGCTGCCCAAATGTAAACATGCCAGTGTGAATAGGGAAGGCCCACAAGACCTCAATCCTACACAAAGAACAACAGGCCACCCAGGGGTGCCTTGAGTGGCAGAAGTGGCTCTAGAGAAGAGCATACCAACTGTTCCTCGATAGCAGATGGTCGGCACTGATAACATACACTAATATGGAGCACAAGGAAATTCCCCAACTCAGTTGCACATATTCACCCTTGAGGCTACGTGGGTTTCATATCTATGTTTCCATGGACCTCATCGGAAGTGTAAGGATTCTCACTAACTCACCTGTCACCTCTCTCTCCCTTGGTCCTTTATTAGGGTTGGCTGCTACAGAATGCTCTGTCCCCTTTATACCGTGACATTTTGGAAGGTGGGGACAGTATCCTTCCTACTAAACACAGAAGTCAAGTGCACGTGGCCCTCTGCACATGACTTACTTTTTAATCTGTTCCTCATAGACCTGCTTCTGGGTTTCTATTTCCTTCTGTAGGCTCTGGACTGTCCTCTGCAGAGAATCAAGGTCATCCTCGCCAGAGTTCTTGCTTCCAGCCTCCATTTCAGAGTCTGTGCTAACAAGAGCATCTCTCTTGGAGTCACTGGCAGGGGGAGAGAGTGCACCTGCTGGGTTCCCTTGGGACTGTGGTGAGGTGGGGACATTATCGTAGGTAGAAGTCCGCTGGTCATTGGAAAGGTGGCGCAAGTCTTGGGACATAGTTCGCCTGTGCCCTTCTCCTGCCTTAGCCTCTGAAGATGGAGACCAGAACTCATTTTTAAAGATTTCCAGTTTACTGCTGGTGGTGCCTTGGAATGCGGACGTCAGGAAACACTTCCGGTTGGGAAGCGTTTGAGTCCTTTTACGGGATTGCATCTTCCAGTCTCCTGGGTTTTCCCTGGGGGCTTTTCCGCTGTCTTCCTGATGCTGGTCACTGGGCAGTGGTCCAGTGGGACTGGTGGCATCAGGACTACTTGCCTGAAAAAAATAGTCATGGACGTTATATAAGTTTTTTTTTCTTCTGTGTGCCACACTCCTAAGGATTAGAGACCAGGAAGGAAGTGTTTCCTGGTCACACACCTGTGACACCCTCAGTACATCACCTCAGTTAATTTTCTGTGTGATAACTTGCCAAGAGGATATTACAGTTCAGGGACTCTAGCCATTCAAGATCTAGAGAGGAAGAATGGGATAAAACCATTTGCTTGGTTGGTGTAAAAATCTCGAGCTAGGAGCCTTTCATGAACTTGGGAGGCTTTGTCAGTTGTGACTCAGAGCCCGAGACCCATAAGAGAAGTTCAGCAAACTCCAAGAAACGTCTTTCTACAACCTCCAAAATTAAGAACAAAACCACACAAACACCATATGCTAAGTGAAAAGCTGGCAAGCTTTGCGAAGTGTTCCACAGGCAATAAAGGTCTCCTGCTGGCAACTCCCTGTGCTGTTCCAAGCGTATACTGATTGGAAAGGAAAAGATCAATGACCAGGAAGAAGCCAGCAAAGAACTTCAAGGAGACATTCAATTTGCCAGAATCTAGAATCACTATAGAAACGATCCTCTTGGGGCAGCAGCCAGGAATGTCTGGAATAACAGAGGTGGGAAGACCCACATTACCTGTGGGCAGAACCAATCCTGGACTGAAGAGAAAGGAGAATAGGGACTGGGTGACAGCATTCACCTCTCTGTTCCCTGACTGTGGAGCCACTGCGCCCAGCACCTCAAGCCCTCGCTGCCATGGGTTCTCTGCCGCTGTGAACTGTAACCGCCAACCACACACTGGCATGAACCTCTCCTCTCCTAAGTAGCCCTACACTTGTCAGCCAATCCCTTCCTATGATTTGGGTTTTTTGTTTTGTTTTGAACCATGTGGTTGTATATAAAACCAAATTGAAAAGAAAAAGAAAAAAAAAAACAAAATGAAAAAAAAAATCATTTCCCACTTAAGATGGGAAAGTCGGGGGCTGGGATATTTCCTAGCCCATCCCGTGCTTCAGTTGTGGCGTGTGTTCTTGCAGTGGGAATAGGACCTGAGGCATGCAGCCCTGCCCTAGAGTATGCTAGTGCTGACACCTTGGTCAAACTCTCTTGCCTCAGATCCTCAACCAAAGTACATGTGCACTGCATTGTCCCCAGAGTCGGGGTGTGGAGCTGATTCGATTACTTGCTCAGCATAGACTATTGTCCTGTTGTCACAGGCTACTGTTGAAGGAGCAACACCTTAGCTGTCAAGGACTGTGGGTGACTGGTTAACAAAACTTTAAATCGTAACTCAGTTCAGAGCTCTAGTAAGATGCCCGTGGCCATACAAAACCCATCTAAAACAAAACTACAACCACCACAATTTATTGCCCTACCCCAACCCCCATCTTTAACGGAGTCATAGGTAGCTCTCTTGGTCAGCTAGATATTTGAATTTTATTACTTGGCCCCATTTTTTTTTTAAAGCAAGCTGCTATAAAAAGTCTACAGATTCTTTTAAAAAACATTTGTTCCTGTAAATACATGAAAATATTTGACCTTTGTGAGTTGGGGCCCTCTAATAGTCTACCCATTGGAGACTGCAGAGTCTAGCGACTCTGTGAACGTGATCACCAGGCCTTCTGTCCAAGCGAGGGGCTGACATTGCCGGGGCAGCTTATCAGGGAATGAGAAAGACTACACGGACACATCCCTGCTCTGAGGAAGAAATCACGTTCATCATGAGCAGGACACCCGTGCTCTCTGGACTTTCCCTCAGAATGCTCAGCAGCTCTTACCCAGACACATGCAATGCTGCAGTTATTTTCTCTGTCGAACTTCCCCGGGTTTTTGTCTTGGAGATGATTTTAGGAAAGACCCAGAGAGTCAGCCTGCAGGCAGTTCTCGCACATGTCACTAGCCCAGGCTTTCCAAATGTGTTCTGGCAGGTCACTGCCAGCTCTACACATGGCCCCAGCATCACCCCGCGCTCCTCAAACTGCTGCCTCAGAATGACCAGACTAAAGGAGGAGTCTGTGGGGCAGCAGGCATCTTACTGTGTTACTGAAGCTGTCTGTCCTAGAAAGGGGTGGGTCTTCCGTGGCATCCCACCCCACAGAGCTTCGCGGCACTGGAGCCTTCTTGGCATCGTTTTTCTGGGCAGGGGGTGAGATCGGTGCATCCTTAGACTTGGGGAAGAGGACTTCGTGGTCTCTGATCATCATGGTCATCACTCTTTGGATCTGAGGAGTCCCTGAAAGAAAGAAGAGATTTGCCATGCTGGTACATGGAGCAGGCTCCCAGAAACACCCAAGGGTTGCTGCCCACCAATAGGGTATTTCCCCATTGGCCCTAAAGCCACAGGCTTTGTTTGCTCTCATGGGACCTGTTTTAATTGTTTGGGGTAAAATATTTTTAATGAGAGGATGTCTAAATGAGAATATATAAGGGGGCAAGCAGTGAGCATTGAGGATACTTCACACCTATATTTCCTTGGATCAGTTTTTATCAGACAATAGATGTAACAATAACAGGCAAGGGACGGGGGTGATATCTTTCTCTTCACCTGTGGTCCTCAATACGGTCTGTCTTGTTATTACTCCTGAAGCAAATGGGTGTCAGGGACACTTCCTCCCCACGTCCATCACGAGTCTTCTCGGCCAGGACTTTTGCTTATTGAGCCAAGTCACGACCTTAGAAAGCTTTCAGCCAAGCTTTACAGCAACCATTTTGTGAAACCGGCTTGTAAAATAAAACCCTGTTTGCTCTTCTTGGCTAAAGGTATGTTAAAGTCATAAAAGGACTGGAAAGCACTAGTTAATTGGTTTGAGGTTAGACTGCTGCGATCCGTGACCATTGAACAGGGGACCTAATTCCTGCACTGCTGACCTCATGGGGGATGTTAATAAAGTCAGAAGAGGTCAAGTAGGCAAGCTCGGTAAGCGGCAGGACATCAAACGGACACTAGGGGGCAGTGTTCTCGCTGTCACGCCCAGCAAGCCGCTTCCCTGCAGGATCAGCCTGTGTACCTCTCATAATCACAGCTGGGTCTTCAACCTTCGACCTGATGAGGTTCACCCCGATCACAGTGGCCAGGTTGTCCACGCTCATCTTGTTGACGGCACAGTTCAGCTGGATTTCATGCAGAAATCTGTGGGCAACAGGAAACCCCATCTTAGACAATGGGAAGTGCCCAGGAGAGAGAGCTTGAGTGCTCCCGGGACCCAGCGGTAGGTACACTTGTGGAATTATAGTTTTCCCCTGTTTCTGGAATGGAGTGAACTGGCTCTGCCTGCAAGACTTTCTGGAAGTTCACAGACCAAGGAGAGAGGAGGAGCCGTGGACTGTTCAGTTGCCGGGGGAGGGGCAGGCTGGAGCTGGAGAATCTCACAGCAAGGGTTGCTTAGGAGAAAGAGGTGACTTTAAGGATTCAGATGGGTGTCAGACAGCTTCATTGATTTGCCTTTATCACTCACTTCTCAGTTCCCATCCCACCCATGTCTCCAGAGAGGAAAACCGAGGAGTCTGTGAGCATCTCTCACTCCCAGCCGCTGCTCAACTCTACTATATTTCCACCCACTAGAAGCCTGAAATCCTTAGATGTGTTAGAAAAACAAAAACAACTAAACAGATAGGTAAAGGAATTCTGGATATTTTTAAAAAGCATTCAAAGGGGGTAGACTGAAATATCATAAAATTTAGGTGATTTATAAAATTAATTTCTTAAGGACTTTATTTGTAAAAATTAGGAGAAATAAGAAATCGTATGTTCAAATGATGAAAATTATGAGTTATTACGGGATAATTTATCCTGGGATAAAGGACATGCTTTTCATGGGTATAAAACCATTCCTGCAGTTTCACTGCAGTAGAAAAGATGCATCAGAAGATAAAACACCCAAGAGAAGGAAGGCATCACTGGACGAGGGGCTGCACTAGTGCTGGTCCTTATTCACAGTTCTTGTCTCTTTGTGGTCTCCAGATTAAGTCAGAATCATCTTTACAACTTGGAAATTACATCACAGTATTTTTGAAAATGACAAAATGGAGGTATGTATGGGGTGAAGGTGTCCACCACAGCAGATCTGGGCTGGACCACCTGTAAGGTATCGCCACAAGGACCTCACACAGTAGGTCCTCACAAAGGACCTCACACAGTAGGTTCCCACAGAGGACTGCAGGAAACTATAACTGATGGCCTAGAATGAATGTTTCCAGGGTGGTAGTTTCAGGGATAACAGGCATTCCAGGTTCTCTTGCAGGACCTGGGGCAGGTCTGAAGGAAGAGTACATGTATTCTGTGTGCAGGTTCTTAGGGATCCCTGGTGAGTCCTCTGTCAATAATACGCAAACAGAGTTGAGCTTCTACAGTTCTGGACCAGAATCTGTGACCTTAGAAAGCTTCCTCTTCTAACGGGGACTTCTCTCTGCCATGGCTGGAAACTGTGGCTCCACACCTGGATGCTCACCTGCAGATGTAGCTCAGGAGGTTGTAGTTGTCTCGGGGAAGGGTAGAAAGCTGCTTCACCAACTCCTGCTGAGCCTGGAAGAGATGTTTGACACTGGTAAATAAGCCTACTGCCCCTTTGTCGGCAGTGAGTAGAGAGACATCACTGGTGTGTCTGTATAGGAAGAGCACGTTGGTTATCTCTCCTGTTCCCATAGTTTCGTGAGTTAAAATATTTGGAAATAGCTATGAATTCACAGAAAGTTGACGCCCAGACTGGTCTTGAACTCCATATGTAACCAGTGATGAATTTCAACTTCTGATTCTCCTGCCTCTACCTCTGGAGTGCGAGCTACCACAGCCCGTCTATGCTGGTCGAGAATCGGACCCAGGGCTCTGTACGTGCTCGGCAAGCACTCTACCGACTGAGATATACTCCCAGCTAGCATATATATTTTGTATTGTGCATTTATGAAGTCTGTTTTCGGTAATGTTGCTCACCCACTCCTGACCTCCTTCCTGACCTAGAGCTCCTGTAAGTGCGGACTATCTGATAACGGACACTCGTGATAATGTTCTCAATGAATGAGATACAATGATCCAGTAAACAATGAAACCACAGCCTAATATCTCAGAAGTAGTGAGCAAATGATTCTGCTGAGAACTTCTGGGAAGCAGGCCAGACTGGCCGTGCTGCAAGGCGTGCACTGGGAAGGGCAGCTTAAGTTCTACAATGGCTACAGATTTCACATGTGGCCATTCAAAGATCGCGTGGACCAGGGAAAGGATGACAGGACTTTTTGCCCTTGGGGACCACAGCTGCCTGCAGTCCGTGATCACCTCTGATGGCATGTGAGATGACATGTAACGTGACTCTTTTTAGGTGTTTTTCAAGCCTTATCATTCACAAAGGATATCTTAAATGCCCCTGTAAATCAAGGGTTTTCATATCTTCTGTCAACCCTACAATACCCACAACTCAAATGCCCACATAAGACTAAATACAACCTAGTTTTTTCTTCTTGGAAAAAACAGCTACACTGTTGGCTGAATCGTTGCTACTCTCTTGCTATCCGAGTTTTGAAATGTAGAATACTCTTTTGTGCCAGAATCCTTATAACCATGGCTCCCACAGGCAGTTAGCCCAGGAAATTCCACTAACTATTTTCTCACTGGCCCAGGTATCCTGTGACTCAGACTATATCACAAACACCAAAGAACAGAGAAGAAACGGCTCAACAACAAAGTAACAAATTAGTTTCATGTGCCTTGCTCCTCTATACAATCCTAGACAATGCAGACAACAACATGGTGGAAATTTGTGCTGTTCCATACAGTAGCTAATTGTTGCATGTAGCTATTTAAGTGTAAATAAAATCAAGAATTTGACTCTTCTGGTATAGTAGTCATAATTTGTGAACGTGTTATCACTTGTGGCTAGAGGTTAGCACGTGGAACAGTGATAAGATTACATCAACAGGGAAATCCTATTGGTTTAAGTAACTACACCGAGTCTCATAGAATATGCATGAGGCAGCTGTTCTTAGTTACCAGCCTGACTGGGTTTAGAATGGCCAATGGATGCATCTACAAGAGTGTCTCTGTCTCAGGAGAGGTTGGACTGCAGTGGGAAGGCCCACCATGCTGGCAAGCAGTAGCAGCCCATAGTCTGGGATTTTGGTAAGAAGGAGAAAGCAAGCTGAGGACAGGCCTTCATCTCCCTCTGATCCCTGATTGCAGATACAGCATGACCAGTGGCCCATACCCCTGCTGCCATGCCTTCTCCACCACCACAAACTGTATCCTGGAGCCGAGACTTCCATGCATTGCTTCAGTCTGGCACTTTGCCACAGTAATGAGATAGCCACTAATACACTGCATAATTTACCAAATGGAAGGATGGCAGGCAAATCCAAGTCTTGTGTAGTGTTTTACCAGGGAGAATGACAGACACATTGGCCTGGTGCTGCTGCTGCTGCTGCTGCAGAGTTCCAGTCTGATTGTGGGAAGCCACATGTGCCGTTGCAGAGTGGCACTGACTACTGCTGGCCACCACGCATAAGATTGGACAAACAACCAATGTGTACATATGCAGTAAAGTTTTTTGCAAAGACACTGCCTGGCCCAGGCATGATAATGAGGTTCTGTAAGGTACTGAGAGTATAACCAATCAGATGTGAGACATGCAAATGAGGTATGATAATGAGGTTCTGTAAGGTACTGAGAGTATAACCAATCAGATGTGAGACATGCAAATGAGGTATGATAATGAGGTTCTGTAAGGTACTGAGAGAGAGTAGCCAATCAGATGAGGAACATGCAAATGAGGCTTAGTGCATAACCAATCCGGGTGTGAGACACGCCCCTCCTAGACCTATAAACGCAGCACCAGTTCTGGGCTCGAAGTCTTTTCGCCTCTACAATCAAGCTCTCCCAATAAACGTGTGCAGAAGGATCCTGTTGCAGCGTCGTTCTTCCTGGCCAGTCGAGCGCGCGCAAGATCTGATAAAGTATCCTACCAAAGGGTGTGGCCCCCACTCTCATCTACTAGAGCCCAGTTTAGAAAATTCATTGCTTTTTTGCTTTCTTCTAAGTAAGGCAGTCAGCTAGAGAGACACCAACCTTTGCCTCATCTGCGTTCATGAGCTGCCCACAGAGCAGGAACCCTTCATACTGACTCCAAGGAACCACAGGCTCTGGCAGGTCTCGGAGGTAGAGCTTTAGTAGAGATGCCACCGTGTGCACATCTGTGTCCCTGAAAGAAAATAAGCTGTACTTAGTGGACAGGCCCTCCCCGCTGCCCCGAGGGACCTCGGGGTCAGAGTATGGACTAGAGAGGGGCAGGTTACAAAGGACCAGAGCTTGGCAAAGTTGAAGCAGCCCCAGACACCAGCTTCTAGAACAACTCCAACATACTTCCCTCTGCTTCCACACAGCTAGCTGCCTTAAGGTTCCCCTTTTCATTACATTCTCTTTAATTATTTTTGATCATTTCTGCATTTTTCAGACCACTTAGTACCTTCCAATTAGTGATGTTTTTCCATGATTCCAGTAGTGAACTGAACCTAGTTTCACCAGGCCACAGCACTGAGAATATACACATCGCCAGACACTGTGGTAGGTGCTGGCATGTGAGAAGCCCAGGACAAACTCAGGAGGTCAGAGTGTAGAAAGTGACAGCTTGGGAGACACAGTGACTCTTCAGATGAAGACAAGTCAGATGATGGGGGAGATCGGGAAAGCACATGTGTATCCCCCGGAGTGAGGAATGGTGCCCCTACCCCCACGGTCTGAGATGACATTCGGTTGAGTGTGGGCAAGGCATGGCTCTGTGGCTCAGCTTTTGGTGTTTATAGCAAATGTTGCCTCAACTTGGGATGCAGATCTGGCCTACAACCTGCATTTTTGTAGGCCTGCGAGCTGGAAATTATTACTACTTTTTTAAGTGCCTGGGGGGGGGCGATCAAAAGCCATATATCTTAGGACAGGTGAAACTTTTACATACTCGCAGCTACAGTATCAACAAGGTAAGTTTTGGAGGAACACAGCCCCGCTTGTTCACTTACATACTGCCATTGCTTCGTTAGTGTGAGAGAACAGTAACGGTGACAAAGTCACTTTATCTGAAGAGCCTACATATGTAACTGTGGCCCAGCCTGCAAGGCTGGCTGACTCCTGCATTTTCAGAGGGATTGCATTTATTCTGTTAATAGAAAAACTAAATCTGGATCCACCATGCACCCTTAGTAAGGGGATGTGCTCTGAGAAGTGTGCCATTAGGCAATTTAGTCACTGTATGATGTTCATAGATCCAGGTGGGATCGGCTGCTCCATTCCTAAGCTACATGGGAAGTACTCTTGTGATCTGTCAATTGAAGCATTTGAGGCAGTTACAAATATGAACACGTGTACACTTGTGTGTGTGTGTGTGTGTGTGTGTTGTTTTTGTTTCTGCTCTTGGTTGCCAAGAACTTTGACTTTGACTTCTGCACCAACCCAACCCCACCACACCCCATTCCTATCTTCCCAATCCATCCAACCCATCCAACCCCTGCCTCTGCAACCTGTGAACTTGCTGCCTCTGAAAAAGAACACAGAGCTTCATAGAAAACGGTCTGCACTCCAAGGCAGGAAATTTGGGCCAGAGGAATGTTCCCTTAACATGGATATTCTAAAAAGCCCTATCCTATTGAGTCACTGTCTAAAAATACCCCTGAGAAAAAACCCAGCTGGGGAAAACCTTTAACGAAAGCACCTGAGCAGGTGACAGAAGACCTGTGACCTGGAAATCTGCAGGGGAAGGATTCTCTGAGGTGTCCCCTGGCACAGTCTATCCAGTGTCTTTAGCATGTTTGTGGCCTCTGCTCTACCCGATCTGCAATGAAGCTCCTGCATCCTAATCCTTCATCTCAGATGAACCCCTCACGGTCTCCTCTTTCCACTCTGGATCTGAAAGCCACTCCCATTCCCAGCCCCTGTCCTGCCCATCTTATCCACAGCCAGCATGGCCCCAACATACAGAACACACCCATAGGATGAGTAGAGACGAAAAATTTCAGTGAGAAACATAGCATCAGAAAAAGGGAGGAAAAAGAGACCCTTAAAGGGAAACCTCAGCTTTAAAAGATGTTTTATTGCAAAAGGCTGAAGATAATATAGAAAGGGAGACCGGTGGTGGTGGCACACACCTTTAATCCCAACACTAGGGAAGCCAAGGGAAGTAGATCTCTGAGTTCAAGGCCAGCTTGGTCTACAGAGTGAGTTCTAAGACAGCCAGGGCTACACAGAGAAATTCTGTCTCAAAAAAAAAAAATCAAGAAAGAAAGACAGAAATAAAAAAGAAAATGAAAGAAGAGAAAAGAAAAGGAAGAGAGGAGAGGAGAGGAGAGGAGAGGAGAGGAGAGGAGAGGAGAGGAGAGGAGAGGAGAGGAGAGGAGAGAAGAGAAGAGAAGAGAAGAGAAGAGAAGAGAAGAGAAGAGAAGAGAAGAGAAGAGAAGAGAAGAGAAGAGAAAGAATTATAGTCATAGACACAACAGAGGTAGTTTGAAGATTATATTATATAGTCTTATTAGAAAGCCCAATTAGTTTTGACAAGGGTGATGCTAGCAGTGCCTCAGCTTAGCTGGCTAACTGCTCATTCTGGTCTACTGGGTCTCATCATTAATGTTCTTTTTCCTGGGGACTTCTCGAGTTCCACCAGACCGTGTCAAGCCCCTATTCTCTAAATTCTCAGTTATCTCTAGTTGTCATTTTTAGCACTAACACAGTGGAACTGGTGCTGATTTCTCTGTATGGGGGGCACCCCACTGTGTTAATGCGGAGACCAGGGTCATGGGCACCCCACTGTGTTAATGCAGAGACCAGGGTCACCCTTAGAATCTAAGTCTCCAGAATCATTTCTTCTGAGATGGCCATCCCTCCAAACCAAAGGATCAACCTTAAGTGACGTTCTTGTCCATTCTGAGTCCTGAGCCATCTTGCTGGCCCTGCCTAGTTGTCTTGGAACTTCATGTATACCATGTAGCCTGCCTGCCTGTTCTCACAGAGAGTCACAGGGATGGGGTTACATCAGTGCTGTGACCAGGTGGCATCCAAGCCTAGTAAAACCTGACGAGGACATTGAAAAACACTGTCTTTGCATGTGTGTGATGTGTATATGTATGTTCACATGCATGTGGGTGCACATACATATGTGTGCATGTTCACGTGCACATGAGTACATGTACATGTATATGAATGTTTCTATGGAGGCCAGGAATTGACATTAGTGCCTTCTTTGGTCTCTTCCCACCTAATGTATATCAAGGCACAGTCCTTCACTTGAGCCCCAAAGTTCAGATTTGTCCAATCTAGCTATCCAGCTTGCTCTGGGGAGACCTCCTGTCCCAGCCTCTGATCGACTGGCATTACAGACAGTAATGCCCACCTTCCAGTTATGGCTGGGGACCTGAATCGCACCCTCATCTTTTCTTGTGTGGGAAACTCTTTAACCATGGATCCATCCCCCTAGCCCTACAAGGAGGGCTTTTATATTTGTGCTCCTCTACTTGGTGAGAACCATGCACACCTGTGCTAGAATGTGCACACCTGTGCTAGAATGTGCACACCTGTGCTAGAATGTGCTAGAATGTGCACACCTGTGCTAGAATATGCTAGAATGTGCTAGAATGTGCTAGAATGTACACACCTGTGCTAGAATGTGCTAGAATGTGCACACCTCTCCACTAAGCAAGAGCCCCATGCTACTTCTGCCCAGTGAAAATAACAGCAGCAGACCATCGAGTGGACCAAGTGTATGGCCATGTAGAAGATGGAGGTGGTGCCCACTGGTCCTACAGTTGGGATGCCAGGCAGGGGCTTCTTGGCCTTACAACTCCCTCTGTATCTCATTGATGGATAAAAAAATTATGGTTAGGGTTCAGAATAGCAAAAACTATAGGAAAGGTTTAGTTTATCACACAGCTATGCCCGTGGCAAAAGCCTGCTAAGCCATGGTCAGCTATAGGTGCTGGGACATACTCTTTGAAGAAACCTTGGTATTAAATCCATTGGAAGTTAGTGAAATGACAAGAACAAAAAGAATTCTACATTCTTCTCCAAATAAGACTTGTCCACTCAAGGGGCATATGGACCCAGGAGTTGGTCATAGAACTCTGTCTCTCTGTCTCTCTCTCCCATCTCTCTGTCTCTCTGTGTGTCTCTCCGTGTCTGTGTGTGTATGTGTGTGCATGCACGGGTGCTTTCCTCCTCCTTATAAACTCTGAATTTCATGAGAATATAAAGGCCACAGTGCCACCACTCATAGCAACCTGACCGAGTGTAAGCTGGCATCAAAGCAGTCATTTGGAAAATCCCAGCAATTGTGTCTTTTCTTTTGGATAACAGACTTCACTTTCCAAGCAGTAATCCATACACATCTTTCTATCAACTTCAATATAATTAAAAATTAGGAGCTGGGCGGTGGTGGCGCACGCCTTTAATCCCAGTACTTGGGAGGCAGAAGCAGGCGGATTTCTGAGTTCGAGGCCAGCCTGGTCTACAAAGTGAGTTCCAGGACAGCCAGGGCTATACAGAGAAACCCTGTTTCAAAAAACAAAAAAACAAAAAACAAAAAAACAAAAATTAGGAAGAAAACTGGATACAGTGGCAGTGAGCCTCCTGGAATAGGTACCTGCTTGTAAAATGTAACTGTCTGTGCTGTTAAAAGGACCCTTAACTTGCTATAGTTCCAATGCTAACTACATCACTGTTTGCATAAACTACATGAGAAATTAACCTATGGTATAGTAAGGGAAGGAGAGATAGTCAGATCAAACTAAGACCATAACAGAGTCGGCATGGAGAGAAACAGAAGGCCTCAGAGATGCTTCAGTAAAAACAAAGCAAGCAAGCTGGGCTGCATTGGTGAACAGAGTGAGGCTGAAAGGGAAAAGCGTGAGACTCCTGCACAAGAATGACTCAACCTCCATAACTTTCCCCTTTGTACTCAATAACTCTAGGGGATTTCAACATGTGTAAACCGGTTAGCATTCAGGCCCATTGTACCAAATCTTGTTTGATGAGATGCTAATTTGGAAAGAGTGGTTGGTCTTAAGCGGGCAGTACAAGTGTGTTCAGGGAATTGGGTACTGCACAGTCAACAGAGCATGCAGTGTGTGGTGGGGCTGTACAGCTAAGCGTGGCAGAGGACATCCTTGCTGGGAGCCTGGAGAATGAGATGAACTGTGAGAAATGTCACCACACCAGCTATGCTCCAAATAGGGCTGGAAACCTTCGATGAGGGTAAGGGCAAATGCCAGGCTGCCACAGGGGTGTGTGTGTGTGTGTGTGTACTTCAGTCAGAAGGCCCAGAGCTGAGTTCAGAATCACATGTGAGAATGACTAGTTCTAGCCACCTCTGGAATGCTGGAGAAGACACAGATGTGGTGATGCCCCCCTTTATGTAGCTAGCGCTGCTCTTCACGATTTTGGTCTGCATGACAAGGACGCTCTTAGGTGAAGCCTCAGCTCTCCCCCATGGCCCCTGCCTGCCCCTTCCCTCCCATCCTAAGCATCACTTGACTCTGCCCCGAACATTCCCTCACATAAACCATCTGCACACTCTCCTAACTGTGCTCAGGCCCCCAGACCCAGAGTGTCCAGCAGGACAGGCTCCTTGTTCTCCTGAATCCCCTGCGAAGGTTCCCCGCTCCACTAGACTCTCTTTCCAGTCCGCTGGGCAGAGGCAGACAAGGCCCGTAAGGACAGCATACCTGTCAAAGGAGGGCCGCTCCCCCGCATCGAAAGCATCTCTCAGCTGCTTCACAAGGTTGTCCTGCCCGGGCAGGCGGAAGATGCCCTCTTCACTCACACCATGTTCCAGGATGAACTCAGCGCACTTCTCCACCAAGATGGGCACCAGGTGAGGGCCAAACTTCTGCTCATAGGCCACAGTCTCATCCAGACGCTGGCCAAACACCGCTGAGAAGAAGAAATACGGAGTCCCTGAGTTAATCTGACCTTCAGTGAATCAGTGAGTAGTCCGGGTTGTGCACATTTGTTCTGTTTTTTAAAAAATCATCATCATTATTACTATCATCATCATCACTATTATTATTTTACATGCATGGGTGTTTTTCTGCATGTATGTCTGGGTATCACGTGTATGAATGTCCTTTGAGGCCAGATGGGACCCAAGTTACAGGTAGTTGTGAACTGCCTTGTGGGTGCTGGGAATCAAATCCAAGAGTTCCTCTGGGAGAGTATTCAGTATTCTTAACCACTAAGGCATTTCTCCAGACTCTTTTCTCTTTGAAAAGGTTATTTATTTTTTCATTTAACTTTTGAGAATTTCATGCATTAATACTGTATTTACATCATTTTTCCACCCCCACTCCTCCACCTCCAACTCTCTCGATGTGCCTTGTGACCCCCTCCCCTCGCCTCAGATCCATGGCCATTTCCTCTTTAATTATTGTTTCAGACACACAACGCACACGTGCACAGGCCTGCGCATGCGCACACACACAAACACATCCAACTAAATCCATTCGTGCTGCTCTGTGTATGTGTTTAGGGCTGCTCATTTGGGATTGCAGAACCTATTAGGGGGCTTGTTCCTGGGAACACTGATTCTCCCTCTTTCTCATTGGCCGTTGATTGATTGCCAGTAGCTCTTCATCTAGGGGCAGATTCTTGTGACAGCTCCTCCATCAACACTGGCGTGTCAGCTGGTATTGTCATCTTTTTGGTCATGTTTACTTGACCATATTTTTTGAGATTTCCTGGGTACACAATCCCTGTTGTATACAGCAGACACTCTCTCATGGCAGAGCTCCTGGTCCTCTGGCCCTTACAATCTTTTGGCCCCTCTTTCATGACATCCCTAGCGCTTCAGAGTTGTGTTTTAGATGGATTAGTTGGGGTTGAGCAACACATAGTTGGTTGTTCTCTGGATTTTGGAGCAAAAGTGGACTTCTGTGATGATCTCCACCTGCTGCTAAAAAGAAGCGTCTGTGGCAAGGGGTGAGAGCTACACTCATCTGTGAGTGGAAAGGTAAGTATTTAGGATGCAGTTAGAAATCGTATCGTTTTAGGAAACTGGCTATAGTAGGCTTCCCTCTAGGGTCTAATACGTCATTGGCCATCAGTAGTTAGCTAGCTTTATAGTATCGGGTATGAATTTCTTCCTATTGAGTAGGTCTTCCATTCAAGTAGACAGCTGTTGGCTGCCCCCAGAATATAAGGGCCATTATTGCACCCTTGGGGATGTCTTTGCTCCTGCTCACTGCTGTGGCTTCACAGTTGGGCAGAATTATTGATTACTTCCCTCCTTTGGCAAGTTGCACAACACCTTTTGGTACTAAGAAAGCCAGTCCACAGGGAAGAGCTTCCAAGCCAGTTCCAGCTCAACTCTTCTGTCTTATATCTGTGTGTGTGGTGTCTGCAGCAGTAGGGAGTTAACTCCTGGGAGGAAACCAAGAACAGCACAGTAGCCTATATTAGGGGAGTCTTTTCCCCTGTCCTGACCAATAGCTCAAAGGGAGGTTTCTATGCCTTTATTAGAGAGTCTATGGCTCTTGGAGGGAGCATCATTGATGGAGAAGAAACTCAAGGTAATAGGCTTGCTTAGGAGGCATTCAGTCACACAAGTACAATTTAGATATAGGAGCACTGCTTCCAAAATACCCCTCAAAAAAGCTAGTATGCTAACCAGGCCTGTTAGAGATAAGTGACATTTAGGGTGCTAGGATATAAATATTTATTCACCGGGACTGACAGCCATTAGGCTCTGTGGTGGTTTGAGAGAAAATGCCCTTCGTATGTTTGTAGATTTGAATGCCTTGTTAGCAGGGAGTGGCACGATTTGAAAGGATTAGGGGTGTCGTCTTGTTGGAATTGTGTCACTCGGGGTGGGCTTTGAGGTTTCAAAAACCCAAGTCAGGCCCAGTGCCTTGCTCTTCCTAATGCCTGCTGATCCCAGTGTGGACCTCTCAGATACTCCTCAGACACCATGTCTGCCTGCACAGTACCGTGCTCCCCACACCTTGATGACAATGGACTAAATTTATGAAGCTGTAAAGCAACCTCAGTTAAATGATTTCTTTGATAAGAGTTGCAGTGGGCTTGTGGTCTCTTCACAGTAATAGACCAGTGACTAAGATGTACCTCTAAGGGGATGCTCAAGGTGGGCAGTGCAGGGTGTACACGTTACTAAAGCCTGGCTCACTCTGCCAGGTGAGCAAGATGACCCTGGGTAACAACTGTTTGAGAAAGAACAACAGTGGTGTGCTTAAAATAATTCTGGCAATAGGTAATATCTTTGCTGTGTAAATCTCCTATCTGCTAAGCAGCCAGACTTGCAGTCTCCTGTCTCTGTTTGAATTATTTGAAGTGTAACCTGGGGTTGGGACCTGAAAGAGATTTAAGGATGGCAGCAAGTGCAAAACACATAAGCCTAAGAAGCATGTAAGCTAGTAAAATCTTCTCTTGGGGGTCGACTCTGAGTTGGCCACTACCTCCAGTCAGGCACACACTATTAAAGAGCTCTCTTGCATCTCTGGGAGTGTTGATTGATTTCTCACTGAGCAAGCATATTATTTCCATTATGCTACGACAGACAGGCCACTGCATCCCTGGGGGCTGGCTGCCTGGGCGTGGCTTCTGAACAGGTCCTGCCTCAGCTACTAGTCTGGCAAGTTTACCAGTGCCTGGGAGGCTCAGGGTAGTTGACAGTGAAGTGATTGTGACAGTGTTGTCACATCAGGGTAGCTGTCAAGATGAAATGAATGTGCAAAGGAAAAGCAGGGTACTGACAAGCTTTCTGGCACACAGTGCTCAGTTGAGGCTGGGTGGTATCTCAGATGTGTGAAAACGTGGGTCAAAAATGGAGACGGGAAGAAAACAGCCCAAGAGACAGATCAGGAAGCACAAGTGATCTTTCTTAATGCCATTGTTCTAAACTCTTTAAAGGGGGCACAGGAAAAACAACAACAACAACAAGAACTGAATTCTGCTGGCATCATGGAACATCAAAGAACAAGAGCCCGTTGCTAGGTTATCCCATACTACAGAATTACACCTTTATGGCACCTCTTAGAACTCAGATTGTTTGCTCTACTATCAAAAGCACAGCTATAGCAAACACACTCCCTGGAATGTCTACACCCACAGGCATGATATCTGACTACTGTTGAATTAATCAATTAGTGTTTGGATAGATGAGTGAAGATATTTCATGCTGTCAAACTATTTTCTTAGGGCAATTTTCTGCATGTTAAACTTGGGGGTCAAGTGGTTTGACCCAACCATATGCAAATTGCTTTGCAAAAATATTTTTCCAAATTACACAGCCTCCAGCGAAGCAAGAGTCGGCAAGCTCCACCCTAGCCCTGTCAGCACTGGGCTCTGTAATTTCCCCTCCCCTCTGCCTGACAAGACTAGATCTGAATGAAGGCAGCCCACGTGTATTTCCTGCAGGCTCCGGGGCTCCTCTGTACCCTTCAGGTTCAGAGGGCAATGGCTTTAGCTTTGCCAAACCTTTGTCCTAGAGGCTGGTTCTTTGTGAAGTCTCTTGGTTCTCTGCCTGACTCTGGCTGTCCTATATCCACACACTAGTTAATATGGATTCCATCTATAAAGAACTGTATTGATTCCTGATTCCTGGTGTTCTGGCCTCTGCTCCAGTAGCTGGCATTTTCAAAACCCTCTGCTGCTTACCTTTCCAGCCCACTGGTCTGTCTGAATACCAGTACCCTGATTTTGAGAACTTACACCTCTTTCTCAGTTGCTACAGCACTGTTCTTCTATTGGCCCCCGTGCCTGATGGCTCCTCCCTCGTGGTATCTGGTTCTGGGAGTTGGCAGTATCATCTCTAATCCCGAATCTGCCCCAATGTTGCCTGTTTGGCTTTAGTGCATCTCAGTGCTGGCCTGACATCAACCTGCCATTTTGTATGACCCACTAAAGTGTATTCAAAAGCACCTCACCCTGATGGTTCTAAAACTTAGTGTTCTCCAGTTCCTACATCCTCAAAAACTCTTCTCCCTCCCATGTCTGCCCCCTTCTCTGCCTCTGGGATTCTATTTGTCTTTCCTGGGCTTTTTCCAATACCATCATCTCTGCCAGGTCTTCTTGCTCTCAAATAGAGAGACCACATTCCCATTCCACGTGCCCTTCTTCCTCTCTGCCCATTCTGCCAGACTCATATTGTGCTGTCTGTGTCTGTCTGTGTCTGGGCATGTGACCATAAGTTCTTGTGGCTGGAACACATGGAGAGAGTCTCTCTTCTTTCCCCCAGCAGGCCTGGGACAGGAGGATGGCCAACAGGCTTTGCTGGATTGCTTGGTCGGTTAATATCTATAACCAAGTGTTTTCCAATAGCTCATGGTTCTTTCAGCATTTCTTTGGTTGAAACACTAGCAGTCATCTCTCTCATGGAAAGTAATCCAGTTTCCCTCCCTAACAGTCATCAAGTGTTCTGAAAGGGTTGACAACAGCCATGTGGAATGACAAGGGGCACCAAGACCTTGTCATTGCCTCCAGTTAGCCAACTTCCCATTATGAAAAAGAAAGAACCACACGATAAACAGCAAGAGCATCCATCAGCCTTCCCTCCACTCTCTTGCTCTGAGTCCACCAGGCCTTCTCACCACTCACTTCCTGTGTGTCGATCGGGCCTTCCCACAACTCTCTTCCTGTGCATCCACCAAGCCTTCCCTCTACTCTCTTCCTGTGTGTCCATAGGCCTTCCCCAGTCTGTGTCCCCCCAGCACTCTAGGCCACTCTCACGTTGCTCTTACCAGGATATTCATTTCTCAGTATTACTTTTTCTTCTAACATCCCTACCCTGTCAGCTCCCACAACTCAAATGTATGACTCTGTCAGGCTACCGAGAATTATGAGGGTGTCACACCATACAGAGAGAGTGCCATATCCTAGAATTGTGCCATACCCAATCTTCATGAGACCTTGGCTCTGAAACTCTGCTGTTCCTAAGGTCCACCCGCTTTGTGCTCACTTTCCTGCCCCTCCTCCCTGCCTTGGCAAGTGTGGTGGTTGGAATTTGCTTGGTCCATGGAAGGGCCTGACTAGGAGGTGTGGCCTTATTGGAGTAGGCCTGGCTTTGTTGGAGGAAGTGTGTCACTGTGGGTGTGGATGTTGAGACCCTCATCCTAGCTGTCTGAAAGTCAGTCTTCTCTTATTTGCCTTCAGGACAAGGTATCGCACTCTCAGTTCCTCCTGCCCCAGGTCTGCCTGGATGCTGCCATGCTCCCACCTTGATGATAATGGAATGAACCTCTGAGCATATAAGCCAATCCCAAATAAATGTTGTCTTTATTTGAGTTGCTTTGGTCATGGTGTCTGTTCCCAGCTGTAAAACCCTAAGACAGTAAGTCAAGTGACTCCTTCAGGGGGGAAGAAATACCTACTCCTGTTGCCCAGACCCTTCCTCTCCGCCTTCCTTCTCTACAGGACGGTTCCTCTGTGTTCTGCCTCTGCTGCTTTCCAACTTCGTCAGCTCCATCCTTCCCACCTTCTCCAAGACTTACTCTTTGTGTGAAGAAGAGTCAAGAGCATCTATCTCATTGCCAATTTATAAAGAATAATCCTTTACCTCAGTCCCACACACCAGCCATCCCTGCCTCTTTTTTCATTCACTGCTGTACTCACAAAATAACCATCTCCCTCGGGAGGGCATTCCCTCCCCCCCCCTCCCCCCAGGCCACAGAGTTTACTCAGGTGGCAGCCTCCCAACCCTTCAGGATTTAGTTTCCACAGCTCCACTCTTTGCCTCAAAACTTCTCAGTGATTTGTGACGCCCTCCCAGTGACAAAATCCTGCCTTGGGTGATCCCACACCTGCTGGTCTTCTCCACACACTGACAGTGTTGCCTGTTTTTAAATACCTCTTCGTGTGCCTATAAAATTCTCATTCTCATCCTGATGGCTCCCCTGCACCTCCTTTTCCTGTCTCCACACATGCGGGTACTACCTAAAAACTAGTAACCACTACAACTGGCCCTGCTCTCCCTCCCTCCTCCCTTCCCCTAAGCCCACGTGTAGACTAGTGATTCTTCATCCCTGTCCCCTCCTGTTTTCTCTTTAGTCCCTGCTCCCCCCATAGCAGTCCTTACAACCCTCAGCATTTAGACAGTCAACGAAGAACCAAGTGCCATGAGACCACAAAGCCTCTGACATCAGGTACCCAACCCAACTGGACCAATTTGCAAGACTGAGAGCGTCTCATTGGAGTTATCCCTAAACACGCTCTCCCTCCAAATAGACCACCCCACCCTGAAACACTTTAATCCACTCTATCCTCACGGCCACTGTCTGCTTCTTGCACAGTGCTCCAGCTCTGACTGCCATCCAGTGTTCTCATACAACCACCAGCAGCCACCACCTCACCCCATGAGCGCCTCCAGTGCCCAGACCTAAGTCTTTGAACAGAAGAGCCTTGTCCTGAATAGCCCCAGGACAGTGACATCCCATTCTCACGATGACAGAACTGCCAACTATTCTCTTTCTGCTTTCCACAACCAGCCCCAAAGATCCCCCCCCCCCGAGTGGCTACAAAACCCCAGAGCACTGAACAGTTTAGGAAAGTGCAAACGGCTAGCTCAGCCTCCCCTGTTATCTCTGAACGTCTCTGAATCCCTCCCGCAGCCAGACCCCAGCACAGCTCCCCTGCTAGTTTCCCAGTTTTCCAGGGCATACCCTCAGTCTCAGATGCATACCCTATCCTGACATGAGAGCAAAGAGCATTTGAGAAAAGTCTTCCTATCATGGAAGAATGATAAAACCAGAAAGAAATACCTTTCTTTCGGAGCTTGGGGGCTCTCTTCCTGACGTCCCAGCAAAAGAGCAGCGCCAAGGTGGGAAAGCCACAACCCAGTTCCCAGTGCGGCATCCTGGGGACGTGAGGCATGGCTGCTGAGCCCTCTGCCTCTGAGGAGCCAGTCTGGCCTCTCCTGCACTGCAAGAGCTAACTGTCCTCGCTGGCTTCCAGATCAGCACAGGCTTGCAAAGGCTGCTCAGGTTCTGAGTCCTGGGAGGAATCCCAGGGATGTGTCAGCACCTGCCCGGCCCTTTCCCAACACTCCTCCCTACTCACCTTTACACACAAGAGGCTCCCTTGGCTTTCAGAGAGTAAACATAAAGCTGTCAGAGCACAATAAAAATAAGTGCCTCCTTTTACTTAGCAGCTAATTGTCAGCCGCCATTCAGGGGACAGCTATGAGGTGGGCTAAAAGAAAGAGAGAAAGGAAGAAAATCCCACACGCCAGCGTTTACCAGCATTGCACCGTATATCAAACTGTCTGGCAGGAACACAGAACGGCACTTAGCCTTTATGAAGCCAGCCCACACTCTCCTGGAAAGGCTTTCAGAGGCAGGCAAGGCTCAGTCAGGGTCTTCTGAGACAATGATCTCAGAGGTAGGCTGGTGGGCGAAGGGAGCCAGCTCCCGCCCCTCCTGTCAGGAAGATGGAGCAGACCTCCTGCAACTGACCCCAGCACCCTAGAACCCTCGCAGAGATTCAGGCAAGGACAGTCTTGCCAGGGAGGGCCTGGGGCATTCGGTCTCACACTGCCAACCAAGCATTCATCCGTCTGTCATTCCCCAGGCAGGAATCAGGACTCCTCTTTGACACCACCTTCTCCTGCCATGTGGAATTCACACCCACTTCCTGGCAGTGTCACCTCTAGAAGGCTGTGTAGGCCTGTTTGATTCTCCCAACTCTGTGGCCTTCTTCCTGTATAAGCTCCCACCTGCCCACTCTTGCCTGAATGACGGCTCCAGTTTCATTTCTGGTCTACTGCTGCCTTCTTTGTAACTGACTGCCTCCAGCCCAGCCTGTGATGCACACAGCCACTACAGTGATCTTTTCCACCTTCTTGCTTGAAACTTTCTCCTGAATGGCTACCCGTTGCTCCTAGTAACCACCACTAGTTGCCTCTTCTACTACCCTCGCCCTACCCTCACACTCACCTTTTGGTCTCAAGACTTTTTTGCAGCCGCTGTCCTCTCCCACACAGACACCACTCTGCTTCCCATTCTCTGTCAGGTTCACCTCCCCTGACCATTTGGGGCTTGGTGAATCATTTCTCATCCAGGGAAGCCTTCCTCAACCTTCTTCACAAAGATTTACTTTGTTTCGTGTATTTTTCTTCAGTAATATATTTTCATTTCTATTTTATGAGGGGCTGTCTCACAGGTGTGAGCAATCACACCCGGCTTCACAGTGCTTTTCAAAGTTATAATTTTATATTGTAACTTTGGGCTTTAAAAGTTAATTTTTGTGTCTCTTAATAAAGTGTAGGTTTCTTGAGAGAATGATTCCTCCTTGGGGAAGACCACTGGATCTTTCTCCCTAGTGTTGGCATGTGATCAATAAAGAATTTTAGAGTAAATGAATAATTATGTGTCTTGCTTATATTTAGGAGCTGGGGAAAGGGGAGATGAAATATTTAGTAGAAATAAATAAGAATGATCAGGCTTAGCTCGGAAGACTAGCTAGGTCACACAGAAGAGTGCTTGGCAAGGACCCCACATCCCACACGTTGTTGCCCTGAGCTATGGATTGTGAAATCCTGTTCTGAAGTATGAAAAAAAAATACCAAAAGGCCAGAGGAAGAAAAATTCCTTCAGGCTCATAATAAGTACATATTTACGTGGCATAAGCCTTGGGTTGGCAAATTTACAAAGACGCTTAAACAAAGGAGCTGAACCCTGTCTCTAAACTGGAACAGCAGAGAGAAGGATGAAACTTTACACACAACACAACTCCTGTGCCCTGAAGCCATGGAGCAAGCATCCCGAGGGAAGGGATAGCAGTCAACAGAGACCCCATCTGCAGCCAGGACTGCCTGTTCCTAGGCCACAGAAACCAGAGTTCCACTGTGAGGCGCTGAGGGTCTGATCTCCATGCTGAGAGGGGAGGAGTCAGGGGGATGCAGGTATACACACTCACTCATGCACGCACACACACACACACACGCACGCATACACACATAGGCGCACTCACACACACACACACACACACACACACACACGAGCACACTGGAAGTGTGGCCTGGGATAAGCTGTCAGAAGTTAATGACTCTGTTCTCTTTTCTTGCTTAACTTTGTAAGACTTTGAAATTACATTCTCAGCATCCAGGGTGCTGCTGCTCCGGCCTGTCCATCCAGCTGGTCCTCTGTAAACCGGACCTGCTGAAAAGCCACCAAGCAGCTGCTCCCTGAGGAGACATGAGGACCATGCAGAGCCTGTCAGAAAGGAGGAACACCTAAGAAGCCAGGAGACCTGGAGGCCAGAAAACGGTGTCAGTTCTGCCCAGAGTGGCTTCTCCTGTTTAACACTGGCACTCAGGCGGGCTACAAGTGTATCAGGACATCCTACTGTGGAACTACAGGTGTGTCAGGACGTCCTACTGTGGAAGGCCAAACTTTTCATGTCCAGCTATCATTCTGGCTAGTTCCCATGCGTTCATTGGATTTTTCTAAGAAAAGAACTTCAGCAAGGCTTGCTCTTGATAAGTGCAGTGGGGAATAATTCTAGAAGGAACAACTCACTTTACTGAGCCCTTTCTTGACTAGACATTAGCCAATGGCAAGAAAAGCCTGGGAGAGTGACCCAGGGCGACTCTGCTGTGGAGGGCCTCTTCCTTAACCAGATCATTTAACACAAGTCACTTACCATTTCAATACACACACACACACACATCTTGACATATAGATTGAAGATTTTATCCCAGTGAGGGAAGACTATGAACTAAAAAAAAATATTTAATAAATTAGAAAGGATTTGTATGCTGAAGAGAAAATAAATAACAGAAGACTAGGAAGGGCCAAAAAAAGGTGAAGAAATCTACTAATGTTAAACAGAATGACCAGGAGGGGAATTATTGAGGTGATTGTTAAGCAAAAACCTAAAGAAAAACAAACAAGCAAAAACCAAAACACACACACACGTGATCAAGCCATGCAATGCAGAGGACTCTAAACAGAACATAATGTGCAAGAGCCCCAAGGCAGGAGCATGCCTATGGTGTATTCGGAGACTGATGATGGTACAGATGATGCTGCTGGAGTGGTACAGGAATAAAAGAAGGGTCTAGAAAACAAGGACAAAGAGCTAACTAAGAGAACATTGTGCATTGTGAACCAGTATAAAGCTTTTTTTTTCCTCCAAAGATTTATTTTTTTACTTTGAGAAGGGAAGGGAAGGAAAGGGTTGTACAGAGGAGCCTTGATATGACAGCTGTCAGCAGGCTCTGAGGAAGTGACATCAACATGGGGGGGGGTGAGCAGGGATAAGTCTTTCTTGACCAGGCAGAGGGGTAAAGGTAATGAAAGATGGGTCAAGACAGACATGGGAAATGTAGAGCTTCCCTCAGGTTGGAAGGAGGGCAACGTGTCTTGATGATGTTACTGTTTTCAGGAGAACATCTGAACTGACCAGGTTGCAGTTCACTGATGGTGCTGTGAGGCCCATGGCAGTCCCTGTCCTTGGTGTATCTACCCAGCAACCCTTTCTGCTCCTTAACATCACTAAGCGTGATTTCTATTCTGCATTAAGACAATCCTTGGAATGGCTCAACAAGGTCCTATGATGGAGAAGAGAGGGATGGCACAGCAGTTAAGAGGGTAATTGTTCTTGCAGAGTGTGAGAGTATGGCTCCAGTATCCATGGGTGCCCACTGCCCATAGCTACTATAGCTGCTGGAGATCTGATACCCTTTTCTGACCTCCACAAGTGCCACATGTATACACACACACACACACAAAATTAATAAAAATTAATCTTTAAAAGGATTTTATAGTAACATAGAATAATTAAGTTATAAGGCATATAAAGTTTTATGTATTCTACATTTATCTTTCAGGAAAAAATATGTACATGCAACCATGGCTGGAACAAAGAAGCACTAAAATAATTCAAATGGCTAATTTTTTTCAATTTTACATAAAATTATTTTGGTGTTCTTATAATTTCTGAAAGAAACTGTTGGGAAATCGCATCAATATTTAACCATGAATGCTTCCATAAATGAGCTCTAAAATAAGAGACAATATCAATAATTAATTACATATTTATAGTTTTCCTGGAGTCAACACAAGCAGTTCATTTTTTAAAAATGTTTGGAAAGTGGTATTTTTGTGAACTTATCCATTTGAGCTATTTTATGTGTTTATAAAATAAAGAGAACGTGCTAAATTCACTTGTGTTGATTTCACATATATTCTGCATCAGGATTTTGTTGGTTGTAATCAAGCCATTGCCAACTGTGAAAATATTGCTAGACTGCTCACTCAAACACCTTGCATGTCCTGGAAAGGCCTAAATGCAGAATTTACCCCACATCTGCAAGACCAGCTGAGGCCCCTATCCCCACCCCGCAGGGCAGCTGTCCTCTGTCCTGACCAGACTTGGTTGCAAACCTTGTCATTAGCCCTCTTGGGTATGGGATGGATAGACTTGTGGTGCAGTAAGAGTTACCGCCACCAGGGACCCAGAGCAGCTAGCCCAAGCTGTTCATCTCAAAGAGAGTGCTTTGGCCAAAGTGGAGAAAGCCCCACCTTGGGATGTCACAGTCCTCTAATGTTCTATTTGATTTGAAGTTGGCCTTTTGAGGTGACCTGGGAGGAAAGCTGTTTATGTAGAAACCCCTTTTCCTCACACTCAGCAGAGGATCTGGCCAATGACTCCAGGGGAACTCCGATCTCTCCCCTCTGAACACTGAATAGAGAGATGGTATCTGGAGCCTGCTTCCTTCTCTTCCCCAGAGGCCTGCTCAGAAAGAGTTGTGAGAGTTCTTACCTCCAGAGGGCGTGCCAGCAACTCTCCTGAGGAACTTAACCCACTCCTCCATCTCTACCTGGGAGCTGGCCATGAGGACGTAGGAGTCTTGTCCAATGCGGTTCTGGTCACTTGAGGCTGGAGGAAAGAGTTGCAGTGTGTAGAGTGGGAGGAGCCAGAGTCAGGGGGAGGGGCAAAAGCTGAATCTGACTGGTTTCTTAGTTCAGTGAAGCACCTGCAGTAATCCTGTTGTCTAACCTTGCTCAGTGGCCCTGGATCTTGCTCTACTGTTATGTCTTTGGCCAATGACATATTTCTATTGACAAGTCACTGAATGTGAGGTTTTCTGTCGCCCCGGCTTTGGCAGAGAACAGCTTCTACAGAGGTCAGAAGCCATTTGCTATTGACAGGAAAAGCAACTGCAGCACTGAGTGAGGCATTTGGGGAGACTTCTGGTCTCCATATCCACAGTGGATGCTTCCCAAGACAGCCTGAGCTGTGGAGACCTGGAAAGGAACAAACAACCCAGGCAAGAAGGACATAGGGCCCTACAGTGCCTGTCTCATAGAGCTGGTGTCTCTGGTCATGGAATGTTCGGACCACACAGAGCCTTGCAGAAGGTGAGTGTCCAATACTTAGTTACAGGGCTCATGGAGAGCCACAGGACCTTAAAATGAAGTTTACCATTTCCCTTTAAACTTGAGTAGAGCTTAATGTATCAGCTGAGCAAAAATGATGGAAAAGACAAAGAGGAAAGAGGTGGCGGGAAGGAACAAAAATCAGGAAAAGGGACAAAGGAAGAGATGAGGGAGAGAAGGAACCTGACATCTCCCTACACTTCCTACAGACGGAAATCTGCAGATACAGATTTCTTTTTTTAGTTGGTGAAGGTGTTGGTGGTAAAGGAGTTAGAAGGGGCAAGCCCACAGAAATCCTCTCAGTTATAGGAGGCTATTGAAGCCTGCTCTTCCTACAACCCCAGCTCATCACAAGAAAGCCCACTCCAGCTGTCCTAGGGGCCCAGCCATGGAATTTCCTGCTGAAACCAGCTTTCCAATCCCTTTGCTTCTGGTCACCTCCACCTAGCTTGGTATCAGCATGCCAAGTGTCTCTCACCGTTTGAGATGAACTGATTCTAACCCAGCTTGCCATTGTCTCTTATCCAGAAAAGCCTTTCCTGTGGGTATCTCCAGGGGGTAGAATTGGAAAGAAAAGATGCTCAGGAGAGAACCAAAAGCTACCTGAGTAACCACAGGGTACCTTTGAAATGGGGTGAGAAGTTGTGCTGTTACCCACTTAAGAGTTACTAAGACTGAACCCCAGAACTGCCAGGACTCTACCCAATGAGGCCTAGCCAAACACCAAGCAAGGCTCTCTTCCTCCCTGCGGAAGTCCTCCTGGGCCAAATCTCTGGTGCTCCTCTTTGCTACAAACATGCACTGTCAAAAGACATCTTCTTGGTTTACCAGTTCCTGAAGGTCCTTAGGAAATGCTTCCTTAAGTCACTGCCTCTGGTGTCTCACTGCAGGAACTTCTTCACTGGTACCCTGCTCTGTCCTTGGCCCTATAATTTACATTTTATTCTCAACTCACATGAATTTTAAACATGAGCCGTATCATGCCACTCTACCTAGACCTTCCCAGTGGCTTTCTGTCCTTCTAGCAGAGAAGCTCAATTTCTTATAATTGCTAAGAGGTGCCTCTCAAACCACCTTCCCACTTCTGCAATCAAGGCACCTGACCACACGGGTCCACTTGGAATTCTCTGACACATGGGGACTTGGGGACATTGCCCTGGCCATCCCTGACCTTGGAAAGGCTTCCTCCAGGTGAACACTTAACTTTCTCTGTTGGTGTCTTCATAATTTTACCCCAATTCCATGGTTCTCAGTGACACATCCTCTGTCCACTCCACTATCAATGACAAAGCAATTACCTTTATCTTGCCTCAGTCAGAACATGGTCTCTCTTTGATTTTAATTTTCCGCTCCATCAGGAAAATTATGCAGTTCCCCCGTGCTCTTTGGTACGTGGCTGGACATTAGGTGGTGTGTGGTTGTTTCTGTTCTTTGCTGACCACAAGCCCTACAACTTCACTGCCTCTTAGCAGATGCTTGACAAATGCTGTTGAAAGAATGGCTGCATATCCTGAGGTGCCATGCGTGAAGGCTGAATTAGATGTGTTACACAATAGAAGGAGCGGGCCCCCACACCTGTTCTCAAGCTAAAAGTCGGGGGAATGCGGAGGTGTGGGGGGACATAGGGCCTCAACAGTTGCCTGCTGTAAGTCAAAACCAAAGGACACTACAAGTACATGCTATGTGTGCCCCTGAAACTGGGGGCCTCTGAGAGAGGGCCTTGATTAGAAACTCTGTTTCTTACAGCAGCATGACCTTCTGCAAGAGGAGGACAAAGAGATGAACTGAAAATTTTATGTATCTCAGTCCAGGCTGGAAGGAGCTTTGGAAATGGCAGCGCTACAGGAACAGAGGCTCCGAGTTTGGGATTGCTGTGTGATCATTTGTACATATGAGGGGTTCAGGCAGAGGAAGCTACTGGGACAGGAATAGACAGAGACAGAAGGAAAGACAGAGAATATGAAAGATAAATGGCAAGAGAGAGAGATGGGGAGGGAGAGAGAGAGGCAGAGGGAAAGAGGGGAGAGAGGCAGAGAGAGAGAGGCAGAGAGAGAGAGAGAGAGAAAGAGAGAGAGAGAGAAAGAGAGAGAGAGAGAGAGAGAGAGAGGAGTGAGCACCTAGGAGCTCCTGCGGGAGGCTGTATATTTGGACAATGGGATGATGAGGGACAGGCTCTTCCCTTCCCTCCCTCAGAGCAATCCTTCTAGGTAGTTTATAGGGAAAGCTCACAATGCATCTTCAACTGGAGCCTTCCATGGGACTTTGTGGGTAGAACATGCGGCCGTGGGGACACACACTATTGTGGGTAGTTGTGTTCCAGGAGCTTCATCAGGAGAGGGAGATCCTACAGCCTGAGCAGCTCAGGACAGAGAAGGGTGGGGTTTTTCTAGATAGGGGAAGAGGCAGGAATGGCAGGAGGAAGAGGCTGGACCTTCAGATTAGAGTGCACGAGAACCCATGAAACCTGTCTGGATTTCATCTTCCCTTTTCGTTGGAGTAAAGAGACAGCCAGGATTTTTCTCTGCATCACAATTTCCACCAGATGTCCCCAATATCAACGTCTGCGTGGCACTTACTATGTGCTAGGCATCAAACCCAACATTTTATTCAGTCATCTCCACGTAACGCTCTCTGCCATCCTTGTCCTCATGGCAGGTAAGTCAGAAGAGTCAGAGAGAAGTTAGAGGGGCTGCTATACAGCGAGAGGCACAGCCAGGATTTGGGTGTGGGCAGGGTGGCTCTGGGCAGGGCACACACTGCCTTCTCCACCCATGTGAGCAAGGAAAGGTCTAAAAGAAAGGACCTCATGACCTTTCCTGCTGCGATCAAGGCTGTGGTACCACACATTCCTGGCAGTACCAGCATTTCTGGCAGAACTAGGACTGTCTCCGATCAAGAGATGGGGGCGGGCGGAGGAAGGAAAAATAGCTCCAAGGTGGAAGGTGCAAGGTATGTGCCAAATTCCCTTTGCTCCTAATATGTTCTTCATTTGCAACAGGCACCTTCCAGCATACAGCCCATATGCACACAGCAGACATGCTGCACCTGGCATGCTTAAAGTTCTCAAAAGCTGAAACTTGTGGGGACATATAGGACCACTGACAGTTGATCATCGCTCAGAGCACATCTCTGCTGTAGTACTCCGCAATGTGTGTGAGCATGGATGACGACTGCTCACAGGGAGGTCCCAGAGCCTCATGCTACATCCAGATTCCTGGAACACTCCTGGGATTGCACCAAGTCGGCCCCTATTGGTCCCGGGCCGCCCTTGAGCCCTTGATGCTAGCTTCTTAACTATATGAAAGGCCACTGTGAGTTCATAACATGGTTGAACGGACCGTCACCTTGATGGAAATGCAGGCTACCTACCTGGAATAACTTCAAAGACAAATTTCCCAGCTTCTTCGGGGTTTGTGGCAATTTCTTTGACTGTACTGCCTGGCAGATACATGCAGCCCTGAAAGACCAAAGGTTATACTTTTATGTAGTGAGCAGCTCTTGTACTAGGAAGCAGTTAAGTTGGAGCTGGACAGAGGGCTCAGCAATTGAGAGTGCTTACTTCTCTTATAGGACCAGGTTTTGGTTCCCAGCCAGCACAGGGACCCATCACATCAGCCCCAGGAGAGCTGAGGGACCCATCATCATGTCAGCTCCAGGGAAGCTGATGTCTCAGGGGTCCTTGGACACCTGTACTCATACGCACACAGCTACCCCACATCATTTTAAAAGTAAGGAGATACAAAGATAATGTTATCCCAAACTTGTCATTTACTTGTCATTTACCACATCTTTTTATGCCTGTGGTGTGATTTACCTCTGTGGTAAAAAGTTTATATAACACTGAGCTCCTGGCATCAGTGATAGTATGTCACAGTATTTTGATTTTTTAATTCAGTTTTGATTTATGTGTATGAGTGTTTTACCTGCATATATAGCTGTGTACCACACTGCCTCCTGTGGAACCATTAGAGGGGTTGGAGATACAGACAGTGAGCCACCACGTGGGCTCTGGGAATCAAACTTGGGTCCTATGGAGGAGCAGCTAGAGCTCGGCTGAGCCATCTTCCCAGCCCTCATGCAGCACTTTGAATCAATCGTGACATGAACATTTAGGCCACAGAAATTGGCAAATTCTACACAGAAACAAACTTGCCATCAAAGAGCCTGCTGTTAGGCATTTACTAGCCCACCACAGACAGGCCTGTTCGGTTAAATTCCTGCACATCGAGATGTGGGACAAAGGTCCTCTGTAAAGGGGCATCATGTCCTCCAGGTGTTCTCCCGCTTTGACAAGAGGATGGTGGCTCACTCATGAGCACTGTGTAACACTAATTATCACTGAGATCAAAGTTTTAATACATGTTTATTGGCCATTGCATTTCTTTGGTAAATTTGGCCATTTTCCTACCGTTTGGTTTGAATTTTTCTTACAATTTTAGAATACTTTAAATATTAAGAACATTTGTTTACCAAATATACACACACAGTTTTCCATTTATTATTGGGAGTTTTATTTTCTTACATTGACTTTTAATTATGAAATAAGCCAATCTCTCCCTTGTGCCATCCTGGTAGCTTTACGGTAGCAGCTCCCCTAAGCCCACTCAGGCAGCTGCCATTTCGTCTGCTCTTCCTGCAGAAGTGTGTTTCCCAGTCAAGTCTTTACCCACATTCAGGAATGTGGAAGTGGAACATTCCTTGTTTTCAGGAACCTAGCCTGCAACTATAACTTCCAGCTCATTTCTAGATATTTTCGGGACTCCCCAAGTGGTAACAAATGATGGTGTAGTTAATAGAACATTAAATAGATTATTTCTATTTTAATGAGATAATGGAGATTGTGGAGATTGAAAGACAGCCACTAGCTCTGGTTTGTGATAATAATATTTTCCAACAGTAAGAAATTATTTTTTAAATTTCAGAAACTTTATACAATATATTAATTGCCGTGATCATTGGTTACATTGTAGAATAATAGTCAACACTAAAGAACAATATTTGTGACCTATTGCCACTTTTACTAAATCAGAACCTTATTTCACACTTACAGGATGACTTTCTAAGTATCTGAGGACAGGGACTGCTGGATTGAGGCAGCTATTGCTTGATAAGATTATGAATAATTTTTGTTTGTCTTAAATTTCCTACAGTACACAGTATAGCCTTTATAATCAAATATACCTAGCAACACACAGCAAAATAAATCCTTTATAAGGACTTTATAAGAAACTTTTAGTTTTAGATCTGAAATGAGCATGTTTGTTTTAGCCCCCTGGAAGGGACCCTGTGGTTCCCTCACTTGCCTTCTTGCTTGGTTACAATGTTCCCAGATCTCACACAAACAAACCATCCTTGAGGACTGAAGAACACTGCCTACTCATTCCCGGGCAACTTGGTCCTGAGAAGCCGGGAATTTCTTACAAGGGAAGGGGCCAGAACTCCCACGCACGTGACTATTCTACCCCTTGTTACTAGTTCATTTTTACAGAACAGGTTTTTGTGTGTGTTTTACGTTATTAGATCATGTGACAAACACAGGCCAGGCAGTATTGTCTTGTTTTAAACAAGGAAGGAGGGTCCGCAAAAGGTAACAGGAATTGTAGCACCACGACAGAACTCAGCGTTCTGTGGGAAACACCTTTCCCTTTCCGCACTGCACAGAGACAGCCACTACCCAGCGGCCCTTTCCGTGGGCTTGGGTGACTGAAGTGCCACTGCCTCTCAAGTTGCTCATTAAGAACAGGAAGTCCAGCCACCACAAACAGATGTCCACAAAAGCCTGGCTCGGTGGAGTCTCAGAGACTGCTTCATTTTGGTTCCACCCATCTGCTTGTCCGTTCATCTGCTTAGCCACCTCAATATCCATGTACGTGTTAGCATCACCTCTAAGTGTTGGAGTCTGTTTTCTCTAGTAAACTCCAGTAAAGCCCTTCCACCCCGCTTCCACCATCACAGATGTGAACTCTAAGTGGGTATGCAGCCGTCTTGGGTGTTAGAGATCTCAGTTTCTACTCGGGATCCCACAGTCATGGTTTATGGTGGCCTGTCCCACCCTCACTCCCCATCATGAGTATTAGCATAGAGGAGAGGGCAAAGAGCCCCGGGCCTGAGACTGGAGATGAAAACCATCTTGCAGATTTATCCTCGTCCTTATCCGCTACTCTCAGAGTATATCCTGAATTTGGCCGCTGACCTTCAGCTCCCTCTGGCATTCCTAACACTGTAAGCACTTACCCATACCACCTGTGCCCTGTGCTCTCCGCTCCAACATCAGTTTGTTTTAGGACACACAGAACCATCTGTTTACAGAAAGATAATGGCTGTCTCTTCTCTATTCAGAACCCTGCAGTGGCTCCCGTGACACTCGGTGTAACTGCCCGAGTGTTTGCAGTGATAGTTACAACCTGACCCCTGACCTCACTTCTCTGACCTCTCACCCTCTGTTCCTGCCCACCAGACCCCCAAGAGCTGCTCCCACAGGTCACATGTGCCCCTCTAGCCTGTTTGTCTATTCCCTCTGCTCAGGAGGTTCTTGTCCCAGAGATCCACCAAGCAACCCCTCCTTAGCATTGCCACAACCTGCATAGTCAGCCTGCACAACCCACTTAAGATGGCAACGTGTCTCCCAAACGTCTCTCTCACCAGATTCTCTCCCTTTCTCACCCTACTCATCTTTTCTAACAACTACACACTCCCCTACTCTACTTACTGATTTACTTCAAGGGTCTAGAGTCGTAACTAGAATGAGAACATTATGCGTTTGGAATTAAATATAACACTTGTTCAGTACATATTTATTGACCACCCCCCCAAAGTACCTAAATCAGGTCTCTTAAGCTACCATGATGGGTTACCATCTCAGTGCCACCCTTATAGTATGAGACTGGACTTGAGATGCCCCAGAAACCACACTGTGCTAGTGAGAACATTTCTGCCATCCTCACACCCAGGGAACATAGAGAAAATCGCAACGAGGCCACAGCACTGCCCCAGGTGGACATTTCTGATCCCAGGGCCTGTAGGAGTGAAAGCAGCAGTGGGTCCCTGCCTGAAGCAGGCCCCGGTGCTCTGGGCCTGAGGCAGGGACACACACCCAGCAGGTACCTGTGGCTTTGAGTCCTCTTCGTCCTTGTAGTAGTAGAGTTGCTGAGCTCTCAACACAAAGTACCGCTGCTGCCAGTTTTTCACGATGGACCTCTGCTTCTTCAGCCAGCCCACCTTAATTGGCCTTTCCAGGGGGTTGGGAGTGGTGGGTGGGTGAAAGGCCGCCATCTGCTCCCCGGTCATCACACTCCTCGACCGAGCTAAGGAGAGGAACAGATAGGCGGGCTGACCGAGGGAAATGAAGCACAAAGTCAAGAGAGAGGGGGTAAGGGTGGGGGAGGCTGAGAGGAAACCCTGTTGTCCCCCACACCTCACAGGGTCCTGCTCCTGAAAGGAGCCCAACTGACGACCAGCTCCTGCCGTCCAGCTGCCTCCGGCCCTGCCTGCTGCACAGCGGAGATTGGCTGGAGCCTCTGAAGAGGAAGTGGCCACAGCATCTGACGGAAGGTGCTTCCTTTTCCTGCGTGGGAGTATCTGACAGGGGACAAAATAGTGCCCCGCTCTGTGCTTAGAGTAAGGTCCACACAGCTGCAGAGACCGCCAGAAAGTGCCTGGCTTTCCTCTATAGCCATTCTGGGAAGCCAGCCTGTAGCTTGGATCTCTCTGCCCAACAGGGTCTCTCCAACAGATCATACTCACATGTCAGCCCACAAGAGCTTGGTACCTCACAAAGTTTCTGGCCAAGCGTCATCTCATGCCCTCCAGTCGCCTGTCCACTGTGTTTGCCTTACTCTGCTGGGCTAAGGGCTTTGATGATACAGTTGTCTTACCTTTCTAGTTAGATTGCCAACACTAACAGAAGCAGAAGCTGGACTTGAGGCCAGATCCTTCCACCCACTGCCTGCTATAATTGTCTTTTAGCTTCCTACAGAGTTCTATCATTTGCTTGGGTCTTGACCTGCATCCCCATAGTGACCCCCACCCACAACAGCTGGCTCCCTCCTTCCTGTATCTCCAGAGTGACCCATTCGCCACCCTGGTTTCTAGCTGGCCCTTTCTTCTAACACCTGCCTTCTCTCTTCTCTAGCCGGCTCAACAGTGGCCTTCCAATCAGTTACTGCTCTGCAAAGCCTTGACCTTGCACTGGCGCTCTGTCCTCACTAATACCAAGTGCCTATGCTCTGCTCTGCTGTCAAAGGAAAGCCTCTACTTCATGTGCCTCTAGTTAGCTTCGGCTGATCCCTGAGCTGTGAATAACGTGGCTAAGTTATCAAGTTCTTCCTCATCCTTTGTCTCAACTGACTCGAGAGGCCTGTCCTTTCTCTCCTTGTTTCTGACTGACACTTCTCCAGGTCTCAGATTCCACACACAGAAACCACTGACCACACTCAGGCGTGTGCTCACACTTATTTCTGTCAACAGGTGACTACATCCAGCTATAAGGATGGAGCCCATCTTTGAGCATGTCCTCCATCTCTCTCTCTCACTGCAAACTCAGATTTCCTATCTTCACTCATCCTCACCCTTAGCACATTTAACCGGAGACTTCTCCCTGGTGCTTTGGACTCTTGTTTTCCTGGCTCCTAGGCCCTGAGCTCTCAGGCTTTATTCGTGTTCACGGCATCCTTCCGAGCACCAGAACTTTACACGGGATGGTAGTCTTATCTCCACTGACTCCAGCTGTATCAAAAGCTGTCTTCTGCATAATGCAGAGGACAACAGGACTGTGTGCACTGGGCCTATAAGACAGTTATGGCTTCATTCCTTAACTCCCACTAGGGAACGGGAAGAGTTGCAGCACATGCTTGGGTGAGCCTTGCATTGGACAGCCATCGGCACGGGAAATCGGATAGACAGTGGCCGTGATAGACAGTGGCCATGGAAGATAAGTTGTCAGCTTGATGGCCATTTGGTTTGTAAAGAGAACATTTTGTATCATTGTGTCTTGACACCCTCACCAAAAAAGAAAGAAAGGACCTAAATCTGTATTGTCCATCTTTCTTCTCAGCTGTCTACTATTTACAGGGTCTTTCCCTGGGGCTGACCACTTACCCCAAGGACCCACCAGGATGGTGAGATGATGGACAGGCATTGGCTGTGGAGCAACAAGGAGGAGTAGACCTGAATGGAGGACTAACGACTATGTAACATTGTATCTTTCTATGTGTGGGAGTATCTCCTACTACTGTGGAGAAGGTACACATGGACAAAAGTGAGTGTGTCCTTCACACAAAACACTTGGAAGAAGATGAAGAGTGAGGTTATCAGCGACGTCCCCTTCTGCTCTAATGGCCTTGGTATAAGCCCATCCCGGGACAACTCTTTTTTTTTTTTTTTAAGATTTATTTATTTATTATATGTAAGTACACTGCCACTGTCTTCAGACACACCAGAAGAGGGCATGTGATCTCATTACAGATGGTTGTGAGCCACCATGTGGTTACTAGGATTTGAACTCAGGACCTCCAGAAGAGCAGTCGGTGCTCTTAACCACTGAGCCATCTCTCCAGCCCCCAGAGCAACTCTTATGGCTGCTCATCTGAAGCATTGTCAGACATGGGAAGAGGACCCCTTTCTTTCGGCAGAGTGACGAAGAGCATCCATAGAACCAAATAGAACCAACATGGAAAGGGGAAAAAATTAGGTAAAGGCTACATGTGTCTATGAGGATTTAGGTCTCTTGAGCCACTCCCAGAATCCCACAGATATTATTAGAATCATTGCTAGAGGCAAGAGAAGTGGAAGATGTCAGAAGCATCCAGAAACAAAATGGGGATTCACAGAGACCAGAAAGACACTGTAGATTAGAGGTAATTTGCTAAACATGGAACCCAGTGGCTAGGGTGTTCTTCTATACTTAGTTCTGAGGAAATTTCATGATTCTTTATGGTGAAAACAAACAATAACCAAGCCCCCAGTGATCATCCCTAAAAACACCTGTTCCCTGAAGAATGACCTGGGGAAGGTGGGAGGTGTTCTTAAATACGACCCAAAGAGGATGTGACAGCCATGTGACAGGAAGGCAGCACAGCACCAAGACAGAGCCTAAAGTGACATCACTCACCATATATTTATCATATAGCCAATGTTTCTTTAGTGCCTGCTGTCATTCCCCCATCTTCGGTATGGCCATGTGTCCAGGGCCACCCACTGTAAGTTAGAGCATGTGGTGAGATCTGTACACACTATATACAGCTGGAAGTCGACCCCAGTCATGGGGAACAGGGCAGCTGGGGCGCAGTGAGCCAGCTACTCAGCCGAGGAGATTCCTGTCCCATCTTATCCCTCAGTCCTGGCCTACCAGGCAGACCTCTCATGGATGGTCCAAGTGTGGAAGAAGCAGCCTGGTGGGTCTCGGCTTTGGCTCGCATTCCTTGTTACTTCTCTGAACAGTCCCTCTTCGTAAGTGATCTGCAACTGCCAATGGTTAATTCCTCTTAATCACAAGGGTTATAGTGACAAGCTTGGCTGTGAACTGGTCTTCACACTCCTGGTTAGGAATCCTCTCAGGGAGGAGAGATGAACTCAGCATGGGCTACAGAGCAGGCTATAGGGGGGCCAAGGGAAGGGGACAATTCTACAAACGCTGAAACTGCAGCTACTCAGTGTTTGTAGAATTCCCCGGAGCAAGAGCGGGTTGAGGTTTCCATGGGTCCAGAGATGTACCCTTATTCTAGAAGAGAGAAGAAGTCCTGGCTAGCTAACACTGTGCTAGACAACACAGCAGTCACTGTAACTGGGTGTGGTCAGTTAAATGGATTAAGATAAGTAGAATTAAGTAAATATACATTTCCATCAGACATACATCAAGCACTCAGTAGCTGGCAGGACTAGTGGGCTCAGAGAGGTGGCCTTGGGTGTAGCTTCACCTTCTTCTAAGAGGAAATAGGCAGCCATTACCTGTCACTAACACCAGAGGACTACAAAGACCATGTTGTGCAATTAAATTGTCCATGCCGAATTTTAGTCTGCAGTAAAAGAGAAATAGAAGATGTAGCATGTAGCCGGGTTGGCAGTAAGAGAAGGGAAATAGGAGGTGTGCCATGAACCCTGGGTTTTATTTCTACAGCAGAAGTTAGCTTATTTTTGCCCCAAGTTGGAACAAGAGAAAATTAAAGAAGGAAGTATGAGCAGAGAAGTCGTCTCAGAGACACTGCCACTTCCTCCTCGTCTTCCCATCTGCTGACCCACTGACCTGAAAAATAACCACAAACTTTCCTAGGGGCCCCCTCTGCAGCATCTCACTTTATGCTCTCCAGTCGCCCTGGTCGAGGCTCTGCACTGGGGCTGTCTGTAGATGTGAGGAGGGGGTTCATAGGGCTGGGAGGGGCTGCTGGTGTTTTCTCACTATGAGCTGAGTATCACTGTGGAAACCTGTCTGGACAAATTAGAAACGGGAGGAGAATTCTTACGGCTCCCCTCCAGACCTCTCTAATAAGTTGCAGATCCATCCGCCTGGCTACTTACAGGGATTGGAGGGAAATTCTCAAGTTTACCACGCTGCTAGTCAGATTCACCACCCTTCCCTATCTTCACTCATATCCCAGCCTGCTTTTCTCTGGCCTCTATACGGCTATAGTCCTATGACTGTCTCTATGACTGACCCAACAGGCCGTGGCTCCTACAGTCAGCAGAGATGAGGTTGCTGATCTTATGACCTTCTTAGATACAGACTAATGTTTGTCTCCTGACTACAAATCTCCCATGAGCCTCTATGGCTCACAACTAGAAGATCAAGCCTCAATACGCTGCTCATATAATACCTGGAGTCTTTGTGGCTTTTCTGTTCTTCTCTACATCCAACCTGCAGGACAGTGTGCTCCTTGCACTGATTTTCTCATAAAACTTCTTGCCCACCCTTTGAGACTCAAGTCAGGCCGCACTTCCATGAGAAGGCCCAGTATCTGAACTTAGTAGTTCTCTAGCCCTGTCCCCTTCTCACCGGGGACAGGTATGGTACGTGGTGCAGCGTTTACCATGCGTGGCAGTTTCTTCCTCTGTCTCCCTCTCCACCTGCAGTGTAACAGAATGAGGGCGCTGCCTCTGTGCTTGTCCCTGCTCATCTCATATCCTGGCCCCCAGTCCAGCCTCCAGTGCAGAGTCAGCAGAATGAGGTAGCAAGGTATACAGACTTCTGTGACAGTGGCCATGGCTGAGTCTCTATCTGCTCTACAATTTGTTTTTTTTTCTCCATGAGACTTTGAGTGTCAGAAGCACTCTGTGGCTGATTAACCGACAGGAGTTAACATGATAATGGACGTGTCTCAGCTGGTGCCTAGCTCTAAAACACAAGAGTTGAAAAGAAGCTGGTGCTGTAAACAGCATCATTATAAATATGTAGTTGATTTAGTATCAAATGAGATGAAGGACTGAGGAAAGTGAGGGATAAAAGGAGGGTGGGAGTGGAAGGCTCGCAGGACACCACACAGTACTCCAGCTGTACCAGACGGGCCTGGTTTAAGAAAGTGTTGGTGGGAAAGGACCCCCTAAGAGATGCCTCTGAGAGTGGACACACAGGCTGAGTGTAGAGTGAACAAGGAGGAGCCAGGGGTCTCTGTGAGGCTTGGAGTTTGTATACCTTAGGTACGCTAGCCTCCCAACTGCTCACACAGCCGACATTGCTGAGCTCTTGACAGACAGCAGGTCAGTGTCAGATCTGAGCCTGTGTACCACCCATCCTCCAGAAACTCTCAGAAGCCCAAAGTGACGGGGTGGAACTAGAGAACAAGAATGCTTAGCCACACAGTGACAGTCCAACACAGAGAGAGTGTCACACAGTGAAGTACCTTAAAGAAAGTGCCACACACAGATTGCCACACAGAGACAGTGCCACACAGAGACAGTGCTACACACAGAGTGTCACATACAGTGCTACACAGTGAGTGTCACACAGAGAGTGCCACACAGAGAGTACCACACAGAGGGTGCCACACAGAAAGTGCCACAGAGAGAGAGCACCATACAGAGAGTGCCACACAGTGAAGTGTCATAAAGAGAGTGCCACACAGAGATAGTGCCACACAGAGACAATGCCACATAGAGAGTGTCACATAGAGACAGTGCCATACAGTGAGTGTCACACAGAGAGAACCACACAAAGATAGTGCCACACAGAGACAGTGCCACACACAGAGTACCAAAGAGTAAGTGTCACACAGAAAGGGCCACAGAGTGAGTGTCACACAGAGACAATACCATATAGCCTGCAATGAGGGGTCTGGCCAGAAGACAATCGTTGATGAGTATTTAGTGAAGGAATAAGCATTTTAGAATGTTTTGGCAATTACCATCAAGGGGCTTTATATTTGTAACAAATAATGGCACGTTTTTCTGTTTGTGGGGCTTCTGGGTGTGTTCACTTGTTCCAGTGCAGGTGATGGCTGGTGGAAGGATTTATGCCTACTCCAGTAATAACAGTCAGCTACTTAACACAGCAAGGCTTTACAAATACCTGCTACAGTTCAGGTCTCCGTTATTCCCGTGTACAGACCAGTCCTTTCATTAGGTAGTACCTGAGTGCAACCTCCACCTTAACAACAAGGGTCTGAATTGCAGAGCTAGAGTGATCATCTCCAACTAGTGATTCTAAAGCCAGATATCCATAGTCAGGGCACAAGACCCAGAAAGGAACAGCATCTTGTGGTGAAGAGAGCTGCCCACATTACAAATCCAAGCGGTTATAGAGTAAGAAAGCGTGCGGAGGGCAGACAGCCCATCCCTCCTCTGGGTAGAACAAAGCCATGGGACCGACCACAGGAAGCTCCTGGTCTTTGCCTCTGCCGCTTTACAGAATACTTCCTGCTGAGTAATTCACCAAGATCAGAGATCACTTGGTTTATAGTTCTGAAGGCTGCACATGGCACTGGCCTCTGAGCTACGATTGCCCCCATGGAAAGAAAGGGCTAGAGGAAGGAGCAGGCAAACAAGAGAGGGCTGGAGTCACTTTTGTAACAATCTCCAGATAAAGACATCCCTCCATGTGACATAATCTCCTCGTGAGGCCCCACCTCCAGACTAAATTCCCAATGTGTGAACTTTGGGGGAGAGACTCACGCCGTCGGTCACCGCCCAAGTTGCTTCAAGCATTATATATAAACAACCTCATGCTTCTACTTCCACTTCCGCCCAGTGTGTCATATGTGACACTCATCAGGCCTTGAAAAAACACTGACAGAAAAATAGTACTGAAACCTCAAACCTACCACCCAGGCTTTGTTGACACCAACAGGAAGATGGACATATTAGGCAATCCTGCTGATCTTACCAGCTCACTCACTGCCCAAGCTCATTAGAAGAACCACGAAGATGCTGATTGACGCCTACTGTGGGCGTAGAGTGGGAAGGAGAGGGCTGAGCTAACCCAGCTCCATCTGCAGGCTGAAGGGAAGCTTGTGGGGTTGATGCCTCCTGCTGCAAACAGCCAAGGAAGTCGTGATAATTCCATTTCCACTTCAGTGTGAAGAGCATCACAGAAGAGCTGTGAGACTAGAGGTAGCACAGAGATGTCCACTCTGTGCTCTACACTCACACAGGAACCTTCCCCAGACACTCACCCTTGAGAACAGATTTATGAAACAATTGTTCTCTGAATGCCTCGTCTTCAGTGCCCAGAACTGGAGTGTACCTCATTTTCTACATCTGATGTCTTTAATGTTAGTCAGGTGACCACGACAACTGAAAAGAGCAGAACCCACCTTAGAAAGGAATTTGGTATCGATAGTGATGAATTCTGACAGAAAAGCCAGGCACATATATTGTCTCCATGGTAGCATGAGGGTTGATGACAGAGAGAGTAAGAGTGTGTGTGTGTGTGTGTGTGTGTGTGTGTGTGTGTGTAAGAACTAATGGAAAGAAGAGAAAGAAGAAAGAGGTGGAGAAGTGGGGATGAGGTGGGCCTGGCTTTCTGCTTCATTTACCCATTTAGCAGCTCCAAAAACTCAGGCTAGGAACAAGACTCAGTCTCCAAAGGCTTCCAGCCTTCAGGAAAATTCTTAGTCAATGGTGCCTCCCTGAACCCCTTTGAACTGTTCACATTTTGGGGCTTTCATGTTTCCTGGGACTGTGAGCTCCATTGCCTTTTCTGGGTCGGCTTCAGTTGCTACAGCTCTCTCTCTCTCTCTCTCTCTCTCTTTCTCTCTCTCTCTCTCTCTCTCTCTCTCTCTCTCTCTCTCTCTCTCTCTCTCTCTCTCTCTCTCTCCCCCTGCACATCTCTGCATAACAGGAAACCAAGTGTAATAACAAGAAGCTTTGCAGAGTTGTGAGCACTTCCTACTGAGCCCTGCCTCTTCCTCGGTGCAGATGAGTAGAGGTTTGGCAATGATTGACAAGTGAAGCAGAGCAGACCAGGTGGCCATGTCTCGGGCTGTCCAGAAGCCACCTGCCTCCCCAGCACGGACGTGAGGAAGAAGGATCCACAGCTATGGGACTGTGAGATAATTAGAGCCACGAGTTACCCCCAGTGACAAGAGTAAAGAGAGCTATACCCTTCCCCCAACATCAAGACTAGCCATTTGAGGTAGGGGTTTTGCTTTATTATCCACTTGCATTCATTAATAGTGTGCTAGAGTGCTTGAAGTATTTGCATTTTAAACATGTGAGAACCCTACCTCCCACTGGCAGAGTCTCTCCAGGGAAACAACACTCCAGGCCCATGAAGACCTGAGTCCTGGAGGCCACAGGCCTTTGTCCTTACTCAGACATTCCAAGTACCACCGCTGGTCTTTGGGAAGATTAATTTTTGCCTTGAACTCTACCCAATGTGTGAACAGTACTTTGCATGCGATGGCCAATGTTACAGCCTCACAAAAGGACCCTATGTCCCACTAGAAATGGAAATAATTTACCTATGATCAGAAGCCTGGTGACATAAGATATTGATTAGTGTTGTTAAGCATGATCAAAGCAACGTAGTTAGGAAACACAGCTCTGCATTTCCAAAGATGCTTACTTTAGCATGAAGCAAAGGGTTACTTTGAATGTAGAATTAGCTTTAAAATACCTCAGCAGAGAAGAAGAAAAGGAATAGATTCAAAGGCAACAGACTCAATAAACATTGAATTTCAAAAGTGGAATACACAGGAATGTATGTGGGGAAGTGCACTCACTCTTTCAAGATTCTATTAACACCCCCCCCCCCCCTTGCGCGCCCTGAGTCTGGCATCCCACAACAATCAGCCATTGGCCTGAACTTCACCATGGCTACTTCCCCGAGTCAGCATTTTCAGACCCTGATGTTTACTCCTCACCCTGGAATCACTGAGAAGACCCAGAGGTCACCTTTCCCTCAGACGGACCTGCTCCCCTCCCTGGCCTCCATCATTTAACTGGGTAAGGAATGGGGAGCACGGAGCTCCTGGCATGAGGAGTGTTTCCTGCACAGTCACTCCGCTCAAGCACAGGGACCTGAGAGAGAACGCAAGAAGGAAACTCAATTGTGCTTCCTTAGCCCAAAACCTAGCCCCACCATTGTGCTCCTCTGACCGCCAATGACAGCCCTCCTTTTAAAACAGCCAAGGTCATCTCAGCAACAATGAGAAGGAAATCTGAAAAGTGTGAAAGAGAATCTGAAAGTGTGGGGGGGGGGGGGCGGGAAGAGGGGGAGAGGGGGAGGGGGAGGCAGAGAGAGAGAGAGAAAGAAAGAGAGAGGTTTCTGCACACAAAATACAAGGGAAACTGTGGGAAACAAGAATAGTCTCCACATAGAAAAGAGAATGATTTCCAATGTGGTTTATAAAGCTAAATACTTTATATACAAAGTCCACAAAGTTAGACAGCTTTTCCTATCTTCATCCATGCCAAATGTCTAGAATATTCTATGAATGCAAGGATACTTAAATAACTGGTTTATATCATCCATAGTTAAGACCAATTTTGGAAAGCTCAGTGTTCTCAGAAGACTGTGATCCTGTCTTCAGTGCGCTCAACACCAGCCTTACTGAGGGTGAATCAGGAAGAGTGGAGGACTCCATGCTTGAAGAGTGGAGGACCCCATGCTTGGTGCTGATGAATCCGTGCTCAGGTGTGGGGGAGCACGGCTAAGCTCACAGCATCTATAATCGTGCATTTTTCCTCTTCCTTCCTTCCTTCTGTTACGTGGTTTATCATATCGATTGACATTTTAAGGCTGACTTATCCTGGGTTCCAGTAATGAACCCCATGGTGACGATGCACGGCCGTTCACACTGTGAATTGCAGCTCCATTGTCTTGGTTGGGAGTGTTTACAGCAATGCTATAAAGGATAATGGTTTGTGTTTTGTTGTAGCATTTTTGGCTAGCTTTGATTTCAGGGTAAGGCTACTTTATAAAACAAGCTAGAAAGTTGTTCTCTCTCTCACTCTCTTCTTTGCAAAAGAGAAGAATTGGTATCAGTCATTTTTCTGAGTGGAGATTGTGATGGGGGAGAGGCTGGAAAGTGATACAACAGCTAAAAGCACAGGCTGCTCTTCCAGAGAACCAGGTTTGATTCCCAGCTCGCACCTGGTGGCTCACAAACATGTGTAACTCCAGTTCTGGGGGATTTGATGCCCTCTTCTGGCTTCCAAGGGTACTGGGTGCACAGTCACACATTCAGGCATAACACTCAACACACATAATATAAAATAAAAATAAATATAAAAACATAATACTGTAATGGAGTTCATTGGTGGAGTATCAGGTCTTTCTTTTCCAGGTTTGCAATTGCTGATTCAGTCTTGACCATAGCTGTAGGTTTATTCCAATTTCTTAGTTCTTCCGGGCTGAGTCTCAGTAGTGTGGCATGTCTGAGATGCTCTTCCACCTATTCTAGTTATGGAGTTGGCTGGTAGGTATGTAACTGTCCAATGTACTTATATTGTGTGTCTGTGAAACAGGTGGCACTGTCTCCAATTCTAGTTTTGATTTCAGTTATTTGAGGCCTTGCTCCGGCTCCTCTACGGCCTCTCCGCAGGTCCAGAGCACTTTGATGACTGTGAGTATAGTTGTCCTCGTACTTCAGTTAGTATTTGCAGGGAAGGTGTCGTAAAGCTTTCACTTTTAATCTTCTGTCGTTTTGTGTACACAGACAGCACATTATTGGGTCATGTTTTCTTTTTCATTCAGAAAAATGCATTCAAAATAATCGTAGATGATGTGGGACTTAATTCTGTACATTTGCTATTCATTTCTCACATCATTTATAGCATCTGGTCCCTCATTTTCTGACGGACTATCTTCTTCAATTGAATTTTTACAGCAAAAGGTATAGATTTATTATTTTCTTTTGCATATGTTATTTAACTGTTTTATACTGACATCAGATTTGTGTTTAACAGTCCAAACATATTCCATTCTAATTTTGATTTATCCCAACTTAACTTTAATAATATGCATATGCTGCTTTTAATGCCTTTGTCCCTTTGTCTTCAGTTCTTAAATGGCACCAAATTGCATTATATAACTTGTAATTCCAAGAAAATTACAAAATTTTAATCTTAAAGGTTTTAAATCCATTAAATTATTAAGAAGAGTGTATAGTTTATAAACTAAAATTGCAATTATGATAGCATCTAGAGTGATCTTTAACATTTCAAATTATGCAGAAATAAGGTTATAGTTTCACAGCACTGTTATAAGTTGCTTTAATAATTGTAGGTCACACACATCTTTTGAGGTCTGTATGTCTTTGTTGTCTTTGAGTTATGGTTATGACCTTCCATTTTGACCTTCCAGACCTCATTTAGAACTTCTTGCAGGATGAGACTAATGAATTCACTTAACTTTTGTTTCTCTGGGAATGTCTTACCATCTCTCTCACTTTTTTTTTTATTATTACATGTAAGTACACTGTAGCTGTCATCAGACGCACCAGAAGAGGGCATCAGATCTCATTACGGGTGGTTGTGAGCCCCCATGTGGTTGCTGGGATTTGAACTTCGGACCTTTGGAAGAGCAGTCGGGTGCTCTTACCCACTGAGCCATCTCACCAGCCCCCCTCTCTCACTTTTTAAAAACACTTTTTATTTAGTGTGTGTGTGTGTGTGTGTGTGTGTGTGTGTGTGTGTGTGTGTGTGTGTGTGTGTGTATGAAGAGCGTATATGAAGGTCAAAAGACAATTTTCAGGGGTCAGGTCTTTTTTTTTTCACCAGGTGGGTTCCAGGGATTGAACTCAGGTTATCTGGTTGGGTGGCAGGCACCTTTATCTGAGCTGAGTGAGCATTACAGAAGGATAGTTTTGCTGGATATAAGATTCTTGATCAATAGCCATAGCTGGAAAGAACCCAGATGCCCCTCAACAGAGGAATGGATACAAAAAATGTGGTACACTTACACAATGGAGTACTACTCAGCTATTAAAAAGAATGAATTTATGAAATTCCTAGGCAAATGGTTGGAGCTGGAGGGCATCATCCTGAGTGAGGTAACACAATCACAAAAGAACTCAAATGATATGTACTCACTGATAAGTGGATATTAGCCCAGAAACTTAGTATACCTGAGATATAAGAGACAATTTGTAAAACACATGAAACTGAAGAAGAACGAAGACCAAAGTGTGGACACTTTGCCCCTTCTTAGAATTGGAAACAATCACCCATGGAAGGAGTTACAGAGACAAAGTTTGGAGCTGAGACAAAAGGATGGACCATCTAGAGACTGTCATATCCAGGGATCCACCCCATAATTAGCCTCCAAACGATGACACCATTGCATAAACTAGCAAGCGTTTGCTGAAAGGACCCTGATATAGCTGTCTCTTGTGAGACTAGGCCGGGGCCTAGGAAACACATAAGTGGATGCTCACAGTCAGCTATTGGATGGATCACAGGGCCCCCAATGGAGGAGCTAGAGAAAGTATCCAAGGAGCTAAAGAGATCTGCAACCCTGTAGGTGCAACAACATTATGAACTAACCAGTACCCCGGAGCTCTTGACTCTAGCTGCATATGTATCAAAAGATGGCCTAGTCGGCCATCACTGGAAAGAGAGGCCCATTGGACATGCAAACTTTATATGCCCCAGTACAGGGGAACGCCAGAGCCAAAAAGTGGGAATGGGTGGGTAGGGGAGTGGGGGGGGGTATGGGGGACTTTTGGGATAGCATTGGAAATGTAATTGAGGAAAATATGTAATTAAAAAAAAGATTCTTGATCAACAGTTCCTCCTCTTTCTAGAAGGTTGAATTCATCATCAGATCAAAAGCTTCTGATAAGAAATGTCTCATGATCGTATTGAGAGTCCTTTGTAGGTGATCAGTCACTTCTCTCCACCTGCTTTTAAATTTCTCTTTACCACTCTTTTCTGAAAGTTCAGCTGTAACGCATCCTAACGCATCTTTGCGGGCCCTAAGCTCATCACACTTGTAGTTAACTCAGCATCATGGTTCTTTATATTCATGTCCTTCATCAAGTGTGGGAAGCTTTCAGTCATTGCTCTTTAGACATCCTCTCTTCCCCTTTCTCTCTTCCCCTGAGACTCAAACAATGAGTGTATTTCTCTGTTGACTCATGACCTACAGATCCCTTAGGCTCTGAGCACTTTCCTCTAATGTGGCTTATATTCCTCAAACTTGACTATTTCCAATGCCTCACCCTTGAGTTTGCAGATTCTCTTTCTTTCTCATATCTGGTTTCAAAACACTCTAGTAAGATTTTCATTTCATTTATGTATGATTTTTAGCTTCAGCATTTCTTTTCATTTCCTTTTATGTTTTCTATCTTCTTTTCACGGATAAGTTATGATGATCTATTTTCCTCCTTTGAATAGATCATACTTTAATGTTTCTTCATATACTTTGTTATTTTGTTGTTCTTGAAAAAAAAGAAGAGAGAGATAGAGATGGAGACAGAGAGACAGTGACAGAGAAAGCGCAAACTCAGCATTTGAAAACACTACTCTGGAATTCAGATTTTCCCCTTCTTCAGGTGTTGGGTTTCTGGCTTTTAAAATTTTGTCTATTGTAAATGTCACAGGCTATTTCATTTGAAAAAAAATCAGAAGTTTGAAAAGTCAATTCAAAAGCATGGGCCTTTAAATTTTCTGAAAGTCAATAATCAAATAGGGAGGCTCACACAGTGCTGGAGTAGAATAGAGTAAACAAAAATGACTGCCCCTGGCTTGCCTGGAGCACAGATTTCTGTCATTTGATGATCCAGTCTCTTTGATCCAGCAGGCAGCACAAGCTGCCCAGGGCATGTACTCCCAGCTGCCTGGCACAGGGGTGGCGGCGAGAGACAGGTTGGTACTTGTGGTACTATTCTTGGTTGCCAGCTTGAACAATCCAGAAATGTAGGGAACACCTTTAAAAGATTTTCTGCTTGGTTTGAAGTAGGTGGATCCATTTTTAGTCAGGACCTTTGAGGCAGGAAGACTCACACCTTTGATTTGGATCTTGAGTCAAGAAGACACACCTTTAATATGGACTATACTTTCTGTTAGAAGTCTATACAAGGACATAGAGTAAGGAATATTTCTCTTTGCCTGTTTGTCCTCCTCTTGCTAGGACACCCACTGTTTCACTGACATTGGAGTTTACTTCTTTGAGATTCCAAAACAGGTAGAAGACCAGCTGAGACATCCAGCCTTGTGGGACTGAGCAACTACTCTATTCTTGGACTTGCAGCACCCAGCTAGCCATTGTTTAATGAGCTGGTCTGAAGTCTGAAGATCATTCCAATAAATTCGAGAGAGAGAGAGAGGTTCTGTGACTCTAGAAAATCCTGACTAAGACAATACTCATGTTTCAAGATCTTGAATTTACCAAAATTAAATGAAATTTAGCACCCAAACCTTCTCCTGGAAAACTGAGACCTCCATGAGACACCAGAAATCCAAGATGGCTGCACTAGGTGGATTCTGCAAAGGTGATTCCCTAGGTGGGGACACAGATCTCTGGTGCTTCTGTCATTGGCCCAGTTTCCTTTATGTTTCAGGGAATTGTTCCATTTAACTAAGTCCAGCCAAAAAATAGGAATATGTCAAAAATAAAACAGCTCATGTATTTTATAATAAACTGAGTTGGGGTAAATTTAGGAAAATAGCAAGTGTGTGTGTGTGTGTGTGTGTATGTTTGTTTGTTTGTTTGTTTGTTTGTTTATTTAGTGTGTATGATGAATGTGTGCATGCATGCATACATGTGAGCATCTGTACACTTGTCAGTGTATATGTGTATAAATGGAGGTCAGAGGGCAACTGTTCTCTTCTTCCTCTGTACAATCTAGATGAAAGTCAAACTCAAGTCACCAGGTTTATGTGGCAAATACCAGGGAGCCATCTTGATAGCAAAAGTAAATATTTTTATGTGAACTGAGACTAAGATGAGGGGAAAGGCAACTGTGCTCCGGATGACTCATTAGTCTCCTGACTCTGAGAGCAGCCACTGCCTCCTCTCCTTCTCTTCCTTGGCATTGAACCAGCTATGAACAGAGCTGGTTTAAAATCAGATCCAGGAGGAGGAGGAGGAAGAGGAAGTTGCACTTAGATTCAAGAAAAGCCTCTAAGAATATCTGTTCCTTTCGTATGTAGGAAGATGCTGCACGGCACAAATATAAACAAACAAACAAACGGCTTGGTGCCTAAAATCTGAAATGTCAGTTGATAGGTGACTGAGTTTTGTTATTTTGGGAGTAGAATATTTGGGGCATGAGCTTCCAGAGGATGCAGTGATGTTCCAGAGTGTTCTGCTATAAAATGTGCACTGGCTGCTCCATCTGAGCAGTAAATGATACTTTAGAAAATGCTGCTTCTGTGATCTTGGGGAGGCCTGGGGACAGAAGGCTGAGCGGTCAGATGGGAAATCCATATTTGTTATGCCTGATTGTGGGTATGTTCTTGTGGGCAGTACTAGTATGGGGAAAAAACAAAAGAAGATGTTTATAAGCCACTGCAGGAAGTAGCTGAAGGAAAGACTCCGAATCCCTAATATTTATGGAATGCATTTGTTCTTCACAGAGTATCCTGGGCTAAGATGACCAAGACCAACTCCTGACACTAAAACCATAATCCACATAGGAAAACTGTGGTACTAGATTCCACCAGGATCAATGCTTTTCACTCTTTGATATACATGAGAGATTGAAAAGCAGGTAACAGAGAGGGAGAAAGTAACTCTGGTCACACATCTGACTAAAGATGTACTTAGAATCTACTTTAGTAGACTCTTGACTGTAGGTGGTAATCCACCTACTTCCCAGCCTGCTGCTCTCTTACAATGTACTCAATAAAATGCAATTCAAAAAAGAAAAAAAGAGAGGGGAGAGGGGGAAGGCTGGAAGGGAGAAGGGGGAAGAGGGAAGGGGGAAGGGGAGGAAGTGGAGGAGGGGGGAGGAGGAGGGGAGGGGAGGAAGAGGGGAAAGAGGAGGGGGAGAAGAAGGGAGGAGAGGCACACTCAAAACTTATCCCTGAGAAAACAGGTCAATTTCTAAAATGACCAAAATATTTGAACTGTCACTTTGTTAGATGAAAAGATGCTAGTACGATATGTAAAATAAAACCACAGTAGGGTACTAATACAAACACATTAGAATAAATAGGGTAAAATGTAATGGCAACCTTATATCAAGGACTGCTAAGCAAGAAGCGGACGCTTTCTTAGGAGGCTGGTCAGACAGGAAATGATGCTGCCACATGGGCAAATGACTGCTGACAAGTGTCTCATAGAGTTAAACTCAGACTTCTCAGTGTGCCCACGCCTCAATATTTGCCTCAGAGAGACAATGCATCATAGTTATAGAAAACCTCTAGGTAGATATTTGTAGCACTTCATCGTAATCGCTGTCTGTCAGAAACAACCCCCATGTCTTTCTCTCTTCTACATGTACGGATATGGAGGGTGATTTTTCTACCTGCCCTTCATAAGAACCAAATATGTGACCCTGGGGCAGTACATTCCCTTCCCTCAACAGTGAGGAAGAGCAACAATAAATAAAATTCAAAATTCATTCCTACACTACTATGTCTTTTTTTTTCATTTTTAACCAATCCATTTTTTTAATTCTTAAATTCTTGACATTACAGAACTAAAATGAAATTTATTAACATTCTACTCTTACATTTCTTATCGACAAACAGAAAATAAAATCCATGAGCCAAAGAACTCAAACGAAACTAAAAACAGGGAAAAGCTTATAAAACTAAATATGGATCCCAGCATTAACGGCTGAACAGAGAATGTGATTTTTCTTTAAATTCTTAGTGGATGATAAAGTGTAGAAACTGAACACTTACAAACTATTTAAAACCTGAAATCACACAGTTGGATCATGGGAAAACAGCAGAAGGGGGTTACGAGCAAACCTACACTGTTCTGGCCAAGCTGAACCAGTTGACAAGACAACAGTCTCACTTTGCCATGATGCACGGCAGGGTGGGATTTGCCGGAATTGGCTCCAGCTCTCCAGAGGTGAAAGGCTATTGGGCAAGTTTGGATGCATCTACTCAAACCACCCATGAACTCACCATTCCAAATAACTTAATCGGCTGCATAATCGGCGCCAAGGCGCCAGCATCAGTGAGATCCGCCAGATGTCCCGGGGCCCAGATCAAAATTGCCAACCCAATGGAAGGCTCTTCTGGAAGATAGGTCACTATTACTAGTTCGGCTGCCAGTATTAGCCTGACCCAGTATCTAATCAATGCCAGGCTTTCCTCTGAGAAGGGAATGGGGTGCAGCTAGAACAGTTTAGATTCGCTAAGATGTCTCACTAAGGAAGAGGCTGCTGGCCACCTGCACAGGCTGCTACTCTGGGAGGCTTGCTGCCACCTGGTGGCTCCTGCCAGCATAGGTTCACAGAGGTTGCCAACAGTGGCCAACTGGAACCTGTTGGTCCACTACTAACCAACTAAAAGCAGCTCAAACAGTCCTAGGAACTTCCTCCACCAGTTATCATTTGCAGTGGTCCAGCCCATGGAGTTTAGACTAGAAAAACAAGACAGAGCTAGGGAAGCCATGTCGTGCTTTCCCACCAGCCTGGTCGTTTCTTCTGTGTTCCCTTACATGTAATATCCAGAAGACACCCTAGGTGAGAGGTGTGGGCCACTTGTCCAGCTTGCAAGGGCTTTCTTTGCACTTAGAAACTTACAGCAGTGTTTTTACCCTTTGAGGTTGCAGACCTCATTGGGAATTTGTGTGTTCATATGCATTTCTTCATACAACCTCTGGAGGGGTGTACTCACTGAAACCAGCCTTGAGCGCAAAGGGAAGGAGATCCTGATTGTAGGCCTGCTATCAATGTTATCTAGGGATCCTGTAAGCTTCTCAGACTTCATTTGGGACAGAAAGGGAGCTAGCAGGTGATGTGTATGAAAATGAAGGGGAACGGTGCTGCCCCTGAGGGGCAGAACTTGCCTTAATGGCCCTATGATGTCCCAGATGCCAGTGTGGCTCTTAGCCATGTCTATTCATGCTGAGTATTCTCTGCCTTTCCTTTTTGCCCTAAGCACCACTTTCCAGTTTTGCACACTGGAGTTTCTTGGTCTCTCCCACTCCCTACTCCTGTTCATCCAAAGTCCTTGGCCATGAGGGTTTGGGTTGGGAGTGAGAAAACCAAACAAACTCAGAAAAGAAGCCAACAGCCCTGACCACCCAGTGTATAAGCAAACCCCAGGCTTCTCTAGGCGACTAAAAGCAAATGTGTCTTAGTCCCTATGGTCAGGGCGCACAGCAGTGAGACACAATGAGTCCTAAGTGGGATGCATGACCTGGAGTGTGCACTGTGGTTCTCAGAAGCCTACAGTAAGTTCATGGGTAAAGCAGGTGAGCAGAGTGCCAGAGAGGAAAAGGGGGTGCAGGAGGGAAAGGGGTACAGGAGAGAAGGGGTGCAGCCTCCTCCTTTCCCTGGACCTGTTGACACATGCATGGCTCAGTGCTATTGTCCCTTCATACAGGTGGTCGTTTAAAAGAAAACGGCCCCCATAGGCTACTAGGGAGTGGTACTATTAGGAGGTGTGGCCTTGTTAAAAGAAGTGGTCACTGGGGGCAGGCTTTGAGGTCTCAGATGCTCAAGCCATGCCCAGTGTGGCAGTTCTCTGCCTGCTTCCTAGAGATCCAGATGTAGACCTCTCAGCTCCTTCTCCATCACCATGTCTGCTTGTATGCTGCCATGCTTCCCACCATGAGGATAATGGACTAAACCTCTGAAACTGTACGCCAACCCCAATTCAATGTTTTCCTTTACAAGAGCTGCTGTGATCATGGTGTCTCTTCACAGGATAAAAGTTTTACTAAGACAGAAATTGGTACCAGGAACTGTAGTATGGCTGTGATAGGCCTGACTGTGTTTTTGTTTGGAGAAATGTAGACTTTGGGACTTTGGGTTAGAAAAGCAGTTCAACACTTTAAGTGGGGCTCAATGGGCCATCCTAGTAGGACCATGGAAGACAATGGTGTCTCTGAACTGTGGGGGCCTGACTCAAGAGGTTTCAGAAAAGAATATGAGCACGTGACCTAGAGATCATTCTGTGATATTTTGGTGAAGAATGTGGCTGCCTGTTGTCCTATTTGTAAAGTCTGCCTGGGGCTAAATTGAAGAGTTCTGGATAAACTGTGTTAGCACAGGAAATTTCAAAGCAGCCTAGCATTGACTCTAGAATATGGTTATTAATGTTCACACTTATGAAGATCTATAATGAAAAGGAACAAGCTGATAGAGGAAAATTACAAAATGTACAATTTGAGGAGAAAGGGGGCACCAGGAAGTGGAATGGAGCTGAGTCCTGTGTTTTAGGTGATAACATTTTGACATGAATGGAATAAAGGAAGTAGTGGCCTCAGGGCAAAATCCCACCCAGGTAAGCCCCCAACTGTAAAAGGAATTAAAGAGCATTTAGATCCAGGTCTCAGGGTACACACCTTTAATCCCAGCAGTCTGGAGGTAGAGGCAGGTAGTTTGAGGTCAGCCTGGTCTACAGGACAGTCAAGCTTAGGCAGGGAAGGAAACCATAAAAACCAGAAAATTGATGAAGATGTAAAAGAACAAGGGAGTCATGGTTGAGCCCCAGCAAGCAGAGAACTTGGCAGAGAATTGTGCTTTAGAGTCAAGAAAAGGGTTATGGAACTCTCTGTGACTAAGGAAAGCCACCGAAGCAAGGTCTGTATCAGGGGTGTCCCTGCATGGAGGCCTAGAAAGGACATTAGGCAATGCTGTGAATGAAGGTGAGGCCTGGATTGCCCCCAAATGTTGAAGATATCAGAGCTATGGGACACCTGCTGAGGAAAGCTGCTAACAGGGAATGGAATTCACCAAAGAAAGGGTGTTACAGTGGTGCAATCCATTCACCCATACACACAATAGCAATTAATTTAAAATTCTTAAATCTCTGAGTTTCTAGCTCCTACCCCAGGTCACTTCAGTTGGCATCTCTGGCATGGAACCTGAAAGTAAACTTACCTACGCTCCCAGGGCAGCCAAGTTTGCAAACCAGTTAATGGGAGGAGAGGTGGTGCTCCCTCCTACAGCCGAAAGCTATCATTGTTGTTTGATTTGCTGAATCCTGGGGTAACTGCACTGAACCATGAAGTGTTAATGCATAGCAGGCTCTGGGCTTCTCACAGGAAAAAAGAATAAAGCATATAAACACTACAGGCTAGAGGAGGGCAGAGACTAGCAGTGTGGTAAGAGAAGGGAGTGGGAATTCATATGAGAGATAGTCACTAATCAGAATAGGAAGGGTCCTAAGGTCAAGGTCAGGCTCAAAGATGACCCAGGTTCTAGAAGAAAGTGGAATATCAGGATTGTGTGTATAATTTGTAGGACTTGGTATTAAATGAAAATACAGAGTCTCTTGTTTGGAAACTATGGAGAAATACAAGACAGTGGCAAGAGAATACAAGACCCAGCATGGGTCCTGCAGAGTGGAGCTGGGAGCACACCATGAAGCCCACATTGTGGAAAGGGGATCTCGGTTACTAGTGGAACAAAGAGACCCTCCGAGATGACCTAGGGGTGGAAGGTGCTACAGTTTCCTCACAAGCTGATGATTGAATGCTCAATCCCAAGCTATGGTACCATTTTGAAGGTTGTGGAGCCATTAGTAGGTGGGGCTTGCTGGACAGAAAGAGGTTCCTAAAGTTAGGCCAATGAAAGCTATGCACACCCCCAGCTTCAATCCCTTATACCATTACACCTCCTCCAATACACTGAACTGAAATTTCTTAAAAACATGAATCAGAGTACACTTTCCTTACCTTAAGCTTGTTCTGTTTGGAACACCAACGAGAAAAGTAGCTTACATAGAAAGCCACCCATTAATGATCTTTCCATGTAAAGGTCCACAGACATGCTGGCTGGACTGGTATAGATTTTTTTCTACTCATAAATGAATGGCTTGAGTGGCAGATGTGATGTTGAGACTGTAGGTACTGACTGGGTGGGTGTTGAGATGCCTGGAGTATCATGACTCTGGGGAAGTAGTTTGTGGAAGTGTGGGAGGCTTATCTGGGTAGAAGAGGAGAGTTATGGCAAAATTTCTGCTAAGGCAGCATGCAGCAGTGTCAGGGTGAGAGGTTAGTGCAAGAAGGAACTGACTTACAGAAGTCTTAGGTGATTGTAAAATGTTTGGAGGAACTAAAGAAGCAAGTTTTTATCCCCCCAGAACACCTCCCCAAGCCATAACACTTGATTCTTACATTGTCTGCCTGTCCGAGGACACCTGGAAGAAGCTGTCTCATCACTGAGATGAGCTGCCAATATTCTAGCAGCCTGGACACAAGGTTGGGTCTGAAGCTTAGCTGCTGGAAAATCTTGAGAGTTCTTGCTTGACTGACCAGCATTATGCACAGCAGCCATGGTTGGAATCTCAGGAAAGCACACCTTCCTTTATCTTCTCTTCTAGTTTAATCAGCACCAGTAATCTGGTTCCAAAATCCTAGCTGCAAGGGAGTCCCCTCATTAGTTTTCCAATCTCTTCACACAGTGGAGTGAGTCCCTAGTGAGGTGTCTAGAGTAGCCATCATGCTGTCAGCAGTAATGGACAGGCAATGGAGCTATTTTATGAATATGTAGTTAATGAGCTCCTGGTCTTGCTGAAAAAACATAGTGATCCCTCCCTCTGCCCATATCACAGTCTTCCCTCCTCCTCTTGGTTTGCTTTCTCACCCCTTCATGCACTGGATCTCTCCCTGTTCTGCTCACTCATTCCCTCCTCCCCATTTTCCTCTCCCTGGCTCACTTACTCCTCCTCCTCTCAGTTGCTCATTTATGCTAACTAATCCTAAATGTGTTCACAACAACAGAAATGCTCTGCAGCATCATATTTATACTGAAGGTTACTTCTCTCATCCTCAGTAGAGAATGTGAATTGGGTTTTTCTCCAATAAAGAGAACTAAGCCAAGTTGTCCACTGTACCCGTAGCCCTCAGTTTGTGGCTGTTTCCTAGATAGTAAGGAAGAAACCAGTGCCCAGTTAGAGATGAGCAGGGGAGGGAAGGCAGATGAAAAGAACGCCCACAGACCTTGTCGCTCGAGGCTCAAGTGGAATAATTCCTTGCTCACACTCTGGAAGACTTTGATGATAAGAGCAAGAAGTATTCCTTCTGATCCTAGCCAGCCATAGAGGCCCTGGGACTGAGACTATGCAAATTCTCAGTCACTTCTCCAGTGTCCAAATGATCTTCTGAAACCAAACGTATAGATTATAGATAGATAGATAGATAGATAGATAGATAGATAGATAGATAGAGATAGATAGATAGATAGATAGATAGATAGATAGATAGATAGATAGATAGATAGATAGAAGCTAGAAACCTCTAGACCAAGCCATTGTTCTATCATAATAACAGCAACTAGAAACTAGAGATAACAAATGTAAATAAGCTTTGGCCTCATTTTAATTTAATGTCTCCAAGACAGAGGAAAGTTAGAAAAAGCCCAGCTATCCCACAGCATTTTCGGCGGTAGCTACCACGTGAAGGCGCATCCTGATTCCTGGAGGATCTGAAAGTAAATCAAGTAGAAAAAGCTTTGACTTTAAGGAACTTACAGTGTACTTGTGCAAATGAATGAGATCATTTCAGACTCAAAACCGCATTGTCAGGCAGAGACTAAGGAGGCGGATGCAGAGACGCTGGAACCCATCGGACAGAGTACCCAAGCAAAGGCTCTGTGGAAAGACCTTGTTTTCTCTGAAGCTCAACAAGCACCAGATAGGACATCGCAAAATCTCAGAAAGGGCATTTCAAGGAGAGCAGTGACCCGGCCTTGAGAAACCCCAAGCAGAGTGCTTCCAGAACTGGAAGTCGGTGTGCCCAAGCACAGGCAACAGGACCAAAGCCCTTGCAGATAGGTTGGTAAGGGCGTGCATAGCCTACAAATGGAGACCCTGATTTTTTTTTTTTAATTTAATTCTAAAGCACATTGATAGCTTGAAGTGACAAATGGCCCAATTTGATTCTTTTTAAGCAGTGCTGAATCTGGCCTGGTGTGGAGCATGTGTTGCATGGAAGAGTAGGAGGCAGTGGCGAAGGTGAGACACGCTGGGGTTTGCAGGGTCAGGGGCAATAGTGAGGTCAGACCAGAGACAGGCTGGTGAGTCCAGAGCTTCATCAGTGGATTTAGTGTGAGGTGGGAGCGAAAAGGGAGAACGAAGTCGACTCTTAGTGTTTGGTTACAGCCCCTAGGTGAAGAGTAGAGCCTCTGACTAATGCCAAGTAAAGTGGTTGGGAAGAAAATCCAGGATGCTGTGTTAACCAAAGTAGGGGAGAGCAGCCTCTAAGGCATCCAAGCAGACGACTGAGCGGTCACAGCTAACAGGAGAGTAGCAGCTGGAGAGTCAAGCCACAGGAAGGCCTCAGACCGCCTAGCTGGTGGGGCCGGATGAGTCGCAGACCGATGCCCTAAGCCCTGGTCAAAACCAACTTCAGAGACATGCAGCCTGTGTAGTGCAGTCAAATGCGGTCCTGCCCTGACGGAGTTCCTGCACCTGGGTTGATGCTCAGCTGCCACCATCTTGTGATTCTTAATGCTTTCTGACCAAGAACCCTGGCGTCTCCCCCATGAACGACATAGCCAGCGCTGCCTGAGACACCTGAGTGTTACGAGGCGTGACGTAGGAGGACATACTGCTGAAGGGTCTCAGAAAGAGTGGGCACTGAAATCGAGGAGAGCCAGAAGGTGTGAGAGCAAATGAGCCCTGAAAAGCCTGTTCCAAGGTGACATCGTGGTATCATTAGACATCGTGAGGCCCAGAGGTGGGTGGGGCCAGAGTCTGGGTGCTCGGGCTCCCTTGGCTTCCTGCCTCAACCTGAGGAGACTGTGGAGGCCCGCTAATTCGCAGGTCTCTGGATGGGCACCCCCTGTACATGTCTGAAGGCAGAACTGGAGGTAAAGATGGGAGCCGATGGAATCTCTTCATGATGGGGAAGGTGGGGGGTGGAATTCTATTTTAGCTGCCCCATTTTCCACTTTGAAATATAAACATCTGAACAAGAGTATGAGGAACTGTTAAGGCCTTGAGAAGGAAAGAGCATGATAAATAGCTCGGAAGACAACTGGAGGACTTGCTTTGGCTCTCAACATCAGAGTTTATTCAATCCATCACGGGGGAGGACACAGGGTAGCAAAGCAACACGGTCATAGTGGCCAGGGAGCAGAGAGAAAGTAGTGGCTGTACCTCAGAGCCCTCTCCCCACCCCCACCCCCCATTTTTAACTCCTTCCGGGCTCCTAGGACAAACTAGATAATCCTGCTAGCTGATTCTTCTGGAAACTTCCTCAGACACACAGCCAAAGGTGTGCCTTCCTCATCTCATCTCAGGGGCCCGAAATCCACTCAGACTGACAAGATTTCGGGGCAAAAGCAAAGGAACTTTGGTAGATAGATTCTGCGGCCCGAGAGAGGAATATCCTTTCCAAATTCATGTTGAAACTTAAACCCCACAGTAGCAATGCCTTAGCAAGCTATTGAGTAACCGCAGCAAGTTATTCAGTAAGCTCTTAATTCTCCAGAGCAGAATTAAGGCCTTTCAAGGCATGAGCTATGCCCTGAGGTCGCCGCTGAAGGCTTGGTCTCTAGTTTACAGTGCTATTGAGAAGGTCTGCGTCGTAAGGATGCTGACCTTACAGTGGATTAACTGAGTCCAGTCTGTCCCTGGAGAGCTGGATCCTGGTGGAGGATGGAGAGGGGCCTCTGGAGGGCACATCTTGTCCTTGGTGTCTGCAATATTCCTCATCTCTCTCCTGCTTCCTTCCCAGTAGACATGACCATCTTTGCTCAGCTACAAGCTGTCTTCCATGATGTCTAGTCTCACTTTATACCAAAAGAAATAACACTGGTTGGGCATGGTGGCACACACCTTTAATCCCAGCATTCAGGAGGCAGAGGCAGGTGGGTCTCTGTGAGTTCGAGTCCAACCTGGTCTACGGAGTGAGTTCCAGGTCAGCCAGGTATATTACACAGAGTAGCCCTGTCTTGAGAGAGGGAGGGAGAGAGAGAGAGAGAGAGAGAGAGAGAGAGAGAGAGAGAGAGAGAGAGAACACAAGAACTAAATGACAGTGGACTAAGGCATTCAAAACAAGGAATAAAATAAGTATTTTTTTCCTTCAAGTATCTTCTTGGGTACTTTGTCTCTGCAGCGAACAGCTGACTGACTGAAGGCTCTTATAGAATGTTCTGAGGAAGTGGATTTGCTTCTTCTGCTTTTCAGCCTTTTGGACTCGCAGTGTGCATCTTCTTTGCCCTTCAGGCCTGTGGTAGTGCTATGTATATGTAATAGGTTTCCCCGTTCCCAGGAGTGCTAAAACCTTCACTCTGAACTCCCTCGCCTGCAGCACTGGGAGATGCACATCTCTGAACTTTATCATTACTGGTCACAGGTAACTGTAGCACAGAGAATTCAGTTAGGGTCTCAGTGGCTCTGCGAGTGGCCACCTAGGGTGATGGGCATAAGCCCGAAGTAGAACCAGTCAGCCCAATGGTTAGACTTTCTCCAGGGAGTTCAGAGTGGCAGGGGAGAGAGTGAGAAAATGGAAAGAAGAGGTAAACTGAGGACACAGGACAAGGGGGGGTCACGGAGGTGAGGTCAGAAGTGGCGCAGTGTGTGATGGCTGGCCTGTGCTGGGTAGCAGGCAAGGGGGGTCACGGAGGTGAGGTCAGAAGTGGCGCAGTGTGTGATGGCTGGCCTGTGCTGGGTAGCAGGCAAGGGGAGTCACGGAGGTGAGGTCAGAAGTGGCGCAGTGTGTGATGGCTGGCCTGTGCTGGGTAGCAGGGGCTCTGTGAAGAAGCAGAGTGAGTGACACCCTTCAGAAACTGCTCTGTAATGTCCAGAGTCAGGGGTAGCAAAAGGCTGATCTTGTAATCTAACCCATGTGAATGTGTCCTTAAGGTCTGTATTCTCAAATTCCATCCCAACCCTATCTCTTTGCAAGGACTGGGTTCCCAAATCAAGATCTTTTTCTTTTCATTCAAGAAATATTTTAATCTGGAACCTTACTTTTAACTTAAGAAGACAAATGGGCCTTTACAGTTTCCATTCATTACAGTTCTGGGTATTTCAGGCCATAAAAAGATGAGCCTTGTGGAAGCTTTAGGCTGCTCAGAGAATAGGTTAAATCCAGGACTTTCTGGGGAAGTATATGGAAAACAGATGAAGTTTCTCTGGAGCAATGGAACCACAGAACATTGTCTGTGGGCGTCCTCTGCTGGCTGTAAGTGAGAAGCAGTCGGGAAGTGGAAGGTTTCTTAGAGATGGGCTGGAATGATAGATAACACAACAACACTGGGCCTTACAGAACAAACTCCATGTTGCTTCTTTAAATGCTGTAATGACAGTCACACGTCTATGCTATGTCTGAATTTTTTTGTGTGATAGGACTCTTTCCTCAGATAAAAGGCACTTTGAAATATTTTAAACAAATTGTATTCTTTGAGAAATTTCAGACCACCCTCCTCCCATTCTCCCCACCCCCACTTTGTCTTCCCAGATTCATGTTGTCTTTTTTAAACCCTCTAAGCCCACTTAGTGCTGCCAGAACGTGTACAGATGTCCAATCATTGCCGGCACGTGGACCTATGCAGTCAATAGGCTGTTTCTCAGTGTCTGATCATCTACAAGCATGTGGGCCTATGAAGTGAACAGGCTGTCTTTCCCTCAGCAGCCATCAGTTACCAGTAGCTCCTCAGGTGAGGTGGGACTTCAGGAGTCCCTCCCAGACTCAGGCTGGAATTGTGGCTGAGCTGACCTGGTCAGGCCCCCTGCAAGTCCCTGTATGCAGCATCCCTGTCGTGACCAGAAACCACTCACGGCAGCTGTACTCTACAAACTGTCAGAATCTTGATCTTTTTATCTGCAAGAGTCCTGAGCTGACTATCCAGTGCATAATAAACACCCAGTGATATGCATCTACCAGATACATACTGGACCAATTTCCTGGGTAACTGAGCCCACATGGCAATGGGGATGGAGGGGAAGAGTTGGAAGAACACCCAAAATGTGTGGATTGCAAACTTAGGAGCTGGACGTAGGGTGGATACATAAGGGTTTTGCATGATTCTGGGAAGAGACTTGCAACACAGTGACAGATGTGGCCTCCAATGTGTGAGCAGAAGGAAAGATTTCATAAAGAAAATGGAAGAAGCTACAGCAACAGTTTCAAGTAGGCTATGAAAAGAATTTGGAAGGACTTTTGGTGTCTAGGAAGAGTGAGTCCTGGCTTAAAGATGTTTTCCCCACGTCCATTTCTACCCCCAAATGCCATGGCCTTGTGCAAAACTTCAATGTGATAAACACACGAAATACCTTGAACAGCCCCCACCCCAAGGCCAGCTGACAGAAGGGAGAACCTGAGATGCTGAGTCAGTTTGGAGCCAAAATAAAGATGAAAGGTGGGTTTCAGAAGGGGCACAGGGCACTCAGGCTGAGACAGTCTGGCCATGACAGGTAAACACATGTCATCACGGTGACTTGCGATTAGTGAGGTAAGGAAGTGAAGAAATGTCTGGCTCCAGAGACCGGAGTCCAGCAGCAAGGGATCTGGAATCATCTAGAAACAAGATCTGCCTAGGTGCATTTGATGAGAAGGCTGAGGAGTGCAGGCAGGGCTCATCAAAAACCTGTCAGTCCTCGAGACTTAATCTGCTCAGCTTATGGAAACCACTTGAGGCTAAGGAAGATGTTCTTCAGAAAGGTGGGGGGTGGGGTAGCACGGTGGGAGGTGCTTTCCACACGAGAGGCACAGCAGACAGCCAAGAATGTTCTTTGAAAAGCACCAGTCAAATAGGGTGACCAGATTGGTGTGAACAAAGACATGAGCCGGTGAATGGATGACATCGCTGGCTTGAATGTACTGAAGGTGTGACTGCTCTGTGGAATTCTAAAGGCAGGAGGCGTGTGCACGGACCTGTGTTTTCACTCAAACTTGGAAAAAATGGTTCTCAGAACCAACGTGCTTTCCAAACATGTCTTAGACAGATCAGTTGCTACAGTGTTCAGTTGCTACTGAAAAATATGAAATCTGCCCACAGGGTACATAGCAGGGGTATATACAGTGCATGTTCTTATATGGTGTCTTCAAAGAAGGGTTCATGAGATCACACAGTCAATCACTTTCAAAGGAAACTGTAAATTATGATTGAAGACCAACAAGGCAAGTATGCTAACCAATACTAATTTATGCTAATTCATGCTAATTCATGGACAGACCTTGGTGTGACTCAGCTTCCTGGAAGGGGAGGTAGTAGGTCTTCCTGGAAGGGGAGAAAGAGCAACATAGTAGGTCCAGGTGCCTTATCAGGAAGGAGTGCATAGGTAAATCTGAGCGCCAGAAACTCAGAAAGCCTTCTCGTGTGGCGCTCTATACGGTAGCTGCTGGTCCATGCCAGTCCTGGCTTTCAAGCCAGCAAACTTTCAGCAAGTCTTGGAGTAAAAATAAAAGCCAAGAGTACCACACTAAACGAAGCATGCTCTGTGGGCTTACCCTTCTGAGGGGCCTAAGCTCGGCTGCTGGTCTGATCTGAGCTTAAAGATGAGGTTGTCTATAAACAAAGGACAGAGATATTTGCTGAGCGCCTTACATATGTGATGTATAGGAAGGACTTTATTTCCCTCTCACAGCACAGAGGTGTTACGATTGTGACTTGCAGAATAAGCCATGTGTCCTAGATACACTATCAAGCCATCAGCATGAGCCAAGGCCACGCGCCCTTTCCACACCTCATGCCTCACAGGCCTCCTCCGAGTCAATCAGTCATCAACAGACAGCCCAACCCCCCATTACTCTCACTCCCGTGCCAACTCTTCCAGACAACTTCCGGTCATCCCCACTCGTAGGTCCACAGAGTAAAGAACTGAGAAAAAGCAACCAACTAGCTGTCAGGGACAAAAGTCATGTCACACGCGTTCAGAAGCATCCACAGATACCAGCTCAAAGGAATCAGCATCTCTGCTGAATGGTTCAGAAAGAACCATTCATTATACCTTCTTTCCAGAGATTAGCTGAGTCTTATTGGACCCAGTGCCCAAAGTGGGGAGAACGCAAGGAAAGTCAGCTGAATTCTGCAGTGGGCGTGCTGTGCTTGGGAAATGCAAGCGGGGTGGCCGCTGCCGGGTTACAACACGAGCCCTTCTAGTCTGGTTCCTTTCTTGAAAAAGGAACCATATAAAATATGTACAAGATGCCACACAGCAAATTAACACAGGATGGAGCGGAAGTCTGAGACTCCCTGAAAGATGCACACTTACATCTTCTTAAACTGTGGCTGCAGCCCCACGGAGGTTCCTGTGATGGGAGTCGTGGAAATTACGGCAACAGTAAAAGGTTTCTGAATATGTAATGACCCAAAGTTAATTCTAACTCAAACCCGTGGTGATTGTGAGGTGTGTTCGGCACTTACTTATGTTGTCCCAGGATTGTACTGCAGTCCTGGTTCTGAACATACAGCGTGCACACCTTGCACTGTGCCTGACATCACACAGCACACGCTGCCTATGCCTGGCTCGTAGTCAAGGCTGTCACAGGTTATTTGTTGTGGGATTCTACAACATACAAAAATGACCCCTTCTATAATAGCAAAATTGTTCAATTAAAAATATTTTCCTACCTCCAGTCCTCGTCATGTTAGTATAGAATGTTTATTTTAGGGCTGAATTGAATTAGAATCTTTGGTTTAAATTTTGTTTGATTGACTTGAGTTTCATTTAAAAGAAATTATTTCTTGAATCTGGACTTACAATTGGGCAGAATTTCTGACAATTTCTGAAACGCCCCTAAACAACTTTTGCCATCTTGCTTTTATTTCTATGTATATTTTTATTCTTATTTTGTGTGTATAAGTGTTTGCCTACAGGGTTGGAGAGATAACTCAGAGGTTAAGAGCACTGCCTGCTCTTCCAAAGGTCCTGAGTTCAATTCCTAGCAACCACATGGTGGCTTCTAACCGTCTATAATGAGATCTGGTGCCCTCTTCTGACCTGCATGCATATATATAGGCAGAATGCTGTATACACAAAAATCTTTAAAAAAAAAAAAAGAAAGAAAGAAAGAAAAAGAAAAGAAAAGAGAAAGGAAAGGAAAGGAAAGGAAAGAAAAGAAAAGAAAAGAAAAGAAAAGAAAAGAAAAGAAAAGAAAAGAAAAGAAAAGAAAAGAAGAGTGTTTGCCTACAAGTATGCGTGTATACCATGTACATGGGTGGCGCCTGCAGAGGCCAGAAAGAGGGCACTCAAACCTTTAGAACAAGAGTTACTGATGGTTGTGAATTGCATACGGGTGCTGGGAACAGAACCTGGGTCTTCTGCAAGAGCAGACAGTTTGGCTAACCACTTAACCATCTTCTCCACCACATACCATTTTATATTATGTATTTATGCAAAGTAGCGTTCTCAGTGCTGGCTGTTAAAAAAATCAAAATATCAATCAGCTCTAAAAACCCCTGAAGATCCTGTAGTCTGCAATATCAAATATTCAGCCAAGGTTGAATTCTCTGTGCAGAAAATAAGCAAAGACATCTTTCTCACTGGTGCATAAATCTGCTCTTACTGTTAACAAGTGGTAAAACTATAGGCATACCATGACTTATTTGAGAATTTGTTTATAAATTATTGCCAATAAATATTGGTTTGTATCACAATTTAAAATACCCGGATATCTGGAGTTGTGTAAAAATTCCCTGGGCTAAAAAAGGTCTTAATCAGAGAAAGTTTAAGAAACAATGGTCAGTATCCTATGGAAGGATATAGTTGGACAGGGAAGATAACAGCAGCAGACTTCTGGGATGGTGGTGTCCCCCGTGACCCATGTAGCTATTCTCGGCACAGTCTTGTAGTTTTTCCCCTGTCTGCCTCTACTTATCTGTGTATTGAATGGACACATCACCTGTCAAGTCAAACAACCTATGGCCTATAGGACAGGGTAGAATAGGAGGTCAGGGCATGGGGAGGCAGAGAGCATTCTGGGATAGACTGAGGCCTGGGAGATTCGCCTGGGGAGATGAGACAAGACAGATGATGGTACCTGAGCCATGTGGCAGAATGTAGGCTAAAATACATGGGTTATTTTAAATTCTTATCTACTCAGAGAAGAGCCTAGCTATATGGCCAAGGTATCTGTAAATATATTTTGAGCCTGGGTCTTATTTCTGGGGCCATGGGTCTGGGCGGAAGAGCCAGCCCTAACTTCTGCAGGTTCCAGAGAAATAGGCCAGCCACCTTTACATCTGGCTGCTAATCCTATGTCAAAGAAAAGTGATGCTGTGTAAGGGAGGGAGAGGCGAATCATCTTTTCTCTCTGTGACTTTCTTATCTCAGTTCCTCCTGGGGTTCTGCAAAGCTCCCGCTGCTGCCCTGTGATGGAACCCTCCTAAATGGCTTGTGCCTTACTCTTGTGTCCATGATTTCCCAGCTTCCCCGGGGGTGCAGTTGGCCTCAGCTGCTATGGCCACAGCTGGGGCCTTCTTCCAGCCTGCTGTGTTCTCTCATGTCATATCTCATGCTACCTAGGTAGCTCCAAAGGGTGCTATCTCAGGAGAAGTTTTTTTTTCGAGCTATCCTGTGTGTGAAAGGACGGTTGTCACCAACATATCCTTCCCAGCTGATCCCGAATCCTCCCGTCTGCAGCTGTGTGGGTCTCCATGAAGTCCTCCCAGACAACACTCTGAAGATGCTTTGTAAACAGTCATGTGCTAGACAGATACACAGCAACACCATTCCTGTTAGCTAAGTAAGGCTCTGTACACTCAGGCTAAAGCCATCTCAACCCAGACCCAATTTAAGAGACTTGGGTTCTGAGAACCACTGCCACTCAGCTCCTTATCTAGCATGAAGTGCAGACTGCCCAGTGTCTGCAGATAGCACTCAGTGTGCGAGCCGATAGGAAATGTGTCTTCCCTTGACTACTAGAGTGGGTTTTCTCACTGCTGCTGCTACAGGAGACCCAGAGGGGACATTCAGCCTTCATTCCCTAGTGACCAGAAGGCTCTCAGCCTAGACAGTGGAAGACATGCCCTCCATTTAATATTGACAGATTAAAGGTAAGTTGACAGCAGCCTAAGGACAAACAGTTTTACTCAAATAAGGGACAATGGCATAACCTCTGTAGAGAGACGGGTGTGGGCCCCGAAGGGCCTGCTCAGTGTCAGTGTTCCTATTCCTGCCATGGCTCTGCTGCCTGTGTGGTAAGCTTCAGCTTTTGAGGACACTTAGCTGAGCTGCACACGGAACACAGTGACAAGAACCTCACAAAATAGACTACCTTGGCCCAGACCCAGGCTGGTCCGCATTAACATGTGTTAAGTTTGACAACAAAAAAAGTGTAAAAAGTCTCTAAAACTGAATTCACAAACATGCTTGTCTCTGGTCACCTCAGACTGCATGGTGTCCGTGTGTCTCGCTGGGGAGCAGCATCAATTCCAGTGTCCAGGTGGACTAAGGCAGGCTGGCCTGGCACTTGAGGAATGATGGAGCTCTGGGAACTATAGGGAACGGATGTGCCTGGCACATCTATGGGATGTGTGGGCAGACATTTGTAGAACAGCTAGTGCGGGTCCTAGCTTAGTGGAGCCTCTTCAGCTCATGCAGGGCTTTGGAGCCAGCCGCTGGGTTGCTAAAGGAGCAGGTGTTGCATGAAGACCTTGGCCAATTTGCTTGGTCGAGCACTTGGAGATGAGTGCTAGCTTTGGGTAATTTTTAACAATACAGTAACACTGGTTCTTAGTACAGAACGTTTAGAAGAATCATGCATCACGTGTGAGCACATCCCGTTGACAAAGTCTTTTCCTACAGTTAACCACTGTTAACAGAGCTTGCATGGCTCTGATGGTCTGTGTGCGTCTGAATTCGTCTTGTTGTTCATTTGATACATAACCAGGTGTGTGGATTGGTGACATGGGACCTTCCCAAATGCTTTTTCCATCCTTTCCCTTCCCAAAGGGCACTAACCCTGAATTTTATATGATTTGATTCTTTGTTTTTCTTTATAGTTTTGCCACAAGCACGTGTAGTTTTTAAACTTAATATGGATGAACTTCATTCTATCCTTCTGAGAATTCCAATATTAAGTTTTGCGACTCCGTTTCACTTGGGCATAAACTAATTAATGATACTCTGCTCTTATGAAGTGCTCCATCTTATGACGATGCTACTGAGCGTTAACCTATGAACATGTAGACTTCTGCAGATTTAATCCACTGGCATGCACAGCTTGTCTCTAGGATGAGGTCTCAGGAGAGAAGCACAACAGAGTAAGATTTGTGAATCAATCAGGAGAGCTCTGTCGCTCTGTCCTCCACAATGACAGCACGCTTGGCTTGTGAGACCTTCTTACACTGTGTCATCGATAACCCTTGGAATTATCAGATTTCCTCAGGTGTTTATCTTAGTGGATGAGAACGAATGTTCCACGATGCTTCTCATTTGCACTCCCTGACTGATAGGATTGTATATTTTCATGTTTGTTGGTCAAGTATTACTATTTGTGTTCTCTACATACTTTCCGATTATTCATAGGTGTCATCTGGACTAAAATGTGCGGGTAACATTTGTTACCTACCACATTTGTGTGGTGTTGAAGGTCCTAGCTCAGCAATCCATGCACCTGGTTGTATATCAAACAAACAACAACAAAAACAAATCCAGGACAGCAAACCATCAAAGCATGCAAAGTATGTTAACTGTGGTTAACTATGGGAACAGACTTTATCAGTGAGATGTACTCACACACGATGTATTATCATCCTAAGTGGTCTGCTAGACTAAAATGGTAGATAATACTACATCTGAGGAAGAAAGATGTGTCCCTGGTCCCACTTCAAGCCCAGATTGGTGCCCTTTAACCTTCTATTTCTAATCCTTATTCCCCATCAGGATTGATAGGTCAGATGCAAGGTGACCTAGTTCTCCATCTCTCATCTCTACACCAGGAGCTCTCAGGCCATACTGGTGGTCTCCTGGTTCTGTTACTCTAAGGGAACCTGCCATTCTTGGAGGAGAAAGAGCAGAGCCTCAGAGTCCTCCCCCACATCTAGGGTTGGCTTTCTTTCCAGCCCTGGCTCAACACTCAAGATTAGAGGAACTGAATGGGCAAGCAGGCCCCCTGCTGGGCTCACCAGTAGAGGGGGGGGGGGGATGATGGGAGGGAGGGAAGAGGGGAGCTTGTATTTTCCCATTGAGAGCCTTTCTTGAAGGGCTCAAGTTTTTTCTCATCCCCTTCAAATCACACCTTAATAAGAGCCTCCTAAAAACTGAACTAGAAAGTGAATTGTGATGTGTGGGCTTCCCCCCCTCTCATGACCTTATAATGGCAACACTCAGGTCCAGAGGTCTAGGGAAAATATTACTGCCACCTCTCCCCAGGGGACATTTGGCAACATCTGAAGACATTTTTGGTTGCTACAGAAGGTAGTGGTAGATGGGTGTTACCACCTTCTAGAGGGTAGAGGCCAGGGATGCTGCTGTCTTACAATGTGCAGAAAAACCCCTGCAATCAAGAATTATCCAGTCACAAATGTCAACAGTGACCGGGCTGAGAAGCCCGATCCTTCTATATCACACTACCCAGGCTAGAAAGCCACAGTTCCTGGCTTCCCTGTAGGGACTCCCAATTGCACCACCCTTCCTCTGGAAGTGGCTTTTCTGGCATATTGATAAACCGATTCCTACGTGGGACAAGGGACTGGAGATCTTGTAACTGAGTCAGGTACTTTCTCCTCAGGGAGCTGGCTCTACCTATAATCTAGATCCCAGTTCATGTGACACTCTGCTATGCAGTGACAAACATGTAGATGTCACGGGTAACAGCAAAGACTCTTCTAAACTGTATGTACTTGTTATTATACATTATTAAGTGATATTAAATAATATTGAATTCTGGTGATCAGACTTCAAACATTGTTTGCCCAGTGGGTCCAGGCGCTAGGAGCTGCGCCACTTGCACAGTGACGGAGCCCTGCTGCGCTTAGCTCAGGGAACTGACAGCTCATCAGATAGAGATGCTCATTAAAAGGCAGGATGGCGGGACCCTCTTGAGAGCCTGACTTCACAGTTGGGGTGGACTCTGAGACTCTGTGTTTCCAGGAGTAAAGGGTGTTCTACAGTAAGCGACCCAGGGGGACACCTGTAAGAACTGCTCGAAGAGATTATGGAACTACACTCAGTCTAATCCTAGGCCTGAGAATCCAATGAGGTGATTTTCTATACTGCTGAAAAAAATCTAACATTTATTTTCCCAAGTGTCCCATCTTTAGCTGAAATATGGAAGGTGAGAGAGCGGAATGCCTTCACAGTGGGGAGGTGGGACACTTACCAAGGAGCAGAGGGACAGATATTCTACCTTAAAATTAATCTGAGTGACTTAGTGAGAGTATGTTTGTATGGGCAGGAGAGAAGGCTCTTTCTTCCCTGTGTCACATCTTGGAGCTGGCTTTGGCACACAGTTCCAGCTCTGTTTGGAAATGTGGGCTCCTGATCACCAAAATAAATGGCTTCTCTGGTTACTTTCAGTTTCATTTCAAAGCCCTTTTCTGACCTGCTTCCTATCTGTGAGCTTTTAGTGAACTACTTATTTTAACACACCAACCACCATGAACCATCTGGCCAAAACTTTCTTCTAAGCAAAATCCTTCCATGCTGTTTGCAAATACCTCAACACTGTAAAGCCTAAAATCAAGAAATTTATCTCACTGAGTAGATAGTCGTGTGTGTGTGTGTCTCTGTGTATGTGTGTGTGTGTGTGTGTGTGTGTGTGTGTGTGTGTGTGTGTGTGTGCTTCATCTGACTATGATCAATTTAAAACTAAAGTTTAATAACAGAAGAAATATCAGGTATTCAGGCCATGCCGATAATCTGAGCACTAAAGTAACTCTGTGAATCTAAGTTTCCATAGCAAGTTTCAGGCCAACTAGAGCTACAGAGCGAGAATTCATGGTGCAGGGGGTGGCAAGAAAACAAGACATCTATATAATAGCAAACAATAGATTTGACGAATATATATCACCATTGTTAGAGGAAAATGATATGAACACCTCGAATTATCCTTCATAACTAACTAAAGTCTATCTTTCCCAACTCTCCTGCGTTCTCCCACGTTCTGTTCCTTAGAATAGTGTTATTATACTTCAAAAGCCTCTATTCTCTCACCCTGTTCTCCTTGTCTACTTTTAACTATAGGTAGTCCCTCATTGGCCTCTGGGTTCACAAAAAATGTGACACTCCCTTGAATTCATCCACAGATGAATCACTTCAAAATACTCGAGTCTCTGTCCTCTTACTGAAAGCCATTCAACAGTTAGACGACGTGCCATGCCAGAAAGAACCGACTTTCCAATGACAGAAACAAAATCTCAGTTTTGTGTCCAATGCACAGCCGAAACCATCCAAGTTCCCTTGACCCACATAGTCCACCCCCAGAGAGAAGAGAACCCCCCCAACCCCAGCACACTAGAACTTCTCAGGACTCGTCCACCCGAATGCACATTTCTGCCAAGCTCAGTGTTGTTGTGTGGTGTGCTTTGGCCGACTGAGCTCCCACAACTCAGAATGCAAATAGTGGGTGCTCACGCATAAGAACCCCGAGGAAATACCTGGACCCCGACCTTACCTATTTTTGAAGCCTCCGCTTTCAAATTGAAATCCCAGTTCCTTGGCAGCTTGAGAGACATTTTGCTTCCGAGGTGGGTGAGTAGCTGGTCAAGTGGCTCACAGTGTGTCACAGGCTGTGCCCTTCTTGTTTCTCTGATCTTCACTTCGGTTCCTCTGCCTTCTCTGCCTGTTGCTTGCTTTGCAGGCACTCTTACGCTCCAGACCGATCTGCCCACGTGTCTCCTCCTTTCTCTCTCATGAACCGTCCATCCATCTGTCACTCGGGGATGGCACCCAAACTCCCCAAGTCCCACCCACAGTCCCCCAGGGGCTGGCACCCTGCTTTGCGTTCAGATTTACCAGAAATGTCCCAGTTGACACTGCCTCTTGGGAAGCAGAGCCCTGCTGGGCAGAATCTCAGGCCTTACTGAAGTGAAGTTGTGATAAACAACTGCTTTTTTTTTTCTTAACTGTCTGCTTCCTTGCGTTTTGAGGAAGTGGCTGGCTGTTCAGTGTTGTAGCGTTATGAGCACACTGTCTTCAGAAGATGTTATTTAGAAATCTTTGTAAAGCTAGTGCATGTTTGTGTTATAAGACTGTGGTTTTAATTAAATGGAAAGAGACTCCCAAGGCTCTCGCCATGTGCCTGGACTCCTGTGTTCGCCTCCTTGACTCCAGATTTTGGCGGCTAAAAGAGGCCAGGCAGGCAGCCAGCATTCTGCCCAAGAATGGGCAGCATCTTTAAAAATTCCTGCCGTGAAAGGACCACATAGTTCACACCTGCTTGGGTAGAAGGTTTCCAGCAGGTACTTTGATTCCAGCCAGGCAGAGCCACACAAAGGGTCACTGCTTCTCCCCCCTTGTGTATGCTGTGGCGTTTACAACCAGACCACCATGTGTAAAAAAATTCAGTTTTCCTCCCCTTTTAACAGACTCTTCCTGGGCCTCCACGACTTCTTCAGAGAAACAGGATCCTTAACAACTGTGGGGTAAGGAGTCGTTGCAGAAGCTGGTGGGACAGACTCTTGACACACAGCCAATACCCCACAAGCACTTATTTGACCTTCATTCTATCTAGCCCAGTCTGTGGCAGACTTTTACATCTTCAAATAGGTCACCTTGAGCTAGCGGTTGAGCTGATAGGTCCTCGAACCAGACTGCTGTGTTCAAATTCTCAGGCCGGTTGACTTTGGATGTGGCTCTTGAACCATTATTTTCTGTTTTGATTCCCTCATCTGTAAGTGTAGCACTTAACAGACTGATTTTGCAGGGCTGCTATGAGGTTTCTGCAGGCTCCAAGCCTTCCATGTAATCACCAAGCACACCGCACATGCCTGGGGCCTGGGCCATCTACCTCAGTTCTCCTGGATAACTGCTTTTCAACACCTCCCACGGGCTATGGACAGGTGACCCACCTTCCCGTTACCTGCTGCATGGACCACCTCACCTCTCCCCAGCTCAGCTCCATCTCCTCTTTCTATTTTCTCTTGGATCTTTCCAATCAATATTAGCACTACAATGTTTTTCATATCAAAAAAAATCTCTCTTGACACTACTTCCTCCTTTGGCTATAGACTATTTCTGAGAATTTTTTTTTTAAATTAAGGACTGTTGGACTTACTGTGATCGCTCCTCTTTTTCCTTCCTGGATTTCTCCCATTGAGGCTTTTGCCCCCAGGACCCCATAGAGTGGCTTCTCAAGACACCAACAGCTTTCCTGTCACTGAACCAGGTCTCCATCCTCACCTCTCAGCCTTATCAGCAATGGACAGAGGTGGCCGCTGCCAATTTGTAGAACTCTGTGAACCAGACTGGTTTTCTGCCTCTTTTCCTGGTACTCTATGTCCGGTTTCTCTCTTTATCCTTTCTCTCACTGTAAGTTGGGCTTACAGTGGGTGTAAAGATACATCTTTATCATCTTGATGATCATGGCTGCCCTAAGACTTTAGTTACACCACATAGATAATGGCCCACATATATAATGTATGGATGTTTCCAGACTAGACCACTTTTGAGTTCCAAGTTATGTACATCGTTGCTTTCATCTCTAAGAGGCATCACAGACTAATGTGAACACCTGGGGCCTGAGTGTGCTGACCCAGGGCGTGTCCTTCTCACTGAGAACTAAAGGACCACATGAACAATAAATATATCCCAAGCCTCTGTGCTCATCTTCTCTGCTTATGTTTCATTGGCCAACATGAGTCACATGAGCAAGCACACCAACACAGAGACAGGAAGTACACACAGCAATGAGAGAAAAGGGACTGCCTAGCTTACCCAGCTGCCACCCGGTGCCACAGGGGTGCTGGATTCCTTAACTTTGGCTCAGGCTCTTGGGGACTTTGGAGTCTGTGATCTACAGTACTTCCTGCCTGGCCCAGCACACTGTTCCCTATCTGATAGCCCCCCTGAGCACCATCCTAGTAGCAGCTCCATGTGGAGCTTCAGTCCTGGACCTTTAAGTTAGGAATTCTGACGACATTCTGAAGGTGGCATTTAGAGACACATAGGGAACTTCCTGGACTCTTTGGGGGTGAGTTCCTGTGAGTCTCGGAAAAACATATGACCCGAGGGGAAGTTGGTGTGCACACTCAGAAAGTCAGTCAGCAAACTCAGCAGCAGCTATGGCAAGGCTGCTCGAAGCCGCCCACAGAGTCTGGTGCTGGCTATCAGATCCTGAGTGGGGGTCAGTGGGAGTCAACGTTACTCCTGAGGGGGAGTAGAAACTTGCTGTGGCTACTTCGGCACATCTCTGACCTTTAGAAGATGAAGAACTGGATGTCTGATAGTAAAGACTGAGTTAACATCAGCATTAAGGAAAGAAAACATCCATGTGTTTGCTTATTTATCCTGACCATTTATTAAGACGTCAACGTTTTGCTGGAGGAAAGTTCATGAGCGAGCAACTTGATTTCAATCTCTCTCCTTCCTTTCTCTCTTCTCACCTCCCAGATGCAACCAATAGGAAGGAGGAGCCCAATTCAGTGACCGGCTAAATATAACAGGATATGTGCTGAGGAAGAATGGGAGCTGTGAGAGTCCCTGTGGGAGGGGCATGAGTGGGACCGGAGAGAGAGGGAAGGTGTCCTGAAGCAGCGGCTGCCACACTCTGACTTGACAAATGTGTCAGAGAGATGGAAAGATTTCAAAAAGGACCGGCTGTGGTGCTTCGCGCTGAGGCTGAGGTGGGCAGAGTTTAAGAGCAGCCTGTACATCAAGAGTCAGAGACTGTCACAAAAGAAAGGAAAGAAAAAAGAAAGAGAGGAAGGAGGGAAGGAAGGAAGGAGGGAGGGAGGGAGGGAGGGAGGAAGGAAGGAAGGAAGGAAGGAAGGAAGGAAGGAAGGAAGGGAGGAAGGGAGGAAGGGAGGAAGGGAGGAAGGAAGGAGAAAAGCCGGTAGGGAAAGGAAGAGGAAGGGCGGGAGGGGGAGACTGACTGGGGGTTACAAAATAGGCTCTAGAACAGTAAATGCACTGTCAGACCCTGAGTGGGTGTAGAAACTTGGTGTGGCTTCTGCTGTGTGTCTCTGACCTTTAGGAAGGGTGCGTTAGAGGAAAGACAGGCTGGGGCCAGACGGTGCTGTATGCAGGGCCCAGGAAGCATTGGTGGAGTTTTGACTTCCAGGGAGATGGGGATCGCTGAGGAGTCTTCAACTCCGCAGTGAGGAGGCTGTGACCAGCATCCCAAGTGACAGGAAAAGTGACGGAGAGAGAGTTGCACACGGAAAGAAGGAAAACCACATAGCAGGCTGTTGTGGGTGTTAGCATTTTGTCTAAGCTCTGCCGCACAGTTACCTGGCAATAGCCAGGTGTGCTTGCCCCCTCCTCTTTCTCTTGTTCTTGCTCTCGCCTTCTTGTTCCCACTCTGTCCTCTTGTCCCTCCCCTCCCCCATTACCTTCCCCCCTCTCTCTCTACATGCTCATGGCCGGCTTCTACTTCTCTACTCTCTCTCTCTCTCTCTCTCTCTCTCTCTCTCTCTCTCTCTCTCTCTCTCTCTCTGCCTTTCTCTGCCTCTACTACCCTCTTAGCTTTGCTCCAGGCCCTGAATAAGGAAGGGACGCCTCAGTCCTCAGCATGGGCCAGCGGAGGCACCCTTTCCCCACACCGGACTATACCTCCACTAAAACATATCCCCTCTCTCTTTATCTTTTTATAAACACATCAGTGGGGATGAGAAGCCTGGGGGGGGGGGGGGGCGCGCAGGTGCTTCTTACACAAGAAACAGAGATGCCCTGACTCTGACTCTGGTAGCTGGGGAAGTAGCAGTTCCCTCCACAGGGAGGGGATGTGCAAAAAAGATGCAGGCTCAGGGATTAGGAGCTGTGGACTTGGTGTGGATCCAGGCACAGAAGTGGGACTCTCATAGGCTAAGGTGGGGACAGCAGTGGCTAGGTCTGCTTGGAGGCCAGGGTGGCATCCTTGGAAATGTTACCACAAGAGTGGTCAAGAAGCAAGGGAGAAGGGAAAAGGGCACTGTCCACAAAAGAAACAGCCCAGCAGCAGCCATTAAAACCTGTTACCCGCCCTCCACGCACAGTCAGGGAAGCATCTGGAATTGGGGGGGGGGGGGGGGCGGTTAGAACTGGATTGATTGATTGATTGATTGATTGATTGATTGTTAAAAAGATCACAAGGTCTCACTGTGCAACTCTGGCTGGCCTGCAACTCAACTCACTATGTAGAGCAGGTTGGCCTCCAACTCACAGAGATCTACCTTCTCTGCCTCCCAAGTGACAGGATTAAAGGCATGTGCCACTGTGCCCAACAGCATGGCACAGCTTTTAATCATGCTATGCCTTTCCCCGTCATTTTTGAGTCTGTGATTTCAGAATCCCATGGGTGATCCTTCTTAACATTTTAAATAAACAAAACCTGCCGTTTCTACTTCACATGGATAGTGGCTCCACTTGAAAATGTCCAATACCCTCACCAAGTTCCCAACACTCCAGATAGCAATAACCATTCCTACAGGGTGTATTCGCTCTCTACCTGCATGCTTACTGTAGGTCTGGTTTATGAATGAGGTACAATAAAAGTTAACAACCATCCCTAACAATGGGATAGGACAACTATGACAGAACCATTCCCACTCCTGTGTACAGGCATTATTAATGATTGACAGCTACTTGAACACAGCACGCAGTGTCACAGCTGATGGAGACAGCCGAGCTGACCTGGCTGGTCTCTAACTAGCCAAACCCTCACACTCCTGGGAGGCAGGACAAAAGGTCCCTATAGCATGCGCTGCTGTTTTCTTTGAGATCATGTAAGAAAGGTGAGAGCTCTGTGGCCACATCTCACTTCAAAGTAAGCGAATGCAGCCTGCTGTGGGATGCAATAGAACCGAGCCCGAATGTTTGTGGATGTGAGTCCAGCCAGTGCCCCAGCTTTGTTGTATTTTATGCCTGTACCCTGCAGGGATAAAGTGTGGCTTCAGTGTTTTGCAGACCTGGACAGTGGGGGACACAACCTTAGAGCCAACGCTATGTATTAGGGGCCAGAAGCTGCATCTGGCCACCTTGGGTTGCAGACTGCCCAGTGTTTGTCTTCTAAAATGTGTTGGAGATGCCAAAAACTAAAGCTTTTTCAACTTGGATTTTAGCAGACTAGCTTTAGAACGCTGGGATTCTGTCAGGAAGCTCTGGGTTTCTATTCCCTTGGCTGAATGGAGAAAGACTGCGTAGCAGAGTAAGATGTCTGCCACACTGAGTGCCTACCGAGAATAGTCTCCTCTGCTCTGCCACAGAGCCTCGTCCCCGCCCATGTTCCATCTCATCGCTAACCACCACTATTTTCTCCGCTTTGAATCTAATGTCTGGTTAGTTTTGTGGCAGATTAAACTCTAGTTTATGGAACTAATCCATAGCCAAGAACAACTATATTTGGAGACGTGAAGGGCTAAAAGGCAAGACTGGCGTCTCTTCTACTGATGACAGTCTTCTAGAAGAAGGTGGCTCTGTGAATCGGCCAGTGAGAGACTTGCAGATCTCAGCGTTTCAAAAGGATTGAAAATCCTCCCAGCCCCACAGCCTTCTTGAACAGATTATTATGGGTTGAGTTATATCCGGTTGAGCCACACAAAACAGCCCATGTTCCACAGCTTTTTGACTTGTAGTTTTTCTCTCAAAATTTGCCATGGTTCAGTGAGATTGGGCTGTCTACAACTCAGTCATACGACAAACGCTAAGGAAATCTTTCCCCTGTAGTGCTGCAGGCGCTGCCCAGGTGCTGAGAATGCAGCCAGCAAAGAGAGGGTAAAGTCTCCTTCCAGGAAGCTTGTAGTGAGAGGAGACAGGCAATAAATCAAATAACTGAGTATGTGGTTGTCTGAGCCAGTGGGGAGTGCTGTATAAAGATGGAGATTTGTCAGGTTGGTGGGAGAGGGGCTGATGCATTTATAAAAAGAAAAAGAGATATAAGATTTGTTCTATGGGGGTGTGGTGAGGTATGGGGAAGGGGATGCCTTGGTGGGTCCATATCAAGACATCCCTTTCCCCTGAGGGACCAGCCACACTATGGTATAGTATAGAATATAGTTTATTCAGGGCATGGGGAGGGGAATTAAGAGGGTAGTAGAGGCAGAGAAAGGCAGAGAGAGAGAGAGAGAGAGAGAGAGAGAGAGAGAAGTAGAGGAGAAGAATAGAGTCCAGCCATGAGCACTTGGGGGGGGGCGAGGTGGTGAAAGGGAATAGGGAGAGAGGAGGAGCAAGAGGGAGCAAGAGACCAAGAGAGCAAGGAGGGGGCAAGCAGCCTCTTTTACAGTGGGCCAGGCCTACCTGTTGCCAGGTAACTGTGGGGTGGAGTTTAGGCAGAGCAACATGGCATTTTAAAGTAGCTGGATGGTAAAGTCTTCATTGACTAGAGAGCATTTGAGAAAAGACCAGAAGAGAAGAGTGAGACGAGTAGACACAGGTGGGTGAACCTTCTGCCAGAGCAGGCATTCTTGAAGAGGTGACACAGGCCTGAGTGTTTGAGGGGCAAAGGGAGAGGCCAGCCATGTGTCAGGAGCAGAGAAAGGGGAAGACCTGTTATCAGCCATCTTCCACCCTGATGGGTCTATCATCTCCTTCTGTGTACTTGGCTGGGCACCATCCACTCCACACTGGCACACCTTGGTACAACCAACAGTACCATTCCTTATAAAGGCTGGAACCAGGTGCCAGAGGCAGCATGTATCTGTGAACTCGAGCCTCTCAGCTATGAGTGTGAGCCTATGCCCCTTAGAGGGGCGAGGGATCGGAAAAGCAATCAGAATCACGAAAACCTAAGGAGGTTTTGGATGCATCAGCCACTATGGTACACCCAACCACAGACCGCAGAGACCTGCAAAGTCCCTGCTGAGACCAACACAAATGTAATGACTAGAAGTCCCAAAGGAATCTGATTGACAGAGATGTATTGCTCCCTGGCTAAGTGGTTTGTGATCAGTTTCACAGGGGGTCTTCTACTTATTCTGCATCCCTTCTGGGACATCAATAGTGCATGCAAATAAGCATTGAAATTGCCAGCTCAAAAAGGAAAGCTCAGCCTGCCATTGCCTTTGATCATAGCAGAGAAAGGAGGTGTCCGAGTCCCTCTGGTGAAGCCCAGACCAAGAATGCCTCTCCCTGGCTTAGAAAGTAAGGGGTTTCTGTGTCTGTTAGCCTGCTTGTGAGTGTCTGCACCAAGTTACCCTTGCCCTTGTCTATGTTTGCACAGGACTTTGCAAACTTGTGCTTGAGCACCACTGAGCCCACAGGCAATCTGGAAAGGTTGGGGGTTCAGAAACCTAGGGTAGGATGAGAAATGACAGAGACCAGGAGTATGAGAACAGACTTCTAGGGCTCAAATTCTATTCCCTCGGCTTATGCCCTGCAGGACAGAGATGCTGGTTAACCCTTCTAAGCTTTACTGCTGTCTTGGGCAACAGTGAGTTGGTTAGCTCCTAGCTCAGTGGCCGTGACCCTTGGGGAGAGGGGTCAAACAACTCTTTCACAGGGACCACTTAAGACCATCAGAAAACACAGATACTTTCATCACAATTCATAACAGTAGAAAATTACAAGCATGAAGTTGCAACAAAAATAATTCTATGGCTGGGGATCGCCATGACATGAGAAACTGTACTAAAGGGTTGCAGTGTTAGGAAGGTTGAGAGCCACTGTCTTAGAGCTACTAGGGTCACGTGAAATATTCCACAAAAAGCACTAAGTACAGTACTTAGCATATTAACGGGGTTTTAATGCATAGTAGACAAGAAAATAATACTCATTGGTAAAGTTATGAATCATGAAGAACCCTTTGAGTTCCCTTGTACGTGACTGACTTCCTCCCTAGCAGGCTACAGTGGTCCGTCTCTGCTCTAACCGGGGGGATAGTCTTCCCCTTCCTTTTCCCCATCAAAGCCACTCTGAACCAGATGCAGAAGGCCTGCAATAGGAAAGAGGAAGGGCGCTGTCTGTTCACAAAGCACTGTAGTGTTGAGGTGCTGAGGTGGTGGCTACTTCTAGACCACAAACCACTGGTGTGGTTTAAGGCTCCCCGCCTTGACTACCCAGTGGCCTAGCACATGTGCAGACAATGACACACCCAACTTGGTTGACTTGGACATATTGGGTGAGAGGATGTGCGATGTCAGGAGGGAGAAAGTCAGACCCTGTCAGAGACTTGAGCTGCAAGCTTGGAATGCCACTCCCCTCAGACTCCACCGTGAGGAAATGCAGTGTGGTGTTTGGAGAACTGCCGTTCCATTCTGACAAAGGGTCTCATGTGACCTTGAAATTCGGATCTTCCTCCTTCACCTTCCCAAGTGCTGGGATTGCAGGTGTGCAGCACCAGATTCAGTTTAGGTGGGGCTGAGTCGTGAACCCCAGAGCCTTGTGGTGCTAAGTGCACATTGTACCAACTGAGCTACATCCCCAGTCTCCAGAGAACAACCTTCGTAGATTTTGGCTTGGTTTTAGGTTTTGTTGTTGTTTTTTTTTAAAGATTTTCCCTGGGGGGGGGGGGGAACATAAATATGATACACACACACACACACACACACACACACACACACACATACACACACACACACACACACACACACACATACACACACATCTATACGTATATATCACATTGTCATATTATCACATGCATGCTCAGTGAGTGTCTTTGGAGGCCAGAAGAGGGCATCAAATCCCCCGGAACTAGAGTTACAGAGTTGCACGTCACCATGTGGGTTCTGGAACTGGAACCCAAGTCCTCTGCAAGAACAGCGGGCACTCTCAGCCCTGTCTCCAACCCCAAGAACTACGTTATAAAGACAAATCTGGACTGTTCAGCACCAACTTGACTGTCCTGAGGTCATGAGATTCGCAGCAGAGCTCTGCCAGAACAGGAAGTTGCAACAGCTGATTCCAGAGCTGATATGAAACTCTGAGGTTCGAGTTGAGTAACTGCACACAGGAGAGAGCAGCTGGGGGAGGGGTGGGCAAGAGCAGAGAGCTTGACAGGCTGGCGGGACAGTGCACTGGCTTCACAGACACGTCTTCCCATTCACCACAGCCCGTGTGTGACGGTGCTGATACCATTCTCCGTGCCTTACAGAACCATGTGGGACAGAAGATAGGTTTGTTGATAGGGCAAGGCAGAAATCTGTATTCTGTGGGAGAAATTCTTGGGGCCCTAAAAATATTCAGTGTGATCCCTGAAACGTGCAGCATGCAATATAATCTGAAAGAGAGGGAATTTAACTTGTGATTGTTCATTCTGATGATTAAAAAGAGCAAGTGCTTTTTGATCATTTTGATAAAAGAATCCCCCCCCCAGAGTTTATCCATTATGCAAAAAGGTTCTGTTTATGAAATTTGAAGTGGTCATCAAATTGAAACTCATGTTCATCTTCATTTGAAACATAACAATTTCCTCTGTGACCCTAAGTTGCATTGGTTAAAATTGTTCCCAAGAAGTTTCAAGAGTGGCTCTAGATAGATGTGCCTGAGGAAGAGGGGGAAATAGCAATGAGGCTGTTAATCCATAAAAGGATTTGAAGACGCTGCAGGGATACGTCATTTGATAAAGTGCTTGTCACACAGGCCTGAGAACCTGAGTCCAATCCCCAGAACCATGAGCAAAAGCTGGGAGAAACGGTGTTCACTTACAGTCCCAGGACTGAGGAGGCAGAGACAACTGGATCCCCAGGGCTCAGTGGCCCGAAAGCCTAGCCTACCTAGAGAGCTTCAGGCTGGAGAAAAGACACTGGCTCAAAACCCAAGAGGAGCGGCTCCTGGAGAACAATGCCCACTGCTGTCCTCTTAGTTTTTATGAAGTCCAGGTTGCCAGCCCAGAAAAGAGTGATGTTTACAAAGGGAAGATCATCCTATCTCAATTGACCTAATCAAGATAATCTTCCACAACATGCACAGAGGGTTTTAGGACTTTGCCAGGAATCCAGAAAAGACACACAGACACACAGACATACAGACACACAAACACACACACACACACACACACACACACACACACACACACACACACACACACACACGATGATTTCACAGCATGGTAGAGGACTTGCAGAAACGAGTAAGCCAAGGATGCTGTGGTGGTAACAAACCCCTGGATTATCCTCTGAACCCTGGTGGCGATTGTACAGATCCTTATAAAGGGGAACAGGATATCTGAGTGTGGAAGTATGAGGTGTGAGGCAGAACAGAGGACCAAAGGATGCCAGAAAGGAACAGGACAAGGAGTGTGGCAGACTCTAGAGGCTGAAAGTGATAAGGAAATGCTTCCCACCTCCTGTTCTCCAGAAGGAACCAGACCCAGTAACACTTCACTTTAGCCCATAAGACCAACTTTGAACATCCAGCGTCCAGACCTACCAGAGGATAAAGCTGTGACCCGAGATGTCCAGTTTGTGCTCTTTGTTGATGCAACAAGCAGAAGCTCATACAACATTATAAAGTTGACTTGTTTCAAGGGTCCCTGTGGCAACTGCCAACAAATACATTTTTGATTTTCTTCAGAACAAGATTGTCTTATGCTTGTGACATATTTACTTTGTGCCAAATTCAAAAGTTGGCATGTCTGTCAAAGGGGAAGACGAGGACAGTGAAAATTGAGGTTCTATGGCAAGTTGTGGAAGTTTGAATGAGAAACAGCCCATAGGCTGACTTGTCCCCAGGGGCATCTTGGCACCGATTGTTAGGGTGATGGAATTGTTAGACTTGGTGTTCTGCTTGAGAAAGTATGTCACTGGGGGTGCTTTGAGAATTTATAGCTACACACACACACATACACACATCCCGCACTTGTGCACACTTCTAGCATGTGCTCTCTGTTTCCAGTGTATAGACAGACTGTAACTAGTTTCCGACTTCTACCTGCTGCCATGCCTTCCTTGCCATTATTGACTCTAACCCTCTGGAACCATAAGCTAAAACAAACCTTCTTCCTTAAGTTGCTTTGCGTCATGGTGATTTATCACAGATTTAGTGAAGTAAGAGCCACCCAGACCTACACCCATGCTTCTCTCAACATTTGAACCATCGGGCTTCTTGTTAGAAGGAGAAGGAAGGGCATAGGAGGAAGAGGAGGAGGAGAAGAAAGGAAGGAAGGAAGGAAGGAAGGAAGGAAGGATGGAAAGAAGGAAGGAAGGAAGGGAGAGAGGGAGGGAGAGAATGAGGGAGGGAGAGAATAAGGGAGGTAGGCAGGAAGGGAGAGAGGAGGGAAGGGAGATAGGAGGAAAGGAGAGAGGGAGGGAGGGAGGGAGAGAGGAGGGAAGGGAGAGAGGAGGAAAGGAGAGAGGGAGGGAGGGAGGGAGAGAGGAGGGAAGGGAGAGAGGAGGAAAGGAGAGAGGGAGGGAGGGAGGGAGGGAGGGAGGAAGGAAGGAAGGAAGGAAGGAAGGAAGGAAGGAAGGAAGGAAGGAAGGAAGAAAGGAAGACAATTCTATTTCAAGAAGGCTGAGTGCAGCCCATGATTGATTATACCCCAAATAGCATGCTGTCATTGGTGCCCAGACCACACGTAACCAGCTCCAGAGGGACACTATCAATGGTATTGAAAAACTTTATCTATCAGATCTTCCCTTTAAGTCCCCAGTTCTCCTCTGTAAAACTTCTACCTGCATGTCAAGTAGTACTTGCAGCTAGTGGTTAGCAATTCCCTTCTCTTCCCATCAAACTAACCACATGGATTGCCCAAATGAACTTAGCTGTATCTGATCTGCAGCTAACGCTTCTCCGGGTAAAATCAATCACTCCCTATTCTAAATCTATAAGTAGATCACTCAAGCCAGTGAATGTGAGTGCAGAGAAAATGGGGCTCTTTCAATGAAGTCCAAGGTAATAGCTTTAGAAAGAAGAAAAGAAATGCAGATCACTGTGAAATAGGTTTGTCACACACAGGTAAGAATAAAATCTCCACACATGGAAGTACTTAAAAATATGTCTCAGTTTTCACTCACACTTTAAAGAAGGCTACACTTTCTTGCCAGTGCCTGCTGGATGCAGTTTGTACCTGGGAAATGGTAAGAGTGCATGCATATCTGATTTTTAAATTAAACTGTGAAAGATTGAGTGATTGCTGTCAGCCTGGGGCAGTGGTGTGAGCTGAGGACATGCAAAATCTGCCAGGGTCTGATTAATCTCTGGTCCTTTGCAGGGATAGAGGCTCACACACAAAAAGAAAGCAATGAATTGGCTTAGTTGTACAACTAATAAAAGCCTCCGTGCCTTGGCCCTGAGCCAGAGCTGGAGTCTCAGTCCTTTACATAGGTGGCCTTGGTTACACATTGCATGGGAACTTAAATTAACATATATCTAACTATAACAGAAGCACTGAGGGAGACACACAAAGAAATGATGCTGCTGCCAAGGACCAGCATCAGTTTGAGGAGGAGTTCTGAGGAAGGGGTTTTGGTAGCAACAAAAAGAATGACTCAAAGTCAGTCATGGAGTGCAAGCTGACAGCCTTGTGTTCAGCTCCAGACAGGACAGTCTGGAATTCTCTAGCTAGCTCAGCTCTGCAGAGCTGAGTCATTTATTTACATATCAATTTTATTTACATATCAAAGCCCAGTCTTTTATTTACATATCAATTCAGTCATTTACTCCAGGTTCCCTTTTGTTTATCCCTGAATCAGCATTCCATGTCCCCAACCCCTTGATTCTTAGAAAGAGACAACAAGCACATTTCTTTTTTTTAAACATTGGAAATGAATTCAGAGATCTGCCTGTCTTTGTAAGCACAGACAATAAACTAGCTGGGTGAATACCATCCTGAGACTACCATTCCCACTACAGCCTGGGTCCAAACTAGCTCTGCCCCAGGCTGACTTTGAACTCAGAAATCTCCTGGCCTTTATATGCACAAACAATAAAAGTTAGTTGGATGGGAACTTTCCCTGAGATTACTACTCCCCAAATCTCTTTATCTCCTTCCTTAATAACTTTCTGATAAGTGCTCATAGTACAGCTGCCTCTGTTCTTTTAGCTCCATGAAGCCCCTCATATAATTCATATTGCATCCTTATATTTTACATACTTGAGAAATTATGTGTTTTTGAACTCATGTTTTCGGAGTTCTTTCCCACAGCCTTAAGGACTGTCCTGAAGGTTGCAGTGTTCTACCATTTTGCTGAGACAGTAGAGACACCCTCACCTCCCAGAATCATGCTGTCTCTGATTATCATGGACATTGTGCCTCTGACTATCATTAACCTTGGGAGAGGACCTTGCCTGATAACCTTGACAGGGAGATATTTCCTGGAGGAACATAGAGTAATGTGTGTGTATGTGTTTGTGTGTGTTATTCAAACAAGCTTCATGGTCAGCAACTGTCAACACTTGTGTAGGCCCACACCCTACTGGTTCTGTTCCATGGTCCTGAACCATGTCATGCCATCCCTTCCATGACCATGCAGGACTTAGCACTGGACACACAGAATGCCATAGATTGGGAGGGGGCAGGATATGCATATGTTGTGTAGCTATGATCAAAGAGAAAAGTAGACTGGAGCAAAATCTTACTGGGTTGAAGGAGTTTGGGCTCAAGACTATAAAGTAGAATGCATGTGCCTATTTGGTATGGCCCCAGAGACTATGGCAGTTTTACCAGTGTAAGTGTCACCTAAAGATACCACCACATCACATGGGGAAGGTTTGTATAAAACTCCACTCACATGTCTTGCATAGCTGTTCTTCCTCAATCTGTACCAGACAAATGAAACTTAACATTTAAAATAGAATTGTGAAAGTAAAGAGGCGCATATTCCAGATCTCCTGAGTTGTCCCTGAGAAGGTTGCTAATTCAAGCTCCACTTGTTACAGACAGAGGAGTCCGGGAGTTACCCCTTATCCAGATGATACACTGAAGTCTTCTGGTCTATCTTGTAGTATCTTTGTGTATGTAAGGGTTAAGAATAATTATTATGTCAGTTCATAACACTTGTATACTCACTGGAGACTCTGTTCTTTCTCCATGATGTCATCTCTTCTTCCTCTGAAATGAGTTACCAAGGATAGTAAATGCCATATCGCAACACAAACAAACAACACACTGGGCAGTCACTTGTTCATATACCCAGAGACAATAGAACCCAAATGAAAATTTTATCATATAAGTTTATGCTGAATTCCACTGGTTTTTCATATTAACCATATGGATATAACAAAAAAGTCTCCAAGTGGTGTGGCTACCACACCACTAATTTTAGGAATGTCCAGATGTCATTTCATGCCGACTAGTTCAATATTCTAGTTCTCCCCATGATGTAGAGTGACAAGAGTTCTGACCTCAGCTAGACAGGAAACCAGCTAGACTGAGGCACAGTAGTTCTTGCATCATCCCCTACCACCCCTTCCAAAAGCAAGAACTCTGCCCAGAGGGATCGTAGAACAATCCCTCTACAAAGTCTCAGCGACCAGAATAAGGTCACATGCCCACCCAGAAACACCCCGCCCACCCCTCCACACACCTCCCAACCCATCTTGGCAAGAGAAGTGAGCTGTTTGCAGGATGAAGGGATTGTTTTTCAGCAGTGCTTCTCACACAGCATCAAAATCACCCAGGGCTGACAACTCTCCTCTCACCTAGCATGCCTAAAGCCCTTAGACCCCAAAACAAAAGCTTGGATTGCCTGCTCCATCCCAGAAGATCTGCAAAGTCTGGCGTAGGGCAATGGATTGGTGCAGGGCAGTGGATTGGCACAGGGCAGGCGATTGGCGTTCAGGGATGCTGATGGGGCAGGTCTCTGAGGAGGGACCCAGCTGTGAAAGGACCCACCCTCTTCCCCGGATTTCAAAGAACTGATTTCCTGCCACAGGCTTTAGGTTGTGCGCTGTGGTGTACATTTCCGCTCTCCTGCTCAGAGCTTAGTCATTGCTCTTGGTCAGGGACACTGTTTGTTTTTTTTTTTTTTTTTCCATTTTTTATTAGGTATTTCGCTCATTTACATTTGCAATGCTATACCAAAAGTCCCCCATAGCCACCCACCCCCTCTCCCCTACCCACCCCTTTTATGGCCCTGGCGTTCCCCTGTACTGGGGCATATAAAGTTTGCGTGTCCAATGGGCCTCTCTTTCCAGTGATGGCCGACTAGGCCATCTTTTGATGCATATGCAGCTAGAGTCAAGAGCTCCGGGGTACTGGTTAGTTCATAATGTTGTTCCACCTATAGGGTTGCAGATCCCTTTAGCTTCTTTGGTACTTTCTCTAGCTCCTTCATTGGGGGCCATGTGATCCATCCAATAGCCGACTGTGAGCATCCACTTCTATGTTTGCTAGGCCCAGGCATACTCTGACAAGAGACAGCTATATCAGGGTCCTTTCAGCATAATCTTGCTAGTGTATGCAATGGTGTCAGCATTTGGAAGCTGATTATGGGATGGATCCCCGGATATGCTAGTGTCTACATGGTCCATCCTTTTATCTCAGCTCCAAACTTTGTCTCTGTAACTCCTTCCAAGGGTGTTTTGTTCCCACTTCTAAGGAGGGGCATAGTGTTCACACTTCAGTCTTCATTTTTCTTGAGTTTCATGTGTTTAGGAAATTGAAGACCACCAACAGATTGGGAAAGGATCTTTACCTATCCTAAATCAGATAGGGGACTAATATCCAACATATATAAAGAACTCAAGAAGGTGGACTTCAGAAAATCAAATAACCCCATTAAAAAATGGGGCTCAGAACTGAACAAAGAATTCTCACCTGAGGAATACCGAATGGCAGAGAAGCACCTGAAAAAATGCTCAACATCCTTAATCATCAGGGAAATGCAAATCAAAACAACCCTGAGATTCCACCTCACACCAGTCAGAATGGCTAAGATCAAAAATTCAGGTGACAGCAGATGCTGGCGTGGATGTGGAGAAAGAGGAACACTCCTCCATTGTTGGTGGGATTGCAGGCTTGTACAACCACTATGGAAATCAGTCTGGCGGTTCCTCAGAAAACTGGATATAGTACTACCGGAGGATCCAGCAATACCTCTCCTGGGCATATATCCAGAAGATGCCCCAACTGGTAAGAAGGACACATGCTCCACTATGTTCATAGCAGCCTTATTTATAATAGCCAGAAGCTGGAAGGAACCCAGATGCCCCTCAACAGAGGAATGGATACAGAAAATGTGGTACATCTACACAATGGAGTACTACTCAGCTATTAAAAAGAATGAATTTATGAAATTCCTAGCCAAATGGATGGACCTGGAGGGCATCATCCTGAGTGAGGTAACACATTCACAAAGGAACTCACACAATATGTACTCACTGATAAGTGGATATTAGCCCAAAACCTAAGATACCCAAGATATAAGATACAATTTCCTAAACACAGGGACACTGTTTAACCAACAAAGCAGCTGAATGCTGAAGTATTCGAAAAAGACCCTCAGTGGGAAAGGAAGGAAAGCAGAAAGACACTCTGCCACCATTTTATGTCTGATGAGATTTTTCTTTTAATCTGTTTAGTTAGAAATGCTTTTGTAGCCAGACATAGTGTTGCGCGTCTTTAATCCGAACACTTGGAGGCAGAGGCAGGGGCATCTCTTGAGTTTGAGGCCAGGCTGTTCTACAAAGCAAGTTCCGGGACAGACAGGGATACACAGAGAAACACTGCCTACCTGCCTAGGAAGGGGGGTTGGGGGAGGGAGAAGAAAAAAAATTTTTTTTGTAGTGCACATTAAGGAATTTTCTCTCTTTTTTTCTTTTCTTTGAATTTTTCTTTACATTAAGACCAAAGATACGGGTGGAGCTTTTGTAGGTCAGAGCAAGTGTTCTTACAAAGGTACCAATAATGTAGTTAGACTCATTCTAATAAACTGAGAAAATTTTGACCGGGGATCCATCCCATAATCAGCCTCCCAACGCTGACACCATTGCATACACTAGCAAGATTTTGCTGAAAGGACCCTGATATAGCTGTCTCTTGTGAGGCTATGCTGGGGCCTAGCAAACACAGAAGTGGATGCTCACAGTCAGCTATTGGATGGATCACAGGGCCCCCAATGGAGGAGCTAGAGAAAGTACCCAAGGAGCTAAAGGGGTCTGCAACCCTATAGGTGGAACAACATTATGAACTAACCAGTACCCCCCCGGAGCTCATGTCTTTAGCTGCATATGTATCAAAAGATGGCCTAGTCGGCCATCACTGGAAAGAGAGGCCCATTGGACTTGCAAACTTTATATGCCTCAGTACAGGGGAACGCCAGGGCCAAGAAGTGGGAGTGGGTGGGTAGGGAAGTGGGGGGGGGGGAGGATATGGGGGACTTTTGGGATAGCATTGGAAATGTAAATGAAGAAAATACCTAATTAAAATAAAATTTAAAAAAGGAAAAAAAAGACTTTTACCAAACGTTATCTTACAAAGACACATGCCCCTACTAGAAAAATATGTTGAGAACATCTAGAGGGAAAGTTCACCTCTAGGTCTCCCACATCCACCATGAAGATCAGCGCCAGGCTTTGAGAGGGAGCTGAATAACCCGCAAACAGGGAGTAGCATTGGACCCCTGTGACACCAGGAACAGGGAAGGAAAGGGAGAAAGACACGGTGTTTCTGAAAAAGACAAGGAAGGCTGCAACCTGTGCAAATCATTTTGTTGTGGTAGAAACTAAGAAGCTAAATTTCAAGTGTGACATGAGTGGTCAAGACAGCTCACAGGGATGCGGGAGTCGGAGGCTGCAGAGGAAACCCTTACTACATTGGGCTGGATGTTTATCCACGCAGTGCTAGTTCCTAAAGAGTGTGAAGATGTTTCCACCAGTGTATCAAGGCAGTTCCATCCTATCTGACTCCTGCTGGTATAACAAGTCTGTAGGGGGCAGACATGCTGCAACCCAGTGAGGTCACCAGTCAAACTGAGGAGTGTGACCTACCTGAAAGGCCCTGTCATCTACCTGCTGCAGAGGCTCCTGTCTAGAAGCCTGCAGGGTGGAACATCCACTGTAGCCAAAGTCACCAGGGCTAGAAGTAACTGATGGCTAATAGTTCACTGTGTGCTCATTGGGAACGACTCTGAGAGCCCCTGGGCTGGAGTTCACCCATATAACTAGCTAAAAAAGCTAAATGTGCCCTCTTGGGAGAGCTTGCAGTGAGTAAATAAAAACACTGTAATTGCTTTCAGGCACGTTCTCTCCATAGTCGCTATTTTCCTACAATCTGAGGAGCAGAGACTGGTTCAGATGCTACTTAGGCTCCATTAGGCTCTGGTAATCATACACTTAATACCCAGGAATGAATCTGTAGACCCTCCATTAGTCCAAAACTATCATTATTATTCCATTCACCCAGGAATTTAATGTATTCTGTTCATTGATTTCTTCTAACATTCTTTTATAGTTCAAACCATGTCTTTTTAAAAAAAAAAGAGTGTTTCCCTTTCTGCTTACAGCCACAATATTATCTTTCCATATTTTCTGTATCCTATTCTCCTTTTTCATGTCTCAATTATTGACTGGACTGTTTGTACCCAATCATAAAATCAACTCATATGATGCATTCTGTGTAACTAGCTGCCTCCTTTACAGATCTGAATGGCCAGCCTTGTCACAAGACTTCCAATGAAGCATCTCTCAGAAAGCATAATGCTATTAGCTTAAAGAAAGCCATTGTTTAACTTATTAGGGGGAGAGCAAGATGAGAAATGCATTGGTCCTTCAGTCTCATAATCCAAAGTTCAATTGAATTCTATTCTCTTTGTCTCCAAGGAGGCTCATGAGGTAGGGCCGATGTCCACATCAGCTGACCTATGTTGCATTTGTCTTCCTCACCCTCAGGGAAGAGAGCCTGGCAAAGCAGAACAGAAGTGCCACGGGAGCACTGGCCAAATTACGGGACTTCTGGGCTGACTTAAACCTGTTGCAGATTATAACCGTGCAGAGAAAGGTTTTCTGTTGTTTTGTAGCTGTAACTGCTGAGAATTTTTGACAGAAAGAAGACTCTTGCTTCTTAGCTCCCTCTGCTGGACTTTTCAACCACTTGTGCTTTTCCTGTGGGGTTCCCAGATTGGTGCCACAGCAAAGAGGAAAGTGAGCCTTCGTCACTTCTGAGGGACTCAGGACTCCAGGTGAAGGAGGATGGTCCTTCCTGTATGAGGGATGGCAAACTGCATCACTCAAGCCTGCAGAAGCCCTGTTGTCCTTCCATTCTACCCTTCAGCACTCATGTGGGCATCTAAGCCAAGGGGGAGCTCAGCAGTGGCTACTGTATTCTTTCAGTTCCCACCTCCCTGGGGAAACACCTTTCTACAGGGTGAGTCCTCTGTGACTCGCTCTATCAGATGCCACGCCCCCAGCAGTTCCTCTCTGTCCCTCCAGTTTACTGGAAATACCCAAGTGTGTGTATGAGCCCATGACCCACCCCACCCCCACCCCACCCTCATGGGACACAGAGCACCAATAGGAAGACCCATTTCCTCACTCCCATCTGTCAGGTCTGGTCACCAGCTGACCTGACATATCTGAAGTCACCCTCCACTGCCCTTCCTCTTCTGATAATGGTTTGCATCAGCACGATGCCTTTTCCCCAAAGGTTCTGTGAAAATACCAAACAGCACCAGATGTTCCAAGTGCAATTGAAATCACTACATTTAAATTAATTTTATAGGACTTCCTCACCAGAGTGGTGAGAAGTTAAAAGCGTTGGTTGCTCTTCTAGTGGACCTGGGTTTGATTCCCAGCTCCCACACAACAGCTCACAACAACCTATGATTCCTATTCCTGTGACCTACATGTACACACATATGTAGATATAATTACTTTGATATGTGTAATACTTTATCTCAGAGTTAATATTAGTATTTAAAATTGGAATGACAGCTGGAGAGATGGCTCAGTGGTTAGGAACACTGACTGCTCTTCCAGTGGTCCTGAGTTCAATTCCCAGCAATCACATGGTGACTCACAACCATCTGTAATGGGATCTGATGGCCTCTTCTGGTGTGTCTGAAGACATCGACCGTGTACTCATATACATAAAATAAATAACTCTTAAAAAAAAAAAGATTGGAATCTGTATTTGCCAAAGGCATTCACCAAAGAAAGTCATGACTGTTTAGAAAATTGCAGCCAACCAAACCAATGTAGCTTGTGAATTTATTGGTTAGTCATTAAAGTCTGATGTTGCAGAAAGAAACAGAAGTGTGTGTATAGCATGATGTGTTCAGAGTGGGTACGCTATATTTTTCTTCCTAAGAATAGTGCCCCAGTCCAGTGGGACTGGGAGAAGAAGAGGGAGGGGGACTGTGACTGGTATGTAAAGTGAATAAATAAATTAATTAATAAAAAGAAAAAGAACAGTGTCCCAGTCCTGGGAGCCAACTGACAAGCTGGCCAACCAACAAGACCTGCCTGGTGAACCGCAGTCAGTACTTCCCCGACTCAGTACTAAGGACTGGTTCAGCCTGGAAATGGAGACCCAGAAGAAAGCACAAAGTAGCCCAGGCTCTGTTCTCATCTGACTAGCATGTATTCTTCATAATGAAAGCTCATCATGTTTACAGGAAGCCCTGCTACAGCACTCAAAGTGGAAAGATCATTCAATGAAGGAATTCCATAAGAGCCATGAGCCATATGGAGAGAAATGGGTGAACCATGAGTGGTGACCTCATTTCCTGTCCGAATTTGCTCATTGCCCAAACCTCTTTTCTGTTAGCTTGACTTACTAGTCAGTAAAATGTTAACATCGTGACAGTCAGGGGAAAGCCCAGAGATCATCAAATGCAACACTCAAATCAGGTGGGTTTATACATAGTGTAGACCCCTTCACCAAGAGAATGGGTGCAGCTGTAAGCACCGCCTTTTGCAGCTCTTTACAACTTCTGTGGGATCCTGGCTGAGCTGGGGGAAGGGTGTTGGTTCCTGAGGGTGGTGCTTCTGAGAGCTCTATGATTAACCAACTCTCCCAGAAACTGTCACTCCATCCCCCCAGGACCCTGACAATAACACACACCATGATTTTTCCTCTTTTAGTAACAGGAAGATTGGTGAGTTGCAAGACCAGCGACTTCTTCCAAATCTAAACTAGCTGTGTGATCCTTGCCTCGGTGACTCACCTCCTAATGTGCTCCTCAACTAAAAAGCAAGCAGGCTGCATGAGGTGGGCTCTAAGATGCTTTCCTGGGCAGTGTGAGCTATGTGGCATAAAGCATGACATTTCCAAGGCTTAAGCCTGGTAGCATCCAAGCATGCAAAGCAAATAGCTTGTTGGCTAAAAATGATTGCCTGCAAATGTCATTGGTAAACTTTTAGTTTTCATGCTAGACATATTTCCTTACAAAATTCCCCTTTCCCATTATTTAAAACATGATGCTATTTCAACTGCAGCTACAACATCAGTTTTCTTATAAATTTTTACATAAAACACAATTCTAGTTTTTTGTTGTTTTGTTGTTGGTGGTGGTGGTGGTTTTTCGAGACAGGGTTTCTCTGTATAGCCAGGCTGGAAATTCACCTGCCTCTGTCTCCCAAGTGCTGGGATTAAAGGCAAGTCCACCATGCCTGGCGCAATTCTAGTTTCTTTTTTTTTTTTTTAATTTTTTTATTAGGTATTTTCCTCATTTACATTTCCAATGCTATCCCGAAAGTCCCCCATACCCACCCTCCCACTCCCCTACCCACCCACTCCCCCTTTTTGGCCCTGGCCTTCCCCTGTACTGGGGCATATAAAGTTTGCAAGTCCAATGGGCCTCTCTTTCCAGTGATGGCCAACTAGGTCATCTTTTGATACATATGCAGCTAAAGACACGAGCTCCGGGGGGTACTGGTTAGTTCATAATGTTGTTCCACCTATAGGGTTGCAGACCCCTTTAGCTCCTTGGGTACTTTCTCTAGCTTCTCCATTGGGGGCCCTGTGATCCATCCAATAGCTGACTGTGAGCCTCCACTTCTGTGTTTGCCAGGCCCCGGCATAGTCTCACAAGAGACAGCCATATCTGGGTCCTTTCAGCAAAATCTTGCTAGTGTATGCAATGGTGTCAGCGTTTGGAAGCTGATTATGGGATGGATCCCTGGATATATCAATCACTAGATGGTCCATCCTTTCGTCACAGCTCCAAATTTTGTCTCTGTAACTCCTTCCATGGGTGTTTTGTTCCCAATTCTAAGAAGGGGCAAAGTGTCCACACTTTGGTCTTCGTTCTTCTTGAGTTTCATGCGTTTAGCAAATTGTATCTTATATCTTGGGTATCCTAAGTTTCTGGGCAAATAACCCCATTAAAAAATGGGGCTCAGAACTGAGCAATTCTAGTTTCTAATGTCCAATCTGCCACATTGCTAGGCAGTAAATGGATTTGTGCTATTTCTTCTAATTCATTCAATTAATACATAGGAAGTAATAGCTCAAATTGTTTTGGTGGGCCAGCAAAATGGCTCAGTGCGGAGGGAGAGGCTTGCCACCAAGCCTGATGATCTAAGTTCAATCCCCAACAACCACATGATGGAAAAAGAGGACTCCAGCAAGTTATAATTGACCTCCACACATATGCTGTGGCAAAAGTGCACATGCATGCACACAGGCATGCACACATGCATGCACACAAATATACATACAAATAAATACTAAAAATTTTCATGAACAATGTAATGTTTTCTCACCAATTACTTCTCCCCCACCCACCCCCAATGATGTGAGTTGTACTTGGTCTTATCTGTAAGTGGCTGCCATAAGTCTGGTTGTGCATCAGCACCTTTTCCACCAAACGCACCGAGCTAAGAATGTGGCGGAACAGGGACAGAACATTCATGTTCAGTTGCCCTAGTGGGCTTTTCTGTGACTATGGACAAAAAAGTCTGACCAAAAGCAACCTGGGGAAGAGAGGGCTTATTTGGCTTACACTTCTAGGGTGTCCATCACTGAGGGAAGTTAGGGCAGAAACTCAAGGCAGGAACTGAAGCAGAGGCCATGGAGGAGCGTTGCTTATTGGCTCCTTCACTGTCTCATGCTGAGTTAGCTTCCTGTAGAGCCCAGACCCACCTGCCTAGGGATGCTGCTTGCCCACAGTGGGTAGCCCCTCTCCCATTGATCATTAGTCAAGACAATTCCTCACAGACGTGGCCACAGGCCTGTGTGATCAAGGTGATTTTTCAACTGAGGCTCTCTTCTCAAGTTGCCTGACAATAGAGACATGAATGGCTAACCAGAAGAGCAGGTATGTGTTTTATGGCAACAGGGATCCAGGAGGGACAGAGGGAGGAGGACTCATGAACTGAGGAGACAGACTCCAGAGACCAGCATTGAGGTGTAGATCTACTGCACTGCACAGCTGCAAGTGTTTTTATTCAGGCTTTGAATCAATGGGGAATCAAGACGAGCTCTGGAGAAACCAACCATTCCACTGGTACTCTGGGGAGATGCCAGGCCACCAGCACCCATGTGAACATCCATAAAGACATCCCAGGCCTCACTCTGAGGTTCCACTAGTCTACGAGGATCCTTTATTTTGTGTCACACCATATACCAGTGGACATGGGCACGTGCACTATTAGAGCATGTGGAAGGAAGCCTCCCTCAACATCCTCCAGGCCCTACCTGGGGCTGTACCACTGACAGTGTCATAACCATTTGGTGGTTCACATGAGACACTGCACTTTTTCTGGGAGACCATGAATATAGAAAGCTACAGGGAAGGATCACAGAAGACATTATCTTGCAGGAGATACCACACCGTTCATTCTGTGTTTTTACTAATAGTATATGAATGCCGGTCCTCATGGTCTTGGGGATGTATTTGTTATGCTTTAACCATTCCTGATTGTGAGACCCAGAATCTCCTTGAGATTTTAATTCTCATTCCTTTGCTAATAATACCGTTGAGGACTTTTTATTGTTCTTGATAGCCGTTCATATTTTCCTTTGGGAGCATTGTGTTTGCACATATCAACTGTTTCACTGTGGCATTTCCATATTATTTATAACTTGTTTTGATCATAGTCAGCCCACATTGCCCTGCCTTAGGCTCCCCTGCTCCCAAACGTTGCCCATAGATGCCTGGATTCCACATATGAGAGAGTGCGTGTGATAACTGTCTTCTTGAGTCATACTTATTTTTGCTTACTATGATAATCTCCAGTTTCATCCATTTTCCTGCGTACATTTTGTTCTTCTGTGCTCATTGGATATCTGTTCCACGCTCTCTGTACCTGTTCATATGCTGATGGGCATGTAGGCTGGCTCCGTTTCTTAGTGGTCATGGTGAACAGTATGCTGACAGACAGGCTCTACGGTTGGCTGACTTTGATTCTACTGGGAATATACTAGGAACACTAGAGCAGGAGCAGATGACAGTATGACTTTTCATTTTTGTGAAGCCTCCATACTGATTTTTGTCATGGCTGACAAGTTTACACCCACACAGCAAGATTACGTATTCCTCTCCCCACATCCTTGTCGCCATGTGCTGTTTTGTTTCCCCCATGACAGCCATTGGAGGCATCACCACATTTTGATCACCTATCCATTTACTAGTGGTTTCTATTCTTGTAAAAATCATCTGTTCAGTTGAGTTCTGTATTTGTTGATTGGATTATTAGTTTAGTGAGTACTTTTTAAAAAGTCCTTTATGTCTATGGTGTATCAACCCCACATTGGTTGAGTAGTCTGCAAGAGAATTTCCCCCCATTCTGTAAACTGTCTCTAGATGCACGTTCTAGTTTGATACAATCGATTGGTTGGTCCCGTTACTTCCTTCACTGTTGGAATCTTCTTCAGAAAGCCATTGTCCCTGCTTCTGACCACAAGTATTTGCCCTTGCAGCATTAACCTCATATTTGTAATTAGGACTTTGATCCACTTTTAATTCATTATCATGCAAGCTGAAAAAATAGGGACCTCTTTTCATCCCTTTACATGTGAGTGCCCAATCTTCTCAGCATCATTTATTAAAGAAGCCGTCTTTTATGTAGCGTATATTTTCTATGTGTGTGCGTGCGTGTGTATTATAAATGTCTTCCTTTCCTTTTAAGGCTTACTCCTAGCTATTTTGTTCTTTCGGAGGCTGTTGTGAACGGGATTGTTTTCCTGGTTCCCTTCTCACTGGGTTATTATACTAAGAAAGCACAGTGACTTTTTAATGTTGATCTTGTGTCCTCTGGCTCTGCTGGATTCATCAGGCCTGCTGGCATCTTTTGGGTCTTCTCTCGAGCCATCACACCTTCAGATGGGAATAGTCTGACCTCTTCTTCCTTTACAGGTCTCATTCCTGACGCTGGAGCAAACCCCTCAGTTCAGCCCGATTCCGACGAGCGCGCTGCACGCAGCCACAGCCTCAGGCCGTCGCTGGTCTGGTTGTAACGTGGGGCTTTTCTGTGTGGAGATAGAACCCCATACGCTCACTTTCTTCCGGGCTCTGGCACAAGTTTGTTGAGTTTCTTCAAATGACTTTTCTGCTTGCTAAGCTGGTCCTTGATTTGACTTATCGCTGCATTATACATATTGATTTGTACATATTGAAACAGTCACTCATCCTGGAATGAGACCAACCTGTTCATGGGGTTCAATCTTTTAAGTGTGTTGTCAAATTTAGTTTGCAAGATTTTTGTTGAGAATTTTTTTTTCACGTATGTTCATTGAGGAAACTGGACTGTATTTTCTGTTCCTATCTAGTCCTTGCCTGGTTTGGATGATGCTGGCTTTGGAGAATGGGCCCAGGATTATTTTCTCTTTCCGTTTTACAGATGGGTTTCAGGAACACCGGTGTGTGCCACAATCTCCTCTCTCCTGAAGTTTTCTTTGTTGGCAGAATCACTTCATTGACTGTTTAAGAAATACTTTCTTGGTTCAATTTTTAAAGGTCATCTGAATCTAAAATTTTATCCAATTTTAGAGATTCCAATTTATTGGTGTATAGGTTTTCCAACTACCCTAATGGTCCATTGGATTTCAGTAGTATCTGCTATTTTATCAATATTTTTCATATCTAGTTCTATCAAGTCTTTCCTTTCCTTTTTAAGAAGATTTATTTAGTTAGTTTTATGTATATGGGTGCACTGTCACTGTCTTCAGACACACTAGAAGAGGACATTGGGTTCCATTACAAATGGTTGTGAGCCACCATGTGGTTGCTGGGAATTGAACTCAGGACCTCTGGAAGAGCAGTGCTCATAACCGCTGAGACATCTCTCCAGCCCCTTTCTTCTCCTTTTCTAACTTGTTTTTGGCTTTGTCAATCTTGTTAATCTTTCCCAAAAACCAACTTATTAGTTCACCAGTCCTTTGTACTTTGTATGTATGTATTGTTCTTTTAGACTGTTTCATTAATTTCAGTTTTGATCTTTATTATTCTTATTCTCACTTTCACTGGTTTTGTGTTTGGTTTATTCTGTTTCTCTAAGATCTTGAAATATACCATCAAATTATTTATTTGTACTATATTTTCATTTATGATATGTCCAAGTCTTTTCTTTGATTTTTTATTGTTTAGTTTTTTTAATTTTTAATAGCCATTTAAATATATGGGTGTAAATCCTGCTGTGGGGTGTTTACTGTAAGCTGTGCCCTCTTCCCCAGAAATAACAACTCTGAGACTCAAGTATATTTACAAATACCTAGGCCATAAAGCCAGGCTCAGTCGCTAACTAGCTCGTAACTAAATAACACGGTTTGTTTGTTCTAATCTAAGTTCTGCCACATGTCTGGTTACCTGTGCTCAGCTTTCATGTCTGCCCTCCTTCTTGTCCCAGGGCAAATACACACACACACACACACACAGAGAGAGGGAGAGAGAGAGAGAGAGAGAGAGAGAGAGAGAGAGAGAGAGAGAGAGAGAGAGAGAGACCCTGTATGCACTTGTTTGGTTTTATCCTAGAATCCTTTCTGCCTACTGGGTGTCCCACCTTTGTTCTATAGGCCACAGGATTTTTTTATTGACAGGTGATGCATCCATACAGTACACAAGCGATTCATTCTACAAAATCCTTTCAGAGATACATATGACAAATATTTTCTCTTGTTTTCTTGGTATCTCGAGTGAGTAGAAAACTTTGATTTTAGGGAATTCTAATATATCAAAATTATATTTTCTGTTAAATTTTTTTGTTCTGTCTGATGAATTTGATTCTTATGCCTAAGGTTCTGAAGATGTTCCTTGATATTTTCTTTGCAGTTCTTACCTATGTTTTAAATCTTTGATTCATCTAAACTAATTTTGTTGACTCTTTAGAGAGAAGATTTGCAATTCATTTCTGTCTTAGTTTGGGTTTTACTGCTGTGAACAGACACCATGAACAAGGCAGCAACTCTTATAAGAACAACATTTAATTGGGGCTGGCTTACAGGTTCAGAGGTAGGAGCATTGCAGAGTGCAGGTAGGCATGGTGCAGGAGGAGCTGAGAATTCTACATCTTCATCTGAAGGCTGCTAGGAGAAGACTGGCTTCCAGGCATCCTGGATGAGGGTCTTAAAGCCCCAGCCCACTGTAGCAATTCTACTGCAACAAAGTCATACCTTCTAATAGTGCCACTACTTGGGCTAGGCATACTCAAACCATCATCACAATTTCCTTCTGTTTAAATATCCAGCTGCTTCAACAACATTTCCTAAAGAGCAAACAAATAAAAGCCTATTTTATACCTTAAGTTGTCTTGGCACTTTTTCAAAAATGAATTGGCTACATGGACCTGTGTGGATTTCATTCTAGACCTCCTGCGTTTCCTGATGCTCTGCCTAACTTATGCCAATCCCAACATTTGTTCATTAGTGTGGTGATGTGTTTTAACTCTTTCTCCTCTGTAATTCCCCCAATATCTAGAGCCACAGACATTTGAATGAGTCCTAGAAAGAGCCTGTAGGGCTCAGTGTGCTGCTCTGAGTGCTCTAGCAAAGGACTTGAGTTCAGTTCCCAACACCCACATGGGGCAGCACACCACTGCCTCTAACTCCAGCTCCCTCCAGGGAATCCTGTGCTCTTCTCTGGACTTCACAGGCATCTGCACTCATGTGCACATGCCCACACGGAGACTCACATAAGTCAAAATCACAGTAAAAACAAATCTTGAGGCTGAACATGAGATTTTCTATAGAAAAGAGTTATTAAGATTTTTAAATGGCACTCAAATGAATTCACAAAAAGTAGGACGAGTAACTCTTAGCAAAACCGAGTCTTCTAATCCACAAACACTGACTTGTTGATCAGATGTACCTATTTAAACTGTTCTTAGTTAGACTTCATTCCCCCTTTAATGGTTATAGAATTTTGTAGTTATAAGTATAGACAGGTACACAACTTTTCTTCCTAAATGTTTGATGAACTTCAATGCTGTTGTAGACAGTAGTACTTTAATATTTATATTTATATTTATTTTCTAATTGCTTGCTGCTGCTATGCACTTAAATAACTGACTTTGTGTTCAGGTTGGCTAACAATCTGCAGTTCACTAAGTTGAATTAGTTGAATTAGTGACTCTAACAGGTTGTTATATAGGTTGCTTGAGAGTTCTACAGACAAAGCTCACTTCATCATATAAATGATAGCTCCCCCCCACCCGGTCTTGATGCTTTTTATAAGAACTGTCCTGGTTCAGTGAAGCTTGTGGCACAGTGTTGAGGAAAACAAGTCAGAGCGGGTGACAACCAGGCCATGATCCTGATCTACGGGCAAAGGGTGGAGAAGCCCTTCTGCAGGTTGGGGATGCTTCCTCTGTCAGCAATTTCTTGAACCTGAGAAATCAATAACTGATGTTTTATTTAGCTGATCATACATAGGGTTTTATCATTTATTCTGTTAATGTGTTGAGCTGAGTTGGTTGATTTGTAAGTGCTATGTCAATCTTGCAAGCCTGAGATAAACTTCAGGATGTGATTTTGTTAAATCTTCCATCTCAATTAACAAGGAGCACTAGCCTGCAGCTTCCTTCGATTACACGACCTCCCCCAGACTGCTGGCTGATCATGTAATTTGGACTGGAGTTTGGTGATTGCCATGGTTGCTGTGGTTTTGGGTTTGGTGGGAAAGTATGAAAAGAGGACAGGAATTCTTATTGCAAATTTAACTTTTAAATGATAAGACGTTATTAAGATTTCTTTCCATTTTCTTTTGGGTGACTTTTGCTAAGTTTTATCTACCCCAAAAGTTGTCACTTATCTGAATTGCAAACTTAGTTAGAATAAAATCTGCACCCTTTATGATTTTTTTAATGTATAGAATCTATGTAGGATCGCTCCTGAAGTCTATCTTATCCTGGAACCACATGATTGTGGGATTTTTCCTACTTTACAATGATTTGTCTTACAAAGAAAATTTTACTTTTTTTTTTTTTTTAGTCTTTTAAAAAGCAATCTTTTAATTTGATTTTTTTCTCACTTTTATCTATTTTTATTTCTTTTCCTTCCATTCTTATCATTGTTTTTTCCTTCTGCATTATTTGGATTTAATTTTCTCTTTGGTTTTTAGCATTTTTGTAGAATCTGATATCAGATTTAAACCCTTTTCAAAATAGTCATTTACAACTACAAATTACCTCGAAGAAATGCTTCTGCTATATCCCACAACATACTGATGTATTCTTTCATTATCATCTAACTCAAAATATTTTAAAATTTCCCTTGTAATTTTTTTACTGGTTCATTTTTTTTTATATTTGATTTTTGATGCCTTCAGACATGTGTGCCATATGCTGTAAACATAGTCACCCTGTTACACCTCTGATCTCCTCTCCCACTCCTAAAGACCCCTTTCTCCTTCTAAACCATCCCCTCTCTTGCTTTCCAGCCCTGTAATGGTGGCACTGCTCTTGTGTATTTACAATTACATGACATTGTCACATCCAGAGGACAGCATTTCCTATGTCTCCTCCCCACCCTCAGACCCCTAAAATCTCTCTGTCCCTTTTCCCATGGGGTTCTTGCTGGGTCATCATTTAAATGTCTTGCTCAATCTCCAAACTTGGGAGAATTATTTTAATATTATTATTAATTTGTAATCTAATCACATTTTCAGAGAACATATTTCAGCTTTTTAAAATGTATTAAAACTTGCTTTATGGGCCAGGAAATAGTCTACTTGGACAAGTCTATTGAATGTGTATTTCGCATTTAGGCTTTTTGCCATAAACTTGTTCATAATAGTGTCTTCCTACTGTTAAAATATTTATTATTTAGGTCTGTCTTTTTTCCTTGCCTATTATAGTCCATTCTTCATGAGGGAACAGTTGTAAAGGCAACTTACTTTGGTCACTCTTTACTCAAAAAACATCCCAGTCACTTCTTAAATACTGAGAATAACATTTGAAATCCTTCAGTGGCCATCAAGATTCTGTGACATTTGGCCATCGTCCATGCTCTATGTTGTTCCTTTCTGTTTAGTCTCCACTCCTTTCCTGGCCTTCCACTCTCATTTCAGAGATTTTTTTTTTTTCTATTTCTTCAACATGGATTTTTTTTTTTTTTTTGGCCCAGATATCAACTTCAATTAAGATGCCCATTCACATGTCACCTCTTCAAAGACAACTTTGTCAATAATTTTAAAATGTCATTCTGTGTTGTTCGCTCCTTGTTATTTTTCCTCAAGTTGTACAGCATGTATGTGTATATACATGTCCATGTGTATACATATACACACATACACTCATCCTTTTATTCATGTGTACTTAGGAAGAAAAATTCCCTATCTCAACCAGAATATGAGCTCTGTGCTTTGTGTGGTTGTTTATCTCAAGATCTCCAGTGCTTAGGAGCGCTGCCTGCCTCAGAGTAAATATGAACTAGATAGATAAGTTGGATGTCTTTGAACTGGTGATATCCTGTATGAAAAGTGATTTTTTTTCTAAAAAATTTATAATTGTTTGTGCAACCTTGAGCAAATGTCTAGGTCCAAACCACATTTCCAAGAAAATGGGGCCTTTGGATTAATTAATTATTAAGGTCTCTTTCTATTTGCATATTATGTATGTGGACCTGAAAATTTTTATAGACACGTGTGGGGATTCCAGAAGCCCTGATGTGTAAGGAGTGGGTGAAGGGCTGAGTGAATATGTTATTACTTGACGTGGGCACTGCAGAGTCAAGGACCAAGGCCTTGGACCCACAGAGCAAAGCCTTTCCTTCAGATCAGGCTTAGAAGGATGCCAAAGCCTTTGTATGCAAAGGCTGATAATGTGGGCAAATGTAGCAGCCGCAGCTTCCTCCTCCTGGATGGAAGCATCCTGACGCTGCTGACCTACAGAGACCACCTACGGAGGCTACCTAAGCCTCCCCACTCTACTGTGCATGATTAAAGCACTGAAGTCCTACATTGTTTGTGCAGCTCCATCAGAGCACAGGGCCCGCCTGACTCCAGTGGTCTGGGCTTGTGTTGGTCATTTCTTCATGCCCTTGTCACCTCTAGCCTGCTCAAGTTCCAGCCACATGGATAGCAGTAGAAGTGCTTTTTGATTGAAGTGTTAACTAAGAATATCTACATAGCCCAAGGAGGAAGGGTGGGGTCTAGTCTCAAGGTGCCTCAGCAACAGTTGCTGGGGTGGAGTTCATATCCATGGAGAACTGATTCCTTGAAGTCACTGATACATCTGCAGTGGTGTTTGATTTTCTGGAGTGGAAATATCCATCATGTTGCTCAAGTGTCATGAATTTTTTTCTCTATTTATGGAAACTAGCTTATTAAAATAAGGTGTCTCTGTCAGGGGTTAGCTGCTATATGACATTTAGTCATTCTGCAGGTACAGCCAGCTGCTCTCCAGGTGAGGACTTTGGGGAAATGAAGAGTCGCGATCTCATGAGTTTCTGGGGCTCTAGGGCTCTTCTGCAAGAGTGAGGTCATGAGAAAAATATGTCCAATGTTATTCCACCAGGGCTCCCATGAGAAGGCTTTGAAAAGAGATTTGGTTGTAAATCAGAGAAACTTATCTCTTCTCTATGTTGTCTCCAACCAACTGTGTGGCTACCCTGGACACAGGCCTCCAATATGTAACAAAGGTCTATGCCCCCAGTTAGACATGTCATGTTGATACATGTGTCTCTGACCCTTTCTAAACCAACACGAATAACTGTTCTGCAACTTTTTTTTTAACAAAAGAATCAAGAAGGGAAAATTGGCAATAAAGTTTGGAAGTTGGAAACCAAATGGGCTTCACTGTCCAAGAAAGCTAAATCTCAGCAGTCGGTGTAGACAGCTGAGAAGTTGTGCTTGCACCATGGGATCCCCAGAGTGCCAAGATTCTGTTAAGCCCTGGATCTTTGGAAGTAGAGATGAGGTCGAAAACTGGAAGATGGATAACGCCTGAAGAAACAAAGAATTATTGATTCCAGATTCCCCCATCTCTAACGAGCTAGATGCCTGTTCTGACCTTCTTGTGAGAAAACTAGAAGGTTGGTTTTTGGAAATGATTAAGCCAAAGATTCTCCATCTGGGCCACAAACATCTAATGAGGGGAATATCACCATAAAACAGGGGATCACATGAAAGCTCTTGAGCTAAAGGCTGAGAAAGCAGAGGGGAGAGTGGAAAGCCTTCTGTGTGCAGGTGGCCAGCATAGGTGAGAGCACTGAAGGAGGATGCAAGCCTCAGAATGCAGCCCAGCTGAGGACCCTAGAGCCACACCCACAGCGTAGCTGCCTCCAAGATAGCATTGAGAAGCCCTTTCTTACGAATGAGCAAAGATGAAGAAGTCCCAGCATTTCAGAAAAGCATGTACTGCCACAGACAGACCAAAGAAAACAGGAAAGATGAGCAAAATCACATTCTCTGTGCACACCTGGGACCAGATGCTGTGTGTGTGACTGTACAAGTGTTTACGGAACCAGTCCTCACAAACCGCTTAAGTTAAAGCTACTGAGGTAAGCAGGTATTTGTCGGCCTATTGGCTTGTCTGAGACAAGATCTCACTGTGTTGTACAGGTTGGCTTCTAATTCACAAGTCTCCTGCCTTAGCCTTCAGAGTGCTGGGATAATGGGACTAGACCACCATGCTTGCAGAAATTAGGCATGTTATTAATTCCATTGAGAAAGAAGAAGAAATTGTCTTACAGCCACTAAGGAACTTGCCTAAAGTCACATTATAAGCAAAGAAGCTGTTATTCTAACTAGGCAATCTGACTTGGAACCATTCAGCCTGTCTTTGGGCTACTATTGCTATGAACACCATGACCAAAAACAAGTTGGGGAGGAAAGGGTTTATTCAGCTTATACTTCCTCATCCACAGTCCATCACTGAAGGAAGTCAGGACAGAAACTCAATAGGAAAGGAAGCTGGAGGCAGGAGCTGATGTAGAGGCCATGGAGGAGTGTTGTTTATTGGCTTGCTCAGTCTGTTTTCTTATAGAGCCCAGGACCACCTGCCCAGGAGTGGCATCACCTCCAAAGTGCTGTGCCCTCCTCTACTGACCACTAATTAAGAAAATACTCTATAGGTTTACCTACAGCCCAGTCTTATGGAGGTACTTTCCAGATTAGGGTTCCCTCTCCTCAGATGACTGTAGCTTGTCTCAAGTTGACATAAAATTATTCAGCACACAGCCTAAAATATAGTGACCAATAGATTAAATAAATCATACTAGTTATCAATAAAGGCCACTAAGAGAACTTCAAAAAGTAATACTCTCTTGCATAAGCTAAAATAAGGGGCTATGTCTACGAAACAAGAAAAATGTTACAAGACTCAATACTTAGAGAAACCCCAGTCTCAGCAACCAAGGCTCCGGGAACGCCTGTGAAAAAAACAAAGGGATGAAGGTTTTCCAGAAATGGAGTCTGAGCTTCACACCTCCCCCTACCAGGTTGGTATCCAGCTTGGTACACTTTGCCCCCTCTCCCATGCCAACTCACTGTTCTAAGATCAGTGAACACATAACGCCAAACACCAATTCAGAACTACAGCAGCCCTCAGCTTCTGAAGAAAAAACCATTCTCTTTCCTGAGGCCTGTGAGGCTCTAGATGGTCAGGTATGGGACCTCTCAACCCATCTCTTCCTAGTTCCAGCCACAGAGTTCTGTGCTGTGCCTCACCTCAGTTCCTTGGTCCTCTGTGCTCTGCAAGCTCCAACACTGGGAAAGACTGCTAGAGGCTTTACAGGGCTGGCTTCTCCATCTTCATCTCTAAGAAACCCCTACTGCCCCTGAATCCAAACCACCCCCAATTCCTTTCTGCCTCATTCCTCCAATGGCCACATGCTGGCCCTTCACCCCACCCCTTCGTAACACACACACACACACACACACACACACACACACACACACACACACACACGTTAGAGATTTCTGTCTGTGCATGCTCTTCTTTGGGTTATTTGATTGCTGTAGAATTCATGGAGCTGCAGGAAGACAACAAACTTGCCTTATTCATTGCTGAATTTTGAGTATTCCCTAATATACAGCAAACACTAAACAGATATTTGTTAGACTATCGCTGGGTGGTAACCATAAAGACCATTTTCATAGAAACTCTAGATGTTCTAATCTGCAAAATAATAAAGTAGCAGTTTGTGTGAAGTGAAGGAAATTGGTTTCATAGTGTTTGTTCCGCCCACAGGCCCTGGAGTGACTGAGAGGGGATGATCTGGGCTCTCAAATCCCCACAACCCCACCCACCCACAGTTCCTTAAGCACTAGAGGGAGTAACACAGCACTGAGCTGTCTTGAATGTGTAAACAAATCCAAGGCTTGAAGTCGGCTAGAACATAACACCCACACCAGGACAACCCAGAGGGAGGGGCCTGCTCACCCACAAGAGCCACATCCAGGCCAGCAAAGTGAGTCCTGACCAAGGGCTTAGGGAAAACACTATGGAGGCAGCAAGGTCCCCAAGCAGGCCTACCTCTCCAAGTCCTGAGGACCACAGCTTGGAGCAGGGATGTTTTGAAACCATGTAAGAGGGTTTTCTGAGAAAAGCAATTTGACTGTGGCTCTTAAGGACTATCTCCGCTACAGAGAGGGATAAAGGAGAACAAGGAGAAACCCTGTGATAATCCAAATAACTCGTCTCGTCACGAATGATCACCTCACTCCCCAAAAATGCCTTGCCCCAGTGAGAGGCCTGTGTCCTCAGCACAACAGAGCAAGACTCGCCAGGGAGTCCAGCTGTTAGCCCAAAGCAGAGGGAGGCTAAATGAGGAGCAGCAAACCTATCCGTCAAGTCTGGAAGTGGAGCTGAAGTTGGGGAAATTTAACCTCTCAGAGCTATCCCAAAGCAACAGGCCTGAGGGAGTTCTGTCCTCAGAGCTGGAGGTCAGAAGTCCAGAGCCACCACACTGCAGCACAGTAGAGTGGGCCACGCCTTCTGAAGGCTGTGCAGGGAGAGCAGTTGGCCTGATGTCTTGAGCATCCAGTGCCTTGTGTGTGATGCCTTTCCCAGGGTCAAAGCTCATCCCTCCAACCTCTGATTCCAGACTCACATCACAACCACCTAAAATCACACATAGCTCACCTTCCATTTGCAAGGGGGTGTCTGATGCTCATTGGGTAAACGTCCCTATCTAGACTCCATGATAGCTAATGCAATTGTACTGGCCACGTGAGGCAGCATTCACAGGTCCCTGGAATTTAGAACTAAATATCCCAGGGCCAGGGTTTTACCCATCACAAGGTAAAGAGTAATGTGGTGTGTGTGTGTGTGTGTGTGTGTATACACGTGCACATGAATAGAATACTCTCATGAAGAAGGTATCAGTGTCTGACTGCTGATTCTTCAGACCAAATGGATGTGTATTTCTCAGGGCAATCCTCTCTTCTTAGTCAGACTGGGTGCTTACATGGACTGTAAAAAATATAGAAGACAATAGATGTTAATATTTAGTAGATATTTGTATATACATCCGCCCAAACATTAACTAAAAGTTCACATTATCAAGGTCATGCACTAGGGTCAGTTCCTCCTTAATTCATGTCCTGAGGGGTTTTATGTGCTCCACTGGTAAAGGATGGACAATTCTCAGATTTGAAAAACTTCAGTAACGTGCTGTGGATGAGGAAAAGATGAGGTACCCTGCCAAGCACAGCGTGTGTGACCCGATCCTAGAGGAAGCAGACACAAGGTGGCTCTAGAGGAAGAGCCTCCTGTGAAGGACCACAACCCACAGGCTGCTGCTTGTCAGAAGCAGTGGGTGAAGGCCAAGCACTCATTTCTCAGAAACCTCAGTAACTCATGAAATGTGGATGGGGTGTCCCACCTTCCTGTTCCACTATGGACCTGTGAGAGTTAAGTACATGTGATAGCAATCAATGCCTGCTCATTTTTGAGGTTAATACAGGATGATAGTGATATGCCTGCACGGTTTTGTGATGTGTAAGACTTGTTATCATGTGTACAATGAATGCTTCCTTTACCATTTATCTGAACATATAATGCTCTTCTTGTAGCCTCTTTTAACCTGGAGTGAGGTTTGTTCTGCAAACTTCCAGTTTGAAGGCCTTTAGACTTTTTTTTTCTCTTGATGATTACAAAAGTACAGAGTGTCACTGAAAGGCAAATGGTTGTTCTTATTCAGAGGTTCTAGAAGTTTCTGTGTATGTCCACATGAGATGACCTTTATTGTTCCTTATTTCTCCTCTGCTATTCATAAACAAAATGTACTTTTTGGGTCACTTTAAATTTATTGATGTTCAAGCTGTTCTTGTTAGAAGTCCATGGGAGACTTTTCTGGGCCACTTCCTAAATTAAAAAGCCAGAAAACCACACACATACACTTCTCACACTGAAAACTGTTCTGATGCTGGGGTTCTACAAGCCGTCTCTGTGGGTTAGTGGCGTAAAGCATCTCAGAGAGCCACTGTGAGAACAGTATCTAGAATCCAAAGAGCTCTCACTCAGTGGCCAGCTTGCGTCGTTTCTGGTATCTGGTGTGTGGAAGCTTACAATACAATTACATCAATCCTCCCTTCTTCAGAGCTTAGAGATGGAGGGAAACTCCAGGAAAAACAGTGCTTTTGCTGAATTCACATCAGGGAGGAATCCACAGCCTCAGCCACTCTTCTGAGTATTACTAGACAACGGATGAAGGAGGAAGAAACAAAAGACCAGGCAGGGGGCACTCCATTCCCACAATACTCATCCTTCCAAACACTGTCTTTTTACGTACAAAAGGGAAGACATCTTAGGCTCTTGCAGAAACTATTGCTTGCTGATGTCACACCCTGGAGCCACACACGCCTGGTTTTCACCTGTTAGCTGATGCCCTCTCTAGACCAGCCGACTTCTGGAACTCATTCCCACTGCTCAAGAGCACTGTGTTTGTGGAGCGTGCATACAGTATGCAAAGACACTTAGATAAACTGAGCCACTGTAGCAGCATAGTGTTATGGTCCAAGTTGAATGCAAAATGGGGCATTTAGGGAATTTTAAAGAAAGAAAATCTCACTGAGGATAATGGTAAGGAAGATCTTGAGTTCAAAGCCAACTTAGGCTACAAGCATTGAAGGCCAAGCTGAGCTCTGCAGCAAGATCCTGTCTCAAAACATTAAAACTAAAAACAAACAAACAAAAGTAAAATGAAACTACACACACCCTATACACACATATATACATACCACACACACATACCACATACAACATAAACACACACACACACACATACACACAACATACACACATATATACATACAACATACACAGGCACACACATACAACATGAAAGGAAAGGAAAGAAAAACTTGCCTTTGATAAAAGTTGTACTTTGGTGTCTGATTTAAAATAAAAGTTTTCTCTATAGGCTTGCTAAAAATTAAACTGGATGTTAAGTGTATTAATAATTGGAAATTATACCCAAATTTAATACACTGTAATTACAATGACATCTATTAGACAGAAACAAGTTGAACATGTCCTACGTACTATGTACCAAAGTGATTAGGATAAAATCCATCCTTATATTCTTATAGGAAACCTAGCAAATATCCAAGAACCAAAAAATGGATTTATCACAAGAGACGAACAAACAGCTGGAGTGCAGATTCATCTTATTATTGCATTTGCTTATGATGCCACCTCTGCTTAGAGTCCTCCTCCTCATTTCTTAATGTACTTAACTTATTTAATCACATAATAAAAAAGAATCATGCACCTAGCATCCTTGTGACATTGACAAAAGAAGATAGGATTTCCAATCTGCATTATCCTTCATTGCTGAACAAACAACTCCTCTTGGACTGGGCTTCCTCAACAGTATCTTGGGCAATTCCAGCTTTCTCTATATTTACTGAGTATGGTGAAGTTGGGGAATGAATACGTTTCTTGATTGAAAACTCCTATAAAGTTCAGGGATTGCACAAACCACAAGAGAATTCCATCATTTCCTTTAAATTGGAAACTTAACTTACATCTTCATTATTATGTTCTTAAATCTTTCAAATCCCTGTCACTCTCTGCTATGCATTATGTCCATTGTTATAGATGTACTTTTCTAAGAAAATAGAACATAGACTGTCAGGAGCCAACAGGCTAATAACTAGTAGGTGATCTTTCTAAGATAGTCCACCTTGGATTAAAAAAAATCTATGACGGAGTTGCTCCATTAGACAAGGTTCAGGAGAAATCCATTTTAGGAAAGACTCCTGCTATTAATATGCTTTTCCTGTTGTTATTAGTAAACATATATAACAATCACTAGATATTAGCCCACCCTTTTGAGCAGATCTCCACAGAACAATGAAGATGTACTGTCTTGTAGTGATGCTCTATAAACAAATAGATGACTTCCTAATTCCTAATGATGATCCTATAAGAATTCCTAAAACTATATCAGTATTTATTAAGCTCTTTTATAGTGGGACTGCTATTAGGTTCTTTCTGATAGTCAAAACTGCAACAAGAACTCTGCCAGTCTTTAGTGTCATGAGTTAATTGCTTCTGAGATAGTAAGCAGTCAGTCTTCTACTCAGAGCACATTCCAAAAGGTTTGACCATTAACTAGAGATCATAAAAAGGGAACTAGCTTTATTATAGATGCTAGGACAGAAGATAAAATATTGACTGGGTTTATCTATACAAAACTTCACTAATAACTTAATTATGATTTTTAACTCTCCATGAACCTGTGGAGCTGTGACAGGTGATGAATGTTTAGTCAGATAATTACTCCTAATGGATACTCGTGTAAACATCCTCTGTTGTGAGCTTCTTGTTCGATCTATGACTTGTATTTATGTGTATACTTGTGATGAACTTTTTACCACGTGATCGTGTATTTTGAAAGATGTATAAGTGTTGAGTAAAAGAGAAGAGGACACACTCTCTCTCCTGTCCCGCTGCTTTTCTTAGCGTTCTCCTATTCCCCTTTTTCTTAGAGAACTTTCATAGGGACTTAGAAATAAATGCTAAAATCACTTTTCAAAGCATCTCTTTTTCTTCCTGCAACTTTAACTAGCAGGCTGAAAATTAGAATCCCACAATTCCTGCAGAGATAGAACAAAGGCTACATTACTTAATCCCCACCCCCACCTACTCCCTGCTGCTTGGCTACCCGTGTTAATCACCTAAGCCAGCAGTTTTTAACTCTCAGAATGAGTGAGAAAGCTTTTAGGACTTTTTAGAAGTTATCATTAGCATTCAGTATAGTTAGAGAGCTAGAATGTCCAGAGACCATCAGTCTTTAAAGCTACACCGGAGCCGGACTCTGTGTCTCATTTCAACACACTCCAGGTCAGGAGACTCCCAGCAAAAGACTGAATGGGTTTCAAAGAATCTATAACCAAAAGAAGCATAAAACTAAAAACAATAGGAAAAATTAAATTAAATTGGAATTATTCTAACTAGATTTTCATTAAGGTGCAAATATCCTGGAAAGTCCTGATATCTTGCCCATCTGGTTTGACAATATAACTTTAGTTGAAAAAAAAGAAAAATCCTGTGGAAGACAAAATGTCATCATAACTAGCTAAAACTCAGCCATTCTGAGTGGCAGAGAATCCCCCAGGGAAGCCATTAGGAACAGAACTTCCTAGAAAGTACCATGACCAAAGTTTATTTCTGTCTGAGATGGTCAGGTGTTGGTGTGGGCACCACATTAGGAACAGCCATTAGGAACAGAACTTCCTAGAAAGTACCATGACCAAAGTTTATTTCTGTCTGAGATGGTCAGTGTTGGTGTGGGCACCACAGAATTTCAGTAGTCTATTTCCTACCCACTGTTTAGGTCAAGCCTTATTTTAATTATCGGAGATGGCTACTAGAGCTCCGGCCATCACAACTATATTCCTTAAACAGCAGGAAGTTGGAATGAAAACATTAAGCAGCTTCCTTTCTTACTGATGAAAGGAATACTTTACTAAGTTACTGCTTAGATTTTATTGGTAGATAACTTGTAGTCACCCCTACAACAAGGGAAGATGGGAAATACAATCTCTACTATGAAATTAAAAGTTGATTTATTTTTACCCAGGAAAAATAGAATACTGGGTAGTGAAAGAAAAATTAATTTCCCAGTCATTCAAAAATCTTAAAAATATTCTTTGTCCTTTTCCAGCCCTGGTTCCCCTATCTCCTACTGTTTCTCAAACAGTTATTCAGCATATCTATACACTCAACTCTTTCTAGTTACACAGGGAGGAAGGTATTAAGGAGGTGTATGGCTGTCCTGGTTAGTTTTGTGTCAACTTGACACAAGCTTTAGCCATCAGTTGAGAAAATGCCTTCATAAGATCCAGCTGTGGGGCATTTTCTTAGTGATTGATGGAGGAGGGCTCAGTCCATTGTGGGTGGTGCCATCCCTGGCCTGGTGGTCCTGGGTTCTATAAGAAGGCAAGCTGAACAAGCCATGGGGAGCAAGACAGTAAGCAGCATCCCTCCATGACTTCTGTATCAGCTCCTGCTTCCAGGTGGAAGTGTAAGCCAAATCAACCCTTTCCTCCCCAAGTTGTTTTGGTCATAGTGTTTCATCACAGCAGTAGTAATCCTAACTAAGACAGTGGACCACTACTGAAGAGTATCTAGGGACACATAGACTTGATCAGAGGGCATCTATCTGGGTGGGAAGCCAGGTGACTCAATCTTACTTCCTTGGAAACTTGTGGGCCCTTGCCCTCCTGGAATTTTCTGATGGTTTGATATAAGAGTCCTTATCTATGGAATTCTCTTAGCAAGTTAGCCTTTCTCAGGATTACTTCTTGTAGTACTCAATTTCCATTGCTAACTTGGCTGACTTAGGGACCCCAATCTCCCCAGCGTTAGTGAGGTTTACATTTGGTCATGTCTATCTTCCCAGGGAGGATTAACTGAGGTCCTGCCTTGAATGTGCACAGCACCATGCATGAACTGGGGTCTTGGACTAAATGAAATGGGAAAGCCATCCCACCATTCAGGTCTCTGCTTCCTTACTTCCGGTGCGTTCAGGTCTCTGCTTCCTGACTTCCGGTGCGTTCATCTCTTTGCTTTCTGGTCTTTGGTGGAGTACAACCAGCTGCCTCACACTATCACTGTGCTTCCCCCCTCAGACCCTGAGTTGAAGTAAACCACTCTTCCCTTAGGTTGCTTCTTGCAGGTATTTGTCCAGAAATTAAAGTGACTACGATTTTAAGTAAATTCCTGAAAGTTCTGCTTTTTTTTAAAAAAGAGATTTTATAAAACAAATGTTTCCTGAATTTATTTTACAGTTTTGCATTTATTCATCTTTTACTGTGGAGTAAAGATTATTTCTGATATGAGAAGACCTAGGAGACATTGCATTGTACCAGATAACCTTTGCTTTATCAATACTTGTGCATTTCTTGAGACTTGATGTTACCTGCTTCATGTGTAACTAAAACCTGTGAGTCTAATTTGACAGTGTGACCCCTGCAGAAGTTCAGAGAGAAACCTTACGAACTTACACTTTGCTTCTGAGTTCTTAACTGATTTTTCTATGTACTTGCTGGAAGCACAGCCTAAATATTTTATCAATACTGCAATCAATATATCAAATAATAAATGTTTTGTATACTTCCTAAGTCAGCTCCTGTCCTAGAATCCAATTACCCAGACTTAAAACAATGTCGTAATTCTCTCCTTCTTCTTCACTTAGCCTACATTTTAATTTCAAGTTCCATGAATGTCAAACTGTGGCTCATGGCCACTATATACCACAAGATCACATAGAATGAGCCCAACACATTCATAGTTGATGGTTTCCTATGACAGTGTCAAAAAGCTAAACACCCTGCAAGAGCTGCTCCATCCACCTCTTTTATTATTTTGCTTTCAAATCAGTTTCTCTTGCTTTCTGTCTTGACCACTAACTACCCCATGTGGTGGTTTGAGTAAGAATGGCCCAATAGGCTCTTATACTTGAATGCTTGGTCATCAGGGAATGGCACTGCTTGAGAAAGAATAAAGAGGTGTGGCCTTGTTGGAGTAGGTGTGGCTTTGTTGAGGAAGTGTGTCATGGAAGGCAGGCTTTGAGATTTCAAGGACCCAACCTAGGCCTTGGGGCTCTTTCTCTTCCTGCTGCTTTTGGAACTAGGTATAAAACTCTCAGCTACTTCTCCAGCACTATGCCTGCCTGGATGCTGACATGCTTCCTGCCATGATGGTAATGGACTAAACCCCTGAAATTGTAAGCCAGCCCCAATTAAAAAAAAAAAAAAGTAAGAATTTCCATGGTGTCTCTTCACAGCAGTGGAACACTAAGACATCTTCCAAGATTATAAGTTTTTTTATTTTGTTTTGTTTTTATAGCACATGAGCACTTACATTTTCTATTAGGGAGATACAACAAAGAAGATATATCATCAAATGTAGTGAAATAAAAAATGATAAGATGGACAGAAGCAGATGCAGATATGAGAGATGCAAACGTCAACTGTTTCAAACTATATTCATCAATGAACTTGTTGCCTGACAAAAGCAAATTAAGAATAAATGCTTTATTCTGCCTTACAGTTTGGGAGAGGAAAACCCATCATGGTCAAGAAGGGAGGGCAGCTAGAGGTGGATGGCAGTGGGTATGAGAGTCCCTGTGGGCAGAGAAACAGAGAGAGGTGGGCGCTGGAGCTGAGCCAGCTTTCTGGTTCCCCCCCCCCTTTTTTATTTAGTCTAGACCCCCAAGCCATTAAACAGTGCGCCCCCATTTCAGACAGGCCTTCCCTCCTTAACTAATCCCCTCTGGAGATCACTTTTGGACAAACCAGAGTGTTTCTTCTCAGCGTTTATTAATACAATTGATTCATAGTTAAAACTGACCATCACACAAACTCCAGAAAGAACAGTGTCTCCCCCACGTATTCAGAAGTGGTTCACACTCCAGCCTTTGAAAGTGCCATGAGAGAAAAGGGGAGACCTTGATGGCCTTAGCTAGATTTATGGGCTTTTCAGGTTTTGATCTTTTTTTCTCCCAGGAACAGTTTCAACATGCAGGAGACACCTTTGGTCAGCTGGAGCAAAAACAAACAAAACAAAACAAGACAATTCTGCTGCTGTGACACAGTGCTCTCTCTTGCTTTTTTGTGCCTCCCTCCTCAAGTTCAAATGCTGCTTCATTCACCTCCAGGGGAAGGACAGGAGCTGGCTCTGCAGAGCATCTAAACTCCAGCATGCAGGGTCTGCTCAGCATTGTGGACTTTCAGGCAAGCATTGAGTCATATTCGGTCTGCATCTTAGGGAAGGGAAGCCAACTTTCTTTTGGTTGCATTCCTAGGGGCCTCGGGCTAGGTAAATAGAGCTATCAGCAACAGCTCTAAACCATTCTCTCCCAGCTTGGGGCCTCTGCGGCTGGCTGTGAGGTCCAGGGGGTAGAATGAGCTAAAACTTGGCCTGCAAAGGAGCCAGGAATGTCTCTGCTAAACTCCTTAGGGGTCTCCAGAGAAGGCCAGGTAGATTGAATAGACATCTCAAGGATTCTTGGACAGAATTCCTCCCACCCACCCCCAGATGTTATGTACTCTGCACCAAGGAATTCTGTGATAGAAGAGTGCTGGGCTCAGTTTCAGAAGCCCTGAGGTCTAACTGGCTCTCACAGTGTCCAACTGTGTAACATTAAACTCCATCATGTCCATCCTCCTCACCCCACACTACCCCCATACCACCCCTACTGCACTCCCACCCTCCTCCACCTCACTCCTACCCTCCTACACCCCCACCTCTCTCACCCTCCCCCACCTCGCCCCCACTTGCTGTTCTTGTAACTATAGAATCTGAGTTTTGAACATCATATCCTCACACTCTAGGAAGGAAAACTGGACTGTTCTCTGAGACCAGGTTACAAAAGATTGTGTTTTTCTTTTTCTTTTTTAGTTGTAATTTTGTTCTGTTTATTTTTTTTCTCAAGACAGGGTTTTCTGTGTAATAACCCTGGCTATCCTGGAACTTGCTCTACAGACCAGGCTGGCCTCAAACTCCCAGCGATCTATCTGCCTGCCTCTGCTTCCCAAGTGCTGGGATTAAAGTGCCACCACTGTCCAACAAACTCATGTTTTCAAGAACAGGAGTCAGATTTACAATAATCTGCTCATCCGACAAGTGCTCCTGCGTCTTCGTCCACTACAGACCTGGATCCTGCTTCATGCTCCAGAGCATGTCATGGTGACCACCGCACCACCTGTCTTAAAGTCTTTGATTTAAGAATTTATGTTTTATTTCCTCTCTTAGTTATGGAAATGGTATGATTTTGCAAAATCACATTTTGTCCTTCTGCATGGGATATATGCATATCTCTGACCACTGAAAATTTAGAGAATACAAAAGAAGTATGTGTCATAAGATTCATCTTGTCAAAATAATAATAATAATAATAATAATAATAATAATAATAATAATAATAATAAAAGCCGGCGTGGTGGCACATGCCTTTAATCCTAGCACTTGGGAGGCAGATTTCTGAGTTCGAGGCCAGCCTGGTAACAAAGTGAGTTCCAGGACAGCCAGGGCTACACAGAGAAACCCTGTCTGAAAAAACAAAAACAAAAACAAAAAACAAAAGCAAAAAGACTCATCTTGTTGGGCTTAGCACGAGTTGTGTTTTTGTGTGTGGGGTTTGTTTGTTTGTTTGAGTGATTGATTGACTGATTGATTGATTGATTGATTTTGTTTTTGAGAAGTCCATTGTCTGAGCTGCTAGCCCAGGGAACCTGTATTCATCACCGAATCTTCAGTCTCTCCCTCATCCTGTCTGCATGGGTGGACACCGGGCCTGTTCACAGGTTTACTCCTAGAATTGGTGTAAATGGCTCCACAGACATCACGTCTTTGGACTCAAATGCTCAAAAGTCGTCTTGGCTCCATCAGCCCAGACTCCAGGGAAGAAGGCACATAAATCAGCCACCGCTCTTGATGGAGAAGGGAAGTTCCCGGCAAGAGCAGACGGGGGCAGTGCCGTCCTCACAATTCCTAGGATCGTGGAATCCAGTGGATGTTATCTCAAAGACCATCCCACTAGAGCTTGGGAAAGGATGGGGGCCAGGGAGAAATGACAGGCACAGTACAGCTAGTGATCGTATGTGTACATCTACTAGTATTCCATTTGATAACAAGCATTCACTGTGAAATCACAAGGAGACACCAATATCTGGAAGAATTACAGACAGTTTAGGAAAGTGAAACTTTGACACATTTTAGCAGAAAAATCAGAAGAAAATTTGTCATGAGTTTAAAAAATCAACAACTATTTAGCAACTACAAACTCTTATCTAGCTTTAGTAAGAGGAACAGTGTCATGATCCCAATAAATCCTGTCATCTAAGCATTTTTACACCCCAAACTAACTTAGCCATTTTTAATGCAATATGGGGTTTTACTATTAAAAAAAAAAAAGAGTCTGTTGGTCTGGTTAATTTGGTATGTGATTTTCTTTTCTTCCTTTTTTATTTTTATTTTTTTTGCAATTTTTTGTAATAAAGTTTAAAATAAAAAAATAGGGGTTTTGTTTCTCTGTGTTTGATTTAGGTTTGAACATTAATGAATTTTTATTCTCTGAGAGAATTCTGACTTAAAGTAAGGTGAACCTGTTGCATGCTGAATAAGAATACATAAATGGTCCTTTGAAATGTGTTTTCTGGGAAATAGACAACTAAAAAAATTGTTGTGGTCAAAAACAGAGTTGCCTGTATTCAGAAAGAAAATACACACAGGTTAATTTAATTAATGTCTTGTCCTATAAAGAAATCTGAGGGGAGGGACCCGGCCCCTCTGCTGCTCTGCACACTCAGAATAAAAGCAGCTGGGAGACATTGTTCATGCTGGCTGGGACATGTGCGGAATGATGGCCAGTGAGGATGCTCTGATTCTGGGTGCATGTGTGGGAACAGCTTCTACCTGACAACAAGGATGCTCTGATCCTGAGACTGCAGAGCCTGGTGCTCACGTCCTGACTGGAGACTGGGTACCACTTCCTTTATGTACCTGCCGTGAAAATTCTCAGTCTTATTGATACCAATGTGCTATGATGACACAATGCAGTATTGAGAAGCATGAGAAAATAATTCACATGGAGAACATTGAGAGAAGTTGGTTAGATTGACAGAGTCATAAACAGAATATATGTACAAGTTTGTCTTTGTCCAGTCACTCCATAGTTGCTAGTTCACTGTTGTTGCTGTTGCTGCTGGTGGTGGTGGAGATGGTGGTGGTGGTGGTGGTGATGGTGCTGGAGATGGTGGTGGTGGTGATGGTGGTGGAAATGGTGGTAATACTTTACTATCCAGATAGTTAACAGCTTATCTTCCACAGATTATTTGATTGACCTCCCAACAATTCTAACAAGGTTTCTTAAGTATTACCTTTATCTTTAGAAAGTCTTATCTCAGGTCTGTGTAGATGACTTAGTCAAAGCTAGGCCTCAGGTTTTCTCAGGCCAGAATTCTAAATGCCAAGCTAAGAAGGTGAGTTATCACATGGGATGAGACTTTCATAAGTCTGTGGGGTCCCTAGAGCTCACTGTTGGTCATCTTCGGTTTCCTGAGTGTCCAGGCAGCACCCCTGATGTGCAAGTCTTCATGTGCGCTGAAGAGCAGAAATGTGGTGATTTCTCCAAGGTCACCTTCATTTGGAAAGAGCAGCAAGTCTTCATTCCCAGGACCATGACCAGGTCAAGAGTCAGGTACCACTGGTTAAGAAATCTTTCTCCCAGTCTTACCAGTTAGGGAATCCCATCAAATAGGCTGCCTGAGATGAAAACACCGGTGTTTGGGAGCTAGTGGGAACGGGACAGCAAGGTGCTACGTTTACCTTCATGAGTCTATGCTCCATAAACTCAGAGGCATGAAGTCTCAAGAAGCACGAGTGGTCCAGGGCACAGATGCTGAGAGATGAAGCAACAGCATCCTTTAACCTGCACGCATGCCTTCAGGGGTCCCACCTGACCCTCCCCTTCTTCACCTCCTTTTCCCCTGCAGTGAGTAGACCATGAGTGGGGGAATCATGCTCACCTGAACTCAAACTTATGACTCAGAACCCCAAATTCCCTATGCAAATGGCACCCAGAGTCCAAGTGGCTCCTCCCTCAAGTCGGTGCTCCAAAGAAGTCCCCTCCCCCACTGTCTGTGTGCAGAGCCCTAGGCCTAAGATCTGACCGTAGGTTGGGGGTGGATGCGCAGAACTTAGCCGTGGGTCCTGGAGTGTCCACTCATGCTTCTGATTCCCCTCAGTGGGGATTCTGAGGTAAGCAGAAAAGGACTACAGCACATCTGGGAACCTCTTCCATACTCTTGCTCCGGGCTTGCTAATGCTAGACATAAACAAAAACCCAAGAGTCCTGCCAGAGGTGAGCTAGGCCCACACAGAGCCCTGTACTCCACCCTAAGCACAGACAGGAGAGTCCTACATAGCCTGCTCTGCCTTCTCTCTGGAAATAGCCTTTTCCAGACACTCCAATCCATATTTCCTTGCTATAATCCCCACTTTACTTTGTCAAAGGACTTTCACTGGTGTCTAGTCTTTGCAAAAATTAGATATTCGGTGAACCCTGACCACTAGTGACAGTATCTCAGGTCTCCATTTCAGAAATTCCACACTTCAGTGGTCCTTGAATAGCGTGTCTAAGTAGTTGTCTCTTTCCTCTGCCTTCCGCAGAAAAACAAGTTCATGGCTGCTGTGTGCACCCGGGCGCTGTGGTACCATTTTGCTTATTTCAGTCGGATGCAGTCCACCTCCTCGGTGGCAGGTATTCCCGTGGTCCTGAGGTCGAGGTCAGCGCTGGCCTTGCTCCCGCTGGGAGAGGCCCTCCACTGAAGCCGCAGGATCCTCTTGAGGTACTTACTGGTGTTATTCCTGACAGTCACAAAGCAGAGCGTATTGATCATGCTGTTGCTCATGGCGATGCACTCCACCACATAGAAGGCGGTGAGGTAGTGCTTCTCCTTCACAAACACGGAGGGGAAGAAGTCACGCACGATAGTGAAGCCATAGAAGGGAGCCCAGCACAGCACATAGGCAGAGAGGACGCACACGAGCCCCAGCACAGTCCTGCGGCGGCAGCGCAGCCTCCGGCGGATCTGCTCTGTCTGGAAGCCTGGCACCGCCTTGAACCAGAGCTCCCGGGACACCCTGGCATAGCACAAGGTCATGGCGACTACAGGGCCCACGAACTCGAGGCCGAAAACCAAAAGGAAATAGGACCTGTAGTAGAACTGCTGATCCACCGGCCAGATCTGACCACAGAAGATCTTCTCCTGTCTCTCCACGATGACCAGCACGGTCTCAGTGGTGAAGTAGGCAGCTGGAATGGCGATGAGGATGGATACTGACCACACCAGGAAGATCAGGCCGGCGGCTGTTTGACACTTCATCCGCGGTCTCAGCGGGTGCACAATGGCCAGATACCTGGGTAAGATCAGAAGAGGAGTCAACCCGGGAGGAACCTGCCTGTGAGAATTTCCCTCTGGGAACACTATGCAGCAATATGGACTGTTACCTGAGGGTGATGCCCAGGGCCAGGGCTCTGCACCAAACCTCAGCTCCACCTCTAACTCCTCCCATCTCGCCTTTCTCATCTGCCCAATTATTTAGATGGCTTAAGGATTACATGCGATAATGAATACCATATTCCTAGCTAAGTTTTAAATCTGACAAATACTGGGAGGAAAATGGTGGAAATTCCTTTTAAATGTGGTAATTATACTTCTCATAGGTCTCTGGCCAGGCACTGGTCCATCATATCTCCTGAAGCCTGCAAAGCTCAAAGTTAAGTAACCCTGACAGTTCCACCTTGAACAGTCGATGGGAAAAGGCGTCCTTTCCAACCCAAGCGTGGGCCAAAGGTTTGTTTTCATTCCCCGTTTCAGCAAGCATTGCTCTGCATGCAGAGGAAGAATATATTTACCTCATTTTCCACCTGGAAAGATACAGGCTGTTAAGAGATGAGGAACTTTCTCAAGGTTGTACACCACAAGACTCTTGACAGAAAGCATTTAGACCCTATCTCACAGGGCTGATATGAAAATCAATTAGTGTGCACGGGGCTTTTTTAAAAAAAAAAACCACAAAGCACCAGGCAATGTCAGATGCCGCTTTTGTTCTCTCCCAGAGAACCCACAGTGTTACCACAGTGGTCCAGGAAGCAGAGAGCACTTTATGGAGTGTGAGTCACCCTCGTGGTATGATGGCGCCCTTCCCAAAGTGCACACACACTTGTGCAGAGAGTTCCAGCTTCCGGAAAGGCTTTGCACAGCTGGCAGGGTTGAGAGAAGGACGGGGTGAAGTGGAAAGGACTGGCCAGCACTGGAGACAAATGCTTGTGTGTCCAGAGCTGATCCCAACAGAGTGGGTGGCAACGTGACAGGGCCCCGAAGGAAAGCCAGGCCAGCTCTGTTCCCTTGGTAAATACCCCTTTGAAGTCATCTTTCTTGGGATTTTGATCTGAAGAAAGATCCCTTCTTGTGTTTTTCTGATTTAATTTCACATACAATCACCCACACTGGGGAAACCTGGAGGGCCACTGGGGTGAGACCCTGTTCTCTTGCACTCCAGAAGTTTAAAGAAGCTGGATAGGGCATGTTTACCCTCCGGACACACCAGATGGCCACCAGCATATATCCCTGGAACTCCAAGTAACTCCTTAGTGCTGAAAAACTGGGACAGGGTTATGTGCATGGTTGGCATCACACATGCATGGGCCCTTTATAGCAGCCATGATGCTGGCTGGAGCGTAACCCAGTGGTAGAGAACCAGTCTAGCATGCAGAGGTTATGGGTTCATATCACATCAATACACACACACACACACAGAGAGAGAGAGAGAGAGAGAGAGAGAGAGAGAGAGAGAGAGAGACTCAGAAAGAGAGAGAGAGAGAGACCCACTGAGTTGTGACTAAAATACTCTGATAAAAGCAACCTAAGAAAGGAAGGGCTTATCCTGCCTCACAGTTGGTGACAGTCATGTTTTTGAAGTGACATGGCAGGAAAGATAAGGCAGTAGGCACTTGAAGCAGCCATCCAATCCACAGCCAGTAGAGTGATGAATGCCAGTGCTTAGATTGCATTAGTCATGTTATACAGGCCAAGATCCTCACCCAGGCAATGACTGCACCCATACTTGACAGGGACCACCACTGAGACACGAACCAACAGGCAGAAAACTGTTCCAGAGATTTCCATCAGCCTTCACTCTGGGACTCTTCATTAGTAAGAAGTTTACAAGTGCAAGCCAATGCTTTCATTTAGGTAATCTCAACCTTCCTGAAGGACTAAGAAGGCAAGGATGCCCATTGGATGGAGAGGCAAATGCTGCCTCCATTTCCAGCAGGAACGGGCATGGTCCCTTCACCTGACCTTTCCTGACCTCCAGTTCCTGACCGTCACCAAATCTTAGCAACCTTTCTCTTTGCCACAGTCTTGTTTACTACCTATGCTGTTCCTTGAAGCAGTCAGAGCATTGGCAGCCCCTCTTCTCTCTCTATGAACATGGCTGCACTTGCTCTGTGTCCATCCACTCAAAGCCAACAATGGATAAAGGCTCTCCGACAAAGGAATAGCTTTGCAGCGGATGTATGATAACCGAGGGCTAGGTGTTTCAGCAGAGTGTGGGGCTCCATGCTGGTCCCCGCCTAAGGTATACCATGACAATGGTTGTAGCAACTTCTAGGCTGCTCAGAGCATGGATAGCAAACCCCAGCCGATAAGCTCATTAGTGGTGTTTGTGCTTTCAGAGCCTGGGCGACAGGATTCAGCACCATTGGACACAGACCCTGGCTGTTTTCCTCCGCACCCTAGGCCAGAGAAGAGGAGTCTCCCAGCAGTTTGCAAGCAGCAGACCAGGTTACATACACCTGTTTCCACATCAAAGAGGGACTGGAGAGGCCCTGTCCCAGGGCTGGGGTGGAGGTGAGACCTTTCTGCAGCATCTTGCTGGTGAATTTTTATATTTTCTGAAATATGACCCCGGCCTTTTTGAACACTATTCGGAAGATCCCATTCCTGACTCACATGCTTCCCCAAGGTTCTGCAGTGGCCGGAAGCATCCTCGCCTCCTGGCTTCCTCAAACGCTGGACCCACCTCTGAGAAAACCTCTCCTCCCTTTTGTTGATCATGTTCACTAGATTCTCCTCTGAGCTGCCTCCTTTACCCACTACACTGGCCTTCTCCAAACTTCACTGAGAAGGTAACCCTTGCTTACTAATTAACCATCTCGCAATTAGCTCCTGGTCTGGAGAGATCTCATCTATGCCTTTTCTCATTTTGCTGTCAGTGAGTGTGGGGCACCTAGTTTTAACAACTAATAACGCTTTACCCTGTCAATGGTTTGCTACTGGGTGAACAGAAACGCTCACTGTTAGAAAGACCACAATCATTTTTGGGAAAGAGGATGGAGATGCGTTTACTTAGCTTGAGCCTTCAGTGGGTTGCCGTGCGAAGCAACTGAAGGCTGGGAATGCAGTGGAGGGGTGGGGCGGGTTAGAGCTGAGCGTGGCAGGTGTGGCCCAGCAGGTGTGCTGCCTTGGACAGGACATTTCACTTCGGTCCTCTGCTTGCAGAGAATATGTATCAGCTGTTTCATCAAGAATCCAGAGTTATGTTCAAGAGGAGCCTTTCGTTTACAGCCTTGCTTACTTTCCTTAAGTCACAAAGCCTTCTCTCTGTTCCTGGAATGCGTCAGGCTTGTGCCTGCCTCCAGGCTTTTGTGCTTGTACATCCCTTTATCCAAGACACTTTCTCCCAGTCCTCACGCTGTGAACCCTCTGCTTCATTCCTGGGTCCCCCAAATGTCTTCTCAGAGACACCTCTCCTGACCTGCCTAGCTCTCCTACTCGGGCGTTTCTGGTGTTTTTACTGGTGCATTTGTGTTTTGTATTTCTCACTTCTGAAATTACCTTCAGTGGTTCTTTTCTCTATCCTTTGTTAGAGCTTCCTCAGGAGCTAACTGTTTTATCTTGCTTGCCACCGTATCCCCAGCCTTCAGAATAGTACCTGACACTGAGTCGTCACTCTGCGTAGGCACTCCTTTTGAAAGAATGTACGTGTACTTCAGTACCTGAAAGGGAGAATGGATCTGACAGGGGCAGCTGGGCAGAGGGAAGAGACCTTGAAATCAGAGGGCCAAAAGTAGAGGAGGCTGGGACTATGCAGCCAAGTAAACCTTTGCAGGGACAAGAGTGACCAGGACAATTGCCCAAATGCTCTAGGATGGAGTGACTGGCCAGGATGAGAGATGTCCCAGCCTTGATGCCTAGGGGGACGGTGAAAGCAAGAACTGGTCTATGAGGCAACAATTCATAGCCTGTTTCTTTGCCTTACATTATGATTTGCACACCATTAAACAACTCTTAACCCACTGGAAACACCCCAGTTTATTCAGATTTGCTGTCACTCATGGTCTTTTAATGTTAATTTAATAACCATGATAGCCACTCCTTAGTCGGTACTTACTCTGACCTCTCGTTGTTCTGAACAGGCATGGAAGCACACGCCTGTGACCCAAGCACTCAGACTCATGGGGCAGGACTGTGGGTTCAAAGCCCTCCTGAGCTTTTCAATGAGACCCAGTCTCAAAATATCAAGATAGAGAACGAAATACCTTATATTGTAGGTATGTCTGCATTCTACTGCAAAGCAACCCAGGACACTAGATTCTCTTATCGCCCTCAAAGCCCATGACAAAAAGAGGGCAGATAACCCAGAGGTGGCCCCACAGTAAGTGGAGGGCATCAAGAGATTCCAATGAAGTGCACACTAACTATCCCTGCAGAAATTTCACTCAACAAAGGCATTTTAACAACAACATATATATTTTGTTATACATTGGGTAAACATTTAGTTGCCCCAAGCTAAGAAAAATCAAACCTGATAAGTCATTGGGTTTTGAACAGCACCCGAGACAAAAAAAGGAATGACTCCTGGGCCACAAAACTGTAGGTGATAGCAACACAGTTAAATAAAAAAAAAACATTCGGGGCAAAGATTAACAAATATCAGTTTAAACAACAGAAACTTACTGTGCTGGGTCAGTTAGTCACCTAAGACTGAGGAAGGTCTGGGCCAGTAGCTGGGTCTTTTCTCCCACATCTGTGCAGATTTCCAACTGGAAGCCCACTCTGAGCACCAATAGCTCTTCCCAGGGCAAAGTGTGACCTGATCCATCTCTCTCAATGTCTCGTCTGCTCCTTGCAGAGAGAGACACACACACCTTGTTTCAAAGCAGCTGAGTCTGGTGTGAAAGTGGAATGTGCACTTGATCTGTATTGAGGCTATTGGACCTGTGTTGTGGCTGATCAATATCTGTGTTAATCGTACCCCAGTATTCCTCGGCTTATCCTGGCTTCTTTCCCCCACAGTTGTTGGCCCCCCTCAGTGGTGAATGAATCTCATGCAGGGACAGGACAGACTCCCATTGATCCCACTTCCAGTAGCCAAGAGCATCTTCCGAGTAAAGCTATGTCCGTCAGGAATGTGAAAGCCCAGGAAAGGAGCCCACATATTTTGTCCTGTTCCACAAGGCAGCATTTCCATTTTCAGAGGAGGTCAGAGAGCAGCAAAGCTGCAGGAAGCTGCCCTGGGCAGCTCTGAAAGTCACTTGGTAAGCAGGTACTTGGCTGACTGTACCCTCCACTAGGCTGACTTATGTTCCTTGACTATGTGGCTCAGTGCTCCAGGGTCAGCGACTTATATTGAGGACCTCAACATACCCACTGTGGTGCCAGACCAATGTCCAGCCAGCTGCTGACTCTCAGACATCCTTCTCTGGGGAAAGGAGGCAGGAGCTCTGCTCCTCAGTGGTCGTAAAGCCAGGCTCTTTGGTGTCCCTTTCCTTCGAAGCTGACCTTTCTCAGGTCATCCTACCCCCAGCTGTATTCCAGCAAACTTGCTGTGACTTTGAGCCCAAGTCAGACACCCCAGGGCCCCGAGGCCATGGAACAAGGAGAGCCTGTGCTTTAGGCTCCCTGGATGATGAGAATGGCAAATTGTTCATGTCAAGGAACAGGGGAAGCCTGACTAATCCCTCAGGGAAGCTGTTCATAGACCATAACAAGGTGCTTTGTAACTAGAGTCAAAAGCACAAAGAAGCTTGCAAAGATTCCCTAAAATCATGGTGATCCTGGCCCATTAGCACAAGTGTATGCAAACTGAAACATCTAGGAATAAGAAAGGCACGCAGACTTGGTGTGCCAGGGCTGGCTGGTATTCATCCATAGGAGGCCTCCCCTTTTTGGAGGAGTAGATGGGGGTGGGGTGGGGGAGGACTAGGAGAAGAGGAGGGAGGAGAAACTGTGGTCAAGTCGGAAAGTTAATTATTTTAAAAAAGAAAGACATGCAGAGGCTCCTCTCCCAGTCTCTCTCCCCATCACTAGAGCAGATCTTGTACTGTAGCATGATGTGTGGGGTGTGAGGTGGGATTAAGTCACCATTAACAAAAGCCAGCAAATACAAGCTCTCTTTCTGCCCCACCTTTTTGTTCAAACCAACTCCTTCAATTTCATTTAAGAAAGTTAGTACTGGGAGAAGGTCTAGATGAGTTAGGAAATTCCCTCCAGACTCTCATGGTCCTGCAAGAAGTAACTCCTTATAACTTAGTCTTACCCCTCAACACTTCCTCCTACCTGTCTAAGTTGAGATCGGGCACATCTAGGAGAACATCCACAGAGACTGATCAAAGACTTCCCTATTGCCTAACTTCAGGCTTCAGCTGCCTCCAGCCCTGACTACCACTAGATGTCCAGTCAGTAGGCTTTTGAGTCCCCATGGTTCCCATTTATGGGTAATACAGTCACATGTCATCAGCACGCAACTATAGGAAAGGGAGAGGCAAGGCCAACACCCCCTTCTCTCTGTTCCTCTGTGTGGTACTCACCTGTCAATGGCAATGGCCAGTAGGGCGTTAGTGGAGACGTAGAGGGAGACGGTACGCAAGTAGTTGACAGAGGCGCACAGGACATGACCATGCTCCCAGGAGAGCTGGCGCACCACATAGTAGTCCATCTCAAAGGGGCAGCACACGATGGCCACGAGGAAGTCTGAAATGGCCAGGTTGGCGATAAGCAGGTTGGTGAGGTTGCGGAGCTTTTTGTAGCGGGCCAGGGCAGTGATAAAGATGAAGTTGCCGATGCCACACACTAGCATGATACCCACCAAAGCCATGCCAATGACAATCTTGGCAGCAAAGAAAGTCCGAGAATTGGTCACATCTTCCTCTTCATCCAGGGGCATGTCATAGTCACCGTAGCTGAAAGTGAATGGTAACGAGCCGGTTTGGGCTTCATGGCCATCGAGTGCAGAAAAGAAGTCGGTGAAGGTGTCTGTGGTATTCTCACCCAGAGCCCCGACAGTGGTCTCCATCTAGGCAGGTGCACACCCCTGGAGCAGTCCCACTGGCATCCGCAAGGTTGACGACTCCTCTCTGCAAGCACTTGGCTCTCCCTCGGTGAGTCAGATCTTTCCAGCCAGCATCTGCGGGACCCGGTATCTGAGTTCCATTTTCAACCTTCGAAAGACATACACACAATTGGTTACATGTTGGAGGGAACTTTGGATGAGTTTAAAATCATCCTGAAACCTATGCAGACCCATTAGCCACCTGCTCACGGCACACACAGATAATGGAGTGGAAGAAAGGGCCAGTGAGAGAACCCAGGAGAATGCAAACCACATATCCACTCAGCCGGGGAAGGCTGGAGGGCCGGGAAGACAGGCTCCAGCTCCATTTATTTCCACTCCAATGAAAACCAAAAAGCTATGCTCTTCCTCAAGCTGCGAGGGTGAGACGGTGGAACGCAGAGGAGGCCTGTCCTAAACCCCAATCCCTGTGTGAACACCTGAACTTTGTCCTTGTGGACAGCCCCATTCTGAGGTAGCAATAGCTGCTTCCCACAGCTGGAAAGAAAGGACTCGTCTTGGGGCTCAGCATAGCACAACTGCAAATTCACAGAGCCCTGAACACAGAGAACCGAACCTGGAGCCTCCGTTTACAGAGCCCTCCTACTGGAAGGCTTCTGCAAGCTTCCTGTGTCCCTGTCAAAAACCTGCTGTGGCTCTACAAGCTTGGCACACTATGTGCCAAGGCTCGTCCTAGTCGAAGGTCACAGTCACAAGCTGTCACTTAACCCAGAGGGCTAGAAGGGAAACCTGAGAGCAAAACCCCTTGGTGAGAGGTGTGTCCTCAGGTTAACAGCTTAAACACGCACGGTTTTCAGTTTAAACACGCAGGGTTTTAACATCCTCCAGGCAGATCGATACTGTCTGTAAAGATCAGAGCTGTTGGAGAGGCAGTGAGTGCTATGCCCCAGAACCACCCAAGTCAGTGCTCAGGCCTCCAGGCCAGCTGCAAGGAAGGGAGGGAATCCTGGACTAAAGACCAGCATCCCGCAGGGCAGGGATGGGGAGAGAGGGTCTGTCAGTAGTGAATCTCCCTCCTGACTTTTCCTTACACCTCTCCCAAGGCATCAGGCCAGGGAACTGGATATGGGAGAAGATCGGGGTCTGGAGTACACCCTAAATGTCAGAAGGAAATAAAATTGCTCAATCTGAGATCCTGGGAAAGGGAGGAAGTAAGTTGTCCCCAAGATTTGCCCCAAAAGCCTGCTGCCCAGTGATAAGGGGGCAGGGCTGAAGTCCCTCCGCACCCCAGGAGGTTCGTCCCACCTGAGCCCTCTCACAGTTCTTTCGTAGGCTTTGCCCTTCTCTCCTGGTCAGCTCAGCCCCCCCCCCCCCCCCCAGCTCTGCTCCCATTAGATAAGAGGCAGAAGGCAGAGCTGAGAGGCCAGCAGACGCTGCCCGGAGCCCAGGCTCATCCCTTCTGAGGGGTACCTCTACAAGCATGCTGCCAGCTCGGCTCAAAGTTAGGATTTAAAGAAACGGTCCAGAATCGCCTAGGAGAGAGAGACGGTTGGAGGACTTGTCCCCTGGTCTTTCCTGGAATTGTTCTCGCCCTGGGGAGCAGCCCACTACCTTATGTCCTCTGCTGCTGGGGCTGCAGTCCCCAAGGACCCTCTTCATTCACCTAAGGCTGTGAGCGGGCAGTCTAGGCTCCGTCCACCCTCTACACGTGGTTCTCAGAGCGTCTCCGGGGCTGTCGGTACCTGCGAACCAGAGCGAGGATCTCAGACGCTCCTCCGGAGCTCTGCAGCAAGGGCTAGGAGCACCTCTGTCTTCTGAGGGTCTTTCCGTGCTCGAGTGGCAGCTGGCCTCCTACTACTTCGGCGGACGGACACACTGAGCAGAGGCTAAGGCCAGCCAGCCCCGCCCACAGCACGCTGTCTCCGCCCCGCCCCGATGTTCCCGCCCATATTCAGTGATCTCCCTCCTGCTGTCTCTCCACTTTCCTCTCCCTTCTGTTCCCATCTTTCACTCTCTATCCCTCACTCTGGGGACAGGTCCCTAAGTCGAGTGGAACTGAGGATGCTGAAGTGTCAGGATGCAGAATGTGTGGCTCCGTGTGTCGCCTGAGCACCAACTCTAAGGCGACCCTGCATGGTGTGACCAGGCTCTGCCTTTCTTGAGCCCCTGGCACCTCGAGTTCACTGGCCCATTGCCGCCCGAGTGGGCGGACTGGTCACGGGAGCTTGGCGCCTTCAAAGGACAGAGAATCCCTTCCCCTGCTGTTCTCCCTGGCTGGGAGCGCTCAGACCTCACCCCTGGGCTTATCTCTGCAGCCCTCAGCTGAGAGCATTGTCTGCTGCCTGGCCTCTGTGGTAAGCTCTTAGGGATTTCTGGAGAATGGATTCAGGAAGGAAGCCTCTATGCCATGTCTGCTCAGCAGCATGACCAGGTTTCCAAGTGTTAAATAGGAATCACCATGCAGCCAGCAATCCCATCTAAAATACACGACTGGAAAAAAAATTGAAAGCAGGAATTTAGGTATGTGTACACCGATCCCCACAGCAGCTCTAGTCACTGTCATCAAAGGGCAGAAGCAACACAATGTCAATCAACTGATACAAAGAAAACAAAGGAGTGTGTGCATATCTTCGCAGTTTACTAAGCCTTCAATGTGTGTGAACTGTAACAGGTATAACTCTCGTGTGCAGTGGCAGAGGTGTAAAATGGCGTGGCAGCTGTGGGAAATAGTACAATGCTTCCTCAAAAGAAAAAAAAAAAAAAAAAAAAAAGGCTTTCCCTACCACCCAGCATCTCCACTCCAGGTAATTCCTTAAAATCAAATAAATACAGGGTCTCAAAAAAATCAAATAAATACAGGGTCTCAAAAAAATCAAATAAATACAGGGCCTCAAAGAGATGTTTGCAAATTCTGTTACAGTGTGGGCAGCCCTGAAGCCACGTGTATTAATTATTTTCCTCATTGCTGTAACCAACACTGGACAAAACCGGCTTGTCAAAGTAAGGGTGAGGTTAAGAAAGGATGCAATCAAAACACAAGAAAATCAAGAAGAGGGAAGACCAATGAGTGGATACGTCATTCCTCCTTAGATTAGGGAACAAAATACCCATGAAAGGAGTTACATCGACAAAGTTTGGAGCTAAGACGAAAGGATGGACTATCCAGAGACTACCCCACCCGGGGATCCATCCCATAATCAGCCACCAAACCCAGACACTATTGCATATGCCAGAAAGATTTTGCTGAAGGGACCCTGTTATAGCTGTCTCGTATGAGGCTATGCCAGTGCCTGGCAAATACAGAAGTGGATGTTCACAGTCATCGATAAGATGGAACACAGGGCCCCCAATGGAGAAGCTAGAGAAAGCACCCAAGGAGCTGAAGGGGTCTGCAACCCTATAGGTGGAACAACAATATGAACTAACCAGTACTCCCAGAGCTTGTGTCTCTAGCTGCATATGTAGCAGAAGATGGCCTAGTTGGCCATCACTGGGAAGAGAGGCCCATTGGACTTGCAAACTTTATATGCCCCAGTACAGGGGAACGCCGGGGCCAAGAAGTGGGAGTGGGTGGGAAGGGGAGCAGGGCGGAGGGAGGGTATAGGGAACTTTCGAGATAGCATTTGAAATGTACATAAAGAAAATATCTAATAAAAAATAAATTAAAAAAGAAAGAAAAAATAAAACAAATAGCACTAAAAAAGAAAAAGAAAAAGAAAAAAAAAGGATGCAATCCACCATAGCAGGGACGGTGTGGCCACTGGAGTGTGGGGCGGCCAGTTGAGCTGCATCTGCAGTTAGGAAGCAGACAGAGATAAACACTAGTGCCCAGCTAGTTTCTCCTAGTCACTCCTCGGAGTCCTCAGCCTGTGGAATGGTGGTGTGTACATTCAGGACTAGTCTTCTTTCCTCAGTTAAACCTTCCTAAAAACATCCTCATTGGCATGCCCAGAGGTTTGTCTCTTAGATAATTCTAAATTCCATCAGGATAACAGCAAGAGTGAGTAACCAGCAGAAGACCACCCAACTTGATGCCCAATTATATCACTTTAAAATTTCAATACTCCATGCTTGGTTCTCAAAGGTTCATGGCTGCCAGGTGGTGGTGGCGCACACCTTTAATCCCAGCACTCGGGAGGCAGAGGCAGGCAGATTTTTGAGTTCGAGGCCAGCCTGGTCTACAGAGTGAGTTCCAGGACAGCCAGGACTACACAGAGAAACCCTGACTCGAAAAACCAAAAGGAAAAAATAAATAAAAAAAAAAAAAAGAGGAAAGGTTCGTGGCCATCTCATAAAACAAAATGTATTCACCACCCCAACTTCAGAAGTCCTCATAGTCTCTAACAGTCTCTTCTAAGACCTGGGCAATCCCTTTAGTGTGAGCTCCTGAGCTCCTGTTTTTGTTGTTTAAGTTGTATAGCTCTAATTTACAACGGCATAGGGTAAACATATCCATTCCCAAAGAGGGACAGTAAAGAATGATAAAGCAATACTGAAACTCCGGCAGAGCAAACACCAAACTTTGCATCTCCATACCTGGCGTCTGGGACTTGGTGTATCACCATGTGGCTACCAATGGGCAGAGACAGCTGGGATGGCTATTCTTGGTTGTCAACTTGGCTATATCAGGAATTAACAAAAAACCCAAGTCTCTGGACACAACTGTGAGGGGCTTTTAGCTAATTGGATCGTTTGAGCTAGGAAGACCCACCTTGAATCCAGATCACTTGAGGTGGGAAGACTCACCCCACTCCTGTTATCACACAATCTGTATTAGTCATGGTTCTCTGGAGGAATAAAACTAATAGAATGGCTCTCTTTCCATATAAATACTTTAATGTATATATCATATAAATATATATCATACACACATATACGTATATGAGGGGTGTATTGGAGTGTTTTCTAGGCTGTGGTCCAGCTCATCCAATAATGTCTGTCTATGGACAGACGACCGCTACAGGAGACAGGGAAGGAGACTTTGCTCTTGCTTCTTCACCCTTGCTCTGGGTTTCCTGGCATTGCAGCATACTTCTTTATGATTCTGGCTTATACTGAAGACTCGCTGAGACATCCAGCCTTCTGGACTGTCCTATTGCCTCAAAAAGGTGTGGCCCAGGTTTAGGGTGGGTTTTCTGACCTCAAATGGTCGTATTTAAGGAGGGTCTTCCTAGCTCAAGTGACCCAATTAGCTAAAAGCCCTGACTTAGGTTTTCAGTTAATTTTATAAGTATTCAAATTGACACCCAGTAATCCTGCTCCTCTAGCCCTTCCATCTGTAGCATGTGCAGCCTCTCCTGGCCTATCTAGTTCCACTTCATTCCAAAGCTTTCCTCAGTGATGTTTCATGGTCCCGGTACCTCAGACATCCTGGGGTCTCTATCATATCTTGAACTTTCCATTCATAGCTTCATGCAGTGGCCTCTCAGAAGATCCAATGCAGCTGCATGTTGCCCGGGCCTCAGTGGTTTCTGAGGCTTGAATGGAAGCCCCCATGACCCTGTGGTTCTTTAATTTTGCATGCCTGTAAAACCAGCCCCAAGGAGATGACATAGCCAAGTTCTGCTGTCAGTTCCAGATGTCGTGTGACCGCCTAGTATAGCTGCTACAGTGGTTTCTGTGCACATTAGCTGCCGATCCTGGGAAGGCACTTCCTGAGACGGCTGGTAGTTGTTTCCAAACTGGGAATCTTTGGTGGCCTTTTCAGTTCAGGCTCTCTTCTTTTAAATGAATTAACATCTTCCCATGTTTGAGGCCTTGAAGGGTGGGGTCTTGTCCTTGAGGCAATCCCTATTATCCAAGCATAAAGTCCAGAACTATCCTAATTCCTTTAACAATTGCAGAAACTTTAACTGCACCTCTTTGTCTGTAACTTTAATCTCTGTGCTCTCTCTCTCTGTCTCTCTGTCTCTGTCTCTGTCTCTGACTCTGTCTCTCTCTGTCTCTGTCTCTGTCTCTGTCTCTGTTTCTCTCTCTCTCTCTCTCTCTCTCTCTCTCTCTCTCTCTCTCACTCACACACACACACACACACACACACACACACACACACTATAGTTCTGAACAAATTATGTTAGGGGTAACCAGGCCTTAGCCCAAATGCTATGTTGTCTTCAAAATTCTGCTGCCAAAGAAATCAGCTCATTGTTTATGAATTTAGCCTCACGCAAGTTCCCAGGGTATGGATAAAATGTAATGTGAGTAGTCTATAGCCCCACTCCTCAGAGTCTCCTTGTTCTCCACTGTTCACATTTCTGTTAGGAAGCTGGGCTTCCAAACTCCCCCCAGAATAACCAAGTAAACCATTTACATTGCTCTAAAGCTTCTCTTGCTCACGGGTTCAAAGTCTCAAAAATTCTTCTCACAAACCATTTCAAATGGTCCACAAAGCACAGGATCCAATAGCAACACCTCCCACTTCTCAGTGCCACTTTTCAACCCAAGTGCCCGTGGCTGGAAGAATGAAGAACAAAATGTGGTATAGACAGACACACAGAGAGATGCACAATGGAATAGTATTCATCCTTAAAAAGGCAGGGAAGTCTGCCATATGCTTAGCATGGATGTGAGCTTACATCCATTAGCACACTATACTAAGTAAAATAAGCCAGACCCCAAAAGATAAACACTATAGGATTCCACCGACATGAGCTACCAAGAGTCAGACTCACAACAGGAGAAGTAAAGGGGTAGAGACAGAAACCTGGAGAAGTGGGGAGTCAGGGTACATTATGGCTGGAAATTAAATGCCTGCCCTCCCCCAAAAAAACCTGGAAAAAGCTAGGCAGCAGTCTGTGTTGCTATGGGGAAAAAGTGTGGTCTTTAAGAGGTGTGGCCTGCTTATAAGAAGGTAGGCTATTGGGGGTGTGCTTGAGGTAGATTTGAGGACCCCACCCCTCTTCCCTCTGTCTCCTAGCTGTCGTGAATGAGCAGCTCCTCTCAACCCAAGCTCCCCGCCATCATAATCCCCCCTGACCACAGGTCCAAAACCAGAGTAGTCAGCTGATAGCTGGCTGAAGCTTGTGAAATTGTGAACCATGACAAAATTTTCCTCTTTAAAGTTAATTTTCTCAGATATTTGTCACAGTGACAGAAAGCTGACTAATATGGGGTGTTATTGCTTAATGGGTGCAGATCTTTTTTTAGACAGGGTTTCTCTGTGTAGCCCTGGCTATCCTAGAACTCCCTTCTGTAGACCAGGCTGGCCTGGAACTCAGAAATCCACCTGCCTCTGCCTCCCAAGTGTTGGGATTAAAGGCATGGGCCACCACTGCTCGGTGGGTGCAGAATTTTAACTTCACAAAATGAAGTGAGATCTGAGGATGTGTGGTGGGAAACGGCACAGCAGTGAGACACGATTGATGTTTCAGGCTGGCCAGCCTAGACGACGATGGTGGTGATGTTTGATGTTACAGGCTGGCCAGCCCAAAATGATGATGATGGTGAATGTGTGCAGCCCACTGTTTCAGGTTTGGGGTTTGTTGTTGTTGTGTTTGTTTTATTTGTTGTTTTTCGAGACAAGGTTTCTCTGTGTTGCCCTGGCTGTCTTAGAACTAGCTCTATAGACAAGGCTGGCCTAGAACTCACAGTGATCCACCAGCCTCTGCCTCCCAAGTGCTGGAATTAAAGGTATGTGTTGCCACTACCTCGAACTTCAATTTGAGTTTTTTAAGACAGGATCTCTCTATGTAGCCCTGGCTGTTCTGGAACTCACTGTATAGTCCAGACTGGCCTTGAACTCACAGAGATCCACCTGTCTCTGCTTCCTGAGAGCTGGGGTCACAAGTGTGTGCCACCAGACCTGGGCTCTGTCTCTTTTTTTTTCTTTTCTTTTCTTTTCTTTTCCTTTCTTTTCTCCTCTTTTCTTTTTTCATATTTCCACATTTTAAAATGTTCATTTATTTATTTTATTGTGTGTGTGTGTGCCTGAGAATGTGTGTATGTGTGTGTGTGTTCTGTGTGCTAACAGGTGACTATAAAGGCCAGAAGATTTAATGGGTGCTTATAAACCACCTAATGTGGGTGCTGAGAGTTGAACACAGGTCTTCTGTAGGAGCAGCCAGTGCTCTTAACTGCTAAACTCTCTCCAGCCCCAAATGATTCTCTTTTTTTCTCTCTTTCTCTCTTTTTGTTTTTGTGTGTTTGTTCATTTGTTTGTTTTTGACACAGTGTCTCACTATGTAGTCTTTCCTTAATGCCTGGCCTGGAACTCCACTCGAAGATCAGGGTAGTTTCAAACTCACAGAGATTCCATCTGCCTCTGCCTGCCTAGTGCTGGCATTGAAGGTGTGTGCCACCATGTTCTGCAGTTTTCCATACTTTTTAAATAGGGAGAGGATGGGATGAATTACTGACATGTTTTCACACCGGTAAGTCTTGAAAACATGGCTGTGTGAAATACTTTGGTCACTAAGCCTCACAAACCCCGGATCCTTCCACATGTGAGAGGAACTGCAAAGTCAGACAGGAAGTCGAAGAGAGAGTGGGTGCTGCTTAATGTCAAGTGGGTTTAGCCTTTCTGTTTGATAGGATGAAAAGGTCCTGAAAATGAGTGGTGACGATGGTTACACATTGTCAATGTATTTAATGCATATTGGGCACAGTAAGACAGCAAACGGTGGACCCATTCAGACCTCATTAGCAAGCCTTGGTCTAGTACTGGCCCAGGATTGGCCTCTCCTGTCTGCTCAGCCCTCCCTCCCTCTCCTCCCTCCCCCTCCCCAGCTGATCTGTTTGCCCTTCTCTCAGCTGTCCCTGGCTCCGGGGCCTGGCCTGAGTTCCTCCTGTCTGGTAAATGTACTAAATCAGCGCCTTTTCTGCTTTCATCGGATTTGCGCTCAGCACACCCTTGTCCAGAGCTGGCTCAGAGCTCACCCTGCCTCCTGTGCCAATTACCTCTAGAGAAAGCGAGCCAGCTATGCTTGAGTGCCTCCCAAAGCCCACTCAGCAGGTTCTTTGATTCCATGAGCCTTGCTGGAGGGAGTGTGTAAGGAGATGCAGACGGACACCGGACAAGCCCTGACATAAAGAATGGTAACGCTTTTTATGACTCTCGCTCTTTTAATACCATTCCAAACAAAGTCTTCATGGGACTCTTTTGGAAGGTGGAGAAACTGTTCCTAGATTTATTTGGAAGAATAAACAGAAAATAGCAAACAAGAATTTTTTTTTAAATGGGAAGTGCAAAGGAAAGAAATCTGACTTGTAAATGTCAGAATATTGTTGATGTTTAAGCAACGTGGTGGGGGGGGAGGTAGAACGGGCCTAGGCTGCTGAGTCCGACACATACTTGTGTGTGAAGGGTAAAGTCACAGTGCAGTCAACTTTGTGGAATAACTTTATTTGTTTGTTTGTTTGTTTACTTATTTATTTGCATGAACAGTGGCGGGCAAAGGGAAGTGGCAGAGAGAGTCCTCACACGGACTCTACATCTGATTGCAGCCTTCCTGGTTCAGCCCCGAGATGGAAGGGGTCTCTCACTTCTGATCCATTTGACAGTAAGCTCATGACCCTCGTCTGTTTGCATCAAAATTGGCTCCTCAGTGGTCTTTGGGGTCCCTGAGACTTGGGCGTAACAAGGCCACTGGCCATGTTTAGTCTGCTATTTTGTCTTCCTGCTCTGGACTCTTCCAGATGTCTCTGATCCCGTTCTCCCTTATATCTACTACAACAGTGACCCTTCTCCTCAACCACACCTTGGAACAGTCATTTCCTCACTTCACGCACTGATTGAATGGGCAAACACCAGATTTCACAGGTCCACGCTGAGGATTTCAACAGATCTCCTAGGGAACACAGCGAGGCCTGTAACAAGTGATAAACATGTGAAGTGAGCCTGCGACTGTCAGACCCAGGATAGAAGGGCCAGTGGCTGGATTGCAGAGTGAAGGGATGGGGACAGGGAGCGTTTGCAGCCTTTGTGGTAGAGGCCACACTCCATTCCTGGATGGTAGCCACTGAGATGAGATCTTTGGTTGTAATACATTATCCAGCTGTGCCCTTCTGAATGTGCACATTTCTGAATATCTAGTGTGTCTCAATAAAAATGATACAGTAGTGATTGGCCTGGGAAGCAGTTGAGATACAATACTAACTGGAAAACATCAAGGTTATAAAAGCATATTGCAATTGATTCCTTTTGAAGGGAAAACACAGCCTACATCCACAGCAGGAAGTGTCTAGAGGGCAGACACTGCTGCCACTCAGGTCAAGGGAGAGAAACTACAAATGTTTTCAGCTATATACATTCTCTGATGTTTGGTGGGCTCTTGCTCTTTGTATGGTGGCTTGAATGTCATAAGCAAGTAAATTAATAAAAAGACAATGAGCAGCTAGGTGGTGGTTGCACATGCTTTGAATCCCATCACTAGGGAAGCAGAGGCAGGCAGATTCTTGTGAGTTTGAAGTCAGCCTGGTCTGCAGAGGGAGCTTCAGACAACCAGAGCTACACAGAGAGATCCCAGTCTCAAAACACACACACACACACACACACACACACACACACACACACACACACACACACGTCTTATGCTTAAAACCACTTAAGAGAGTGAGCATGGTGTGTGTATGTACATATGTGCGTGCATGTCATGAGCTCTTTAGGGGTAGCATACCAGATATTTATATTACGATTACAGTCCTGAAGAGGTAATGAAATAATTTTATGATGCAGGTCACCAACAATATGAGGCACTGTTTTTTTTTTTTAAAGATTTATTTATTTATTATATGTAAGTACACTGTAGCTGTCTTCAGACACACCAGAAGAGGGCGTCAGATTTCGTTACGGATGGTTGTGAGCCACCATGTGGTTGCTGGGATTTGAACTCCGGACCTTTGGAAGAGCAGTCGGGTACTCTTACCCACTGAGCCATCTCACCAGCCCCTTGAGGCACTGTTTTAAAGAGTCGCAGCATTAGGAAGGTTGGGAACCACTGGTTTATCAAATGTACAAGAACATGAACTAAAGTAAAGACTGGATTAGTAGCTTAATTTAAGAATCAGATAAACAGTCTAATCTGTTGGCATCTTGAACTTTCTTAGATTCTTCAATCTGTATGCTTTTTGATACATGGCATCCAGGCTGTTCAGTACATTCCACAGGGCCTTTCCCATCTCCTGGTTTTTGGTCTGCCTGCCATTTCTTTCAGCTGCTGCCAGCTGCCAAACATCCAGGGGCATCAGGCCAGAAAGATGACATCATTCAAAGGGCTTGGGAGTATCAGAACTCCTTGAGAACCAACACAAATCTAGAGAAATGCACAGAAGATGAACTCAAAGGACACTCAGGGGGGTTCTTAAAGTGTGCAATTAATCTTTTACATAGCTACCAAATCAGTTACAAAACTGGCTTCTGTGAGTGTAATTTTCAAGTTGATGAATGAGTGGTGTGTGTGTGTGCATGTGTGTGCATGTGTGCGTGTGTGTGTGTATGCGTGTGTGTGTGTGTGTGTGTGTGCATGTGTGTGCATGTGTGTGTGTGTGTGTGTGCGTGTGTGTGCATGTGTGCGTGTGTGTGTGTGTGTGTGCGTGTGTGCGTGTGTGTGCATGTGTGCGTGCGTGTGTGTGTGTGTGTGTGTGTGTGTGTGTGTGTGTGCATGTGCACACACAAGTTTTGGAGGATGGACAGAGATATAAATGAAAAAGCCCCAGAACACACATTTTAAAAGACTTCTTAATGGCTTTTTAATTCTAGGATAAGATAACACAGAAGTACTTTTATTAATTACCAAAAGCCAATGAAGTGCCATGTATTTGACCCAATAAAATGTCTTTCAATGTTAATTAACCAGTAATTAAAGCATAGTGGGAAAATGGAATGGCTAGAAATATCAACACAGAAGGACTAAGCCTGCCAACAATGCAGGTAAAAGCAGCTCTGTTCGTTATAGAATGTTTGAAAAGAACCCAAGTGCTAAAACGGGCCACACTGAAGTGTGCATGTGCCTGACTCCTGGACCTCTTCTCCAGCGTGCTTCCTATGGATGACATCATCACCTGTCCATGCTCAGGTGGGTCCAGAGCTCCTGCTCACAGAGATCCACCTGCCTCTGCCTTCCAAGTGCTGACTAAAGGTGTGCACCACCACAATGCACACCAGGCAATTAATTCATGTAAGTAACTTATGTATATGAGTTCTGTCTTCATACTTGTTAATGCACTATGTGCATATGGTGTCTAAGGAGGCCAGAAGAGAGCACTAAATCCCCTGGAACATGGCGTACATCACCACAGTATGGGTGCTGGAAACTGAACCCCAGTTCTCTGCAAGAGCAGCAAAGCAAGTACTCTGAACATTGGTCCATCCCTCCAGTCCTTGCTATGCTGACTGTGTTGGTCAGGAGGAGCCGAACTTTGACATAGAGCCCATCCTCACAAAGCCAGCCACCTTCAGATCCAGTTCCTATTCTACTTCACTTCCTCAGATCCTTTACTCCACTGGCATCCTTCAAGCTCATTTGCAGCTACCAGAGTTTGAGCAGGGGTTTGGTATTTTTCAAAGACTTGTTGGGTGTGGCAGTCTGCCCTGATAGCAAGCTTCAAGTGCTCACGGACTTTTTGTCGTTTTGTTTTTGTTTTTGTTTTTGTTTTTTTTTGATGGTATTTGATTTAATAGCACTTACAAGAGTTACCAAGAGCAAATAACTAAGCTGTGAAGCTGTGTGGATGATAGTTTGCTCAACTATGCTCCTGGAAGAGTCTCTGAGACTGCTCCAAAACAACTACTCAAATTGAGGTTTCACATACCTAAAACTGGCCACTTATTTGATGATCTGTAGCTTCTACAAGGAGAACTATCATCCTGTGCACGGTCTCACCTATTAAGTTTTTTGTTTGTTTGTTTGGTTGGTTTGTTTTGTTGTTTTTAAGGAGAGCTTTAAAATCTTGGCTCTAACTGTGGCACAAACACAAAATAAGAACAATTTTTAGACATTGGAATTCATTGTAATAAGGCTGTACTTCAGTGTCCCTCACATCACCAAAGGATTTTACCTCCATAGTAGCTAAGCTAAGAGTTGACAATTCTACTGCACCAAGGAATGAATTGTAGGCACAATTTTTGGATACAGGTTTTCTGCTATGCTCAAAGCCATTTGACTTGAGTGATTGTCATCATTCTCAGCCCGCAGGGAACAGGTTACATTCGTTTAAGAAATGGTGTGTGTATTAAGGTGGTCTATCCATGAAGTCATTCATCAACTGTTTCAGTGAACAATGGTTCTGCTTGGAGGGTGGCACAGACGTTAGGTGAGGGTAAGAGTCTGGTTCATTGGCTGTGATAATTTTGAAAAGCATTCATCTCAGAAAAAGAGTAACTTATAAGGTCCTCTTCTTCAAAATTGATACAATAATTACAAATATCAAGCAAAACATTCAGTCTCACTCTTTATTGTTCTCTTACAAGCCACCTCTCAAATTAATTGTCTATGTTTCTTTTGGCTGTATAAATAATTTTGGAATATGTAAGCTGTTCTGGAAACCACAGTATAGTGTAAAAACATGAAATAAACAATCCTACTTATAGAGAGGCTGAGATAGGGTAAGTATAATTTCAAGACCATTATGTGGTACACAGCAAGACACTGTCACGTACAAACAAGCAGAAAGTATAAATGGATTGTACAATATTGGACCTATTTGTCCAATTGCCAAATTAGAGGGACCACTAGATGACAGCCCACAAATTTCTAATTCCTCATATTTTTGAATTTCAATTGATTAGGTTATGTTGGTAATATTAATTTTCACATTAAAAGATATTAAGGAAAAGTGATTGTTACTTCCTATTATTTTTGTTGTTAGAGGTGAAATTATGTTTGTGTGGGTATGTGGAAAGATTGCATTCTTGCTTTTTGTAGGGTGTAGTTTCACTCCTTGTGTTGATGTTTTCCATCTATTATCCTTTGTAAGATACTATTATCCTTTTCCCTTTCCCAACAGGGATGAATTGTAAATACCTTCTTAGTTAGTGGTGGAACCCTGTGTCCATGTCCCCTCCTCAGTGCTGGGGTTTTGTCTATTAGAACCTGTGTGGTCCTGAGCATGCTGTCACGGTCTCTGTGTGCTCACACATGTATCAGCTCTGCTGTTCCTGGAAGATGCTCTTTCCTTGGAGTCCTTCACCACCTATTGCTCTAACAGTGTTTCTGCGCCCTCCCTCCATGTAGATCTCTGTGCCTGGAGGGGAGGACTTTGATAAAGACATTCCATCTGAAGTCTTTCACTCTCTGCACATTATCCAGTTGTGGGATGCTGTTAATTACCTTCTACTGTAAGAAGTTCTCTGATGCAGGTCAAGTGGTGCTCTAATCTGTGGGGATAGAAGTCTGTCATTAGGAGTGGTTTTGTTGGCCACTCTAGCAGTGTCAGGTATGGGGTCTATCATGGAGTGGGCTTTAAATCCAATCAAACAGTGGTTGGTTGCTTCTTTAACATTGCACCACCATTGTGCCAGTATGTCTTACAGACAATTCTCTCTTTAGGACAGTTGTCCTCATTCTTTTCCATGTTGTGGTGATCCTCCCAAGCCTTAAATTATTTTTGTTGCTACTTCATAACTGTAATTTTTCCACTGTAACAAATCATAATGTAAATAGCCATGTTTCCTGATGGCTGTAGGTGACCCCTGTGAGAAGGTCATCCAACCACTGAGAAACACTGGTTTAGGAGGTCGTAGGGTCTGTAGCTGAATGGAATTGGTGATTACTTTTCTCCTCTGGTAGCTTACAAAGCACCTTCTAGTACTGTGGATACAAGTCAATAGAAATAAAGCTTCTAGTTGGACACCACTCAGCTTCACCATGTTCAATGACTTATGGAGGTTGTGTCTTCAGTAATAGGGACTTACTATCAGGTTATAGAGCGTAATCAATACCTTTGACAATAGCCTATTTGAGGAAACTCTATGGGATCCCTCTAACCAACAACTCAACAAGATGTAACCTATTTCTAGCACTGTAAGATCTACTTGGTGGCATAAGATGTCTAATCAGAGCACTGCCAGTCTTCACCATTCTGTAGTGACTCTTTAAATTCATCTGCCTTAGCCTTCCAAGCGCTGGGACTAAAGGTATTCACAACTATGCATGGCTTAGTTACAAGATTTTTTAATGACTGTTTCTAATTCTAAATTGTTTAGTTCATCTTGATTTAACTTTGCTTGATATAACTTTGATTTATATATATATATATAAATAAATTTATCACTTTCTTTTTGGTTTTCCAGTTTGGTGAAATACAGGTTTTTAAACCATGTTCTTCCAAGCTGAGTCAGACGGATCTCTGAGTTTGAGGCTAGCTTGATCTACAGAATGAGCTCTAGGACAGCCAGGGATACATATTCAAAATATTGTTTTTTAAATAATCGTGTAAACTAGAAAAGCCCATGACAGATTAATTCAGTGCAAGAGTCTACCAGACCTTCAAGGAAGAATCGACACCAACACTCCTCAAATTATTCTGCAAAATAGGAACTGACGGAACATTTCCTAATTCTTTTTATGAAGCCACTATTACCCTGATAGCAAAACCACACAAAGACCCAACACAAAAAGAAAGCTGTAGACCAATATCCTTTATGAGCATAGGTGTAAAAATTCTCAATAAAATACTTGCAAACAAAATTTAACATCACATAACAAAGAATATCCACCCTGACTGAGTTGGTTTCATTCCAGAGATGCATATGTAAATCAAAAAATGTGGTTCACTACATAAATAGACCGAAAGACAAAAATCACATGATCATATAAGCAGAGGTATAAAATCCAACATCCCTTCATGATAAAAGCCCTGGAGAGGCTACAGATATAAGAGACATACCTCAGCCAAATATAGGCAACATACAGCAAATTTCCACTAAAATCAGGAACAAGACAAGAATGTCTGCTCCTTCCATACCTACTCAATGTGTGGGTCTTTCTTAATTGCCTGTGTTCTGGTTCCGGCTGCTTTTGGGCCTCTGGATATGCTACATTTTTTGCTTTGACAATATTTTGCTGACTGCTTTACCTCTTATCTTTTATCTCCTCATTAATGAAAAGTTGCACTTAAACTACTTATCCCTGATCCTCTCAATTTCGTAGCCCCTCTATTCTTGCTTAACACACCCTCTGCTTCATTACAAAAAAGTACATCTTTGAGACTCACAGTCACCCCAAAGCCATTAGTCTTAGTTCAGTGAATCAGTAAGTGCTCACAAATGAGATAGGAAGTGGCCTTCAGCTCATGACCTATGTGGGTAATGGTGTGACTCTGGATTATGTTCATAGTCGGCGACAGGAAATAAGCCACACATACTAATTATAAAATTCTTTGGATCTGCTTTTGATTTTCATGTGCCTGATGTGGTAAAGAAGCAGGAAACAAGCAGAAGATAGATCTGGCTCTGGCTGGCCCACTAAATATGCACATGGCCTTGAAAATGTTATTTCATCTTTCTGGGTCTCAGTTTTTCCCCCTCACACAAAGAAATACGTATGTGCCTCCATGGGCCAGGTGCTGGGTCGATCTCAGATGAGGAACATGGCCTAGCCTCTGTTGGCAGAGAAAAGGAACAAAAGTCAGGGAAGAAGAAAGGAACAAAGGAGGGGGAAACACAGAAAGGAAAGACAGGGAGGATGGGAGAAGCAAGTGAGTGCATTTTCACAAAGTTAGATAAAGCAGGTGTTTCTCAGACACTTTGAGCCACACACCGGCTGAAGGCGCTGCATGACCAGATTCCCTGGTCTCCATCGCTCTCTTGTGTAGTACACGGTCCTCGCTCTTTCTGCCCTGCCTCTGTGCTCTCCCCTTTCCTCCTGGATCATGTCAACCCCATGCCCCATAAGTCTTGGCAGTTGTTGCCCCCTGTGCTTGGCCACAGGTCCCCGTGTCTCCATACGGCCTGGCCTTCCCTTCATCCACTCTTTTGTTCAAGTGTCTCCTCAGAAAGGACATCTTGGTCCCAAACAGTTCTGGCTCCTGACTGATGCCTGCCTTTATTTCTCTTACCTTTCCCTTTCTTAGCTTTTACTTTCTCCTGAAATAATAGGTCATTCGTCATTTGCTTTCAGTGTTATGAATGTAAACTCCAAGGCAAAGATTCTGTCTTACGAGCATCTCCGTAGCTGCTAAGGCCGAGCCTGAAACAGGAGGCAGGCTGATTCTTTAGCCCTAAAGTGCATTCTACAGGACTTGGGGATTCTTAACACAAGGCAGCTTTGCTTACTGTATACCACCTCTGCTCTGCTAGTCCTTAGTGTGGGAGGCAGCCTTGAGCAGAATATGGATCTTGGTCCACACTCCTGGGCCCCTTTCTAATAGCTAAGCTTCCAAACTGCCAACACAGGCACAGGCTGTTGAATCTGCCTCAGGAAGCTGAGAATATGGGTTGTTGCATACTGAGGTCTTTGAAATTGTCTACAGAAATCAAAGAATTAGAAACAAAATTCTGCCTCATGAGGTGGGACAGCAAAACATTCTAGAATCAGAGTTCACACTCAAATGCCTGCCTGGAAGGTCACATGGAAGTAAGTATGTGAAGCTGTAAGAACAGGTGCAGATAGACTCAGGGCATCTCTCCCTTTCAGGTCTTCCAGCAAAATGTGGGCCCTTGTGCTGGCTTCCTGTCAAGCAGCCATCAGTAGCCTTCAAGATGCTTCAAGCAACTGAGGGAAGCTGGTGATTGTCCTCAGTAAGACATCTCCAAGCCCATGAAGCTAGGAGACACACCACACCACAAAAGCATTGGCTTGTGGGCAACCAACACAAGTTATTTAAAAGGGTTGCACCCAGCGTGCCATGACACACGACCTTTTGATGGTGGTGGGATCCAGGAGGTGGACCTCAGAGATGTTAGGCAAGCACTCTATGAAATGAGATACAGCTATAACACATGACTTTAATTTACATTAAATGATGATTCTAAGCTAAACGGCTCTACCATTTGTTGACGTGGACAATCAACTGAAGCACTAATTATGATGTGTTGTCTCCATCTATAAAATAAATTTTTCTTAGAACCATTTTATATTGGTAGCATCAGATGACTCTAACTCAATGTCAATTGTGCTGATTCCAACAAAGAATCAACTTTGGTTGTGGTCACTCTGTGTCGTAGTAAGGTTGATTTTAACAAAGTAGCACATTTGATATTATTGTAACAATAAAAAATAAGTAATAAGTTCAAAACTGAAGTTACTTACTTCTGTTATCAGTCAGATTTTAGAAATGTTTATACCTTTGATTATTTTTTAGCCAATATACCTTATAAATAAATTAAAGTTTTAAGTTTCTCTAAATTTTAGCTACTCTTTGAGCATAAACAATTTAAATTTTTCAGTACATGTACTCAATGACTACCAGAAAAAAATTACTTAAATTGTGTAGCTTTAAAAGAGTTGCAAGTTACTAATAGGCCTTAAACAGAAACATCCACTTACCAACTGGGGAAAGCTAGAAGAACTGAAAAAAAAAATTTAAACAACAAGTTTAACTCTGATGGTACCTCAGAATATCTCTACCGTGAAAAGAATTTTCTAAAATGTGGCAAAGTCAACACCACACAGCACACATTTCTCTTTTCACTGGCTTTAAGTGCACTGCTTGGTGATGTGAACCACTTCTGTGTTGTTTGGTAGCCTACCTCCCAACTGTCTCCTCTTAAAACTAAAACCCTATACCCATTATTAGCAGATATTCACACACACATAGCCTCTGACAACCACCTTTAAAGCTCTCCATCTCTTTGATTTTGATTTCTCCGGCTCCTTTGTAGATTCTACACTTGTCTTTTTGTGACTGGATCACTTAACCTAGCACTAGGTCCTCATTTTTCACATGATGTAGCCTGTGTCCAAGCTTCCCTTGGGTTTATGCTGATGGGGACACCACTGAATGTGTGTATCCTGTTGTCCTTCCAAACATCTGTTGATGAGCGCGTGGGTGGCCTCTACCTTTTGGCGGTTTTGATGAATGCTTCTGTGTACATGAGTCTGAGATGTTCCGTTCAGTTCTTCTGGCTGTGTACCAAAGTGGTATGTGAAGCACAGAGAAATCCTAAGTTGTTCAGCCCAGAGGCTGCACCACTGAGCCCTCCCACAGATCCACACGTTCCAGTTTCCTGCATCTTTCCTAACACATGCCAGTTTCTGTTTTGTTTTGCTTTGAATTGCTTTGTTTTTCATTCTAGCCACCCTAATAAGTGTGAAGTGGCATCATACCCCCAAAAAATGCCATCAGGATTTTGGTAGGGTTCCTGTTGAATCTGTGGGTCCTTTTGGGAAGTACTGACCTCTGTGTAATATAGCATCTTCTAGGGGCTTTTCGTGAAGTTCTCTTCTCTGTAACTTCATTCTGCATGTTTTGTAGTTTTCATTGCATACCTCACTGGTTTGTGTATAAAAATATTTTGTTATTTTGGATACTATGTTAAGTTGCTTCTGAGATTATTATTAAATCCTTCTCAAATTATTCTGTCTTGATGAAGAAAGGGTGAATTTTGTGTGATCATTTTATATGTTGCAACTTTGTGGATTTGTTTATGGGTTAAAGCAGTATTGTGTGTAAGTTCCTGTATTCGCGTGAGTGAGCATGTGTGAAAATAGAATCTTTTAGATTTTTACATGTGATTTCTTCCAGCAAATACAAATGATTCTTCCCTTTTAATTTTTTCTGCCTTTTCTGTACTTTTCTCATCTGATTCTTCTGTCTGGATGAACCCAAGTGATAAAAATAGGGGCTCCTTATCTTTGACTATGATGTTAGCTGTCTGTCTTTCATATGTACTTTATTTTGCATTCATGTGATTTCTTTCTGTTTCTCCTTTAATGATTTGTTTTCCCAAAAAAGGCAGAGTTTTGTCCAGTGTTTTTTCTGTCTGCATCTACACTGAAGATATTGAAGATAAACGTTTCCTGTGATGTTTGTCTGGCTTTGGTATCAAGAGGAGTTTACAATTAGGGCAAATGGGATTTTCTTAGTGTGGAGTCTTCATGACTGGCTCAAGCTCCTGGCAAGTTATATGTCTAGTCAAAGTCTTGGTGGACTGTGTGTTTCTAGAAATTAACCCACTCTTTACTAGGTAGCCAGTTTCTGTAGCATTTTGGAATCCTGTAAAATGGTGGCAGTGTCTGATTCCTTTTGCTTTAGTTATTTGATTCTCTGTTCCTCATGATGCAGCTAATAGTCTAATGATTTTGTCAATATTTACAAAGAACAAATTCTTGTCTTGTTGACTCCATTGTTTTTCTATTCTCGTTTTGCTTTCTTAATTATTATCTTAATTTTATTTATTTCCTATCTGAGCTGTGGGTTCATCTTTTTCTAGTCTTATACAAGGTAGACGTCCACTTTTTACTTAACATCTTCTCCTTTAATGTGTTAACATGCTGTAAATTTTTTTCCTGTTGCAAATTTTATCCCATAACCTGACCTACTGCTACATTCTCATCTTCTTAGGATAGTTTCTAATTTTCCTTGTGATGTCTTCTTTAGTCACCTGCTTGTTTGTGCTGCATAGCCTCCAACACTCATGTTAGCTTTCCAGTTTCTGGATGCCCGCAATGTCTAGTCTCATTCCAATGTGAATGTGTACTACTTCAATCGTCTTCCTTTGCTGAGATGTGTCCGTGGCCTAGCGTTTGGTCTATGTGGGAGAACATTCCATGTGCACCTGAGAATAATATGCATTTTACTCCTGCAAGGTGGATGCTTTATGTTAGCTGCAACTGATCTTTGGTGTCGCTCGTATTCCTGGCTTGTGTATTGAGCTTCTCTGAGCTTACTTACTCATTATCAGAGAGGAGACAGTCAAGATTCCTGACAGTTCTGTACATCATCTGTCTAATCCTCTCTTTGATTTCACCAACATTTATCTTATACGTTTACAAGCTCTAATGGATGCTACATATGTGTTGTTGATTATTTTACCTTCATGGTAAATTAATCTTTTAATCATTATATAATACTTTTGTTTGTCTTTTTTTAACAGTATTTAACTTAAAGTAAATTTTGTGCAGTCTAAGTATATATGCTTATAATTTTTGCAGGGTATCTTTTTCTGCCTATTCACTTTTGCTATGCTGAAAATCGATCCTGGAGCCTTTCACATGCCAGGCAAGTGTTCTGCCACTGAGCAATCTATTCATTTGAACATCCTTAAGTATTAAGGAGTCTTTATGATGAGGATCTTAGGGGTTTTTTTTCTTGTTTTTATTAGTTATTTGAAAATTTCATGCAGTATATTTTAATCATATTTACTGTCTCCTCCCCCATTGTTCCCATATCCCTTTCCCTTCCCTACCCATCCAAATTTTCGTCTTTTTAAAAAACCTATCAGTACTGTTTGAACTTCAGCCAACGAGGGGCCACATTCTTAAAGAAAACTTCTCCATCCTCCCCCTCTGCATCTATCAATGGCCAATAACTCCTTATCTAGGGTTGGGGCTCTGCACCCACCTTTCTTCTCCATGCTTGAATTTTGTCAGGCTTGCTCTTGCCTGGGTCTGTGCACACTGTCTCAATCACTATGGGTTCCTATGTACAACTGCCTGGCTTTGGCTCTTAGCCCCTCCCATCATTTCATTGCAACTGCCCTTCTTTAAAATCTACCCTGAACCCCGTTCTAACTTCCTGGTCTTTATGGGTATTTCAAATGGGACACACGTTTCTGAAGGGTCAAAGCTAGCATACACCAATGAGAGAAAACACGTGACTCGGTTCATCTGTCTGGGTTACCTCACTCGGAATGACTGTTTCCAGCCTGATTCATTTGCCTGCAAATTTCATAATTTCATTTTTTGATAATGTAAATGAACATTTTTATGTGTTTTAATTTTTAATGATTTTAGTGAGTATAAACATATTTAAATTTATTTTATTAACAATGCAATCAAAACTCTAGATAAAACTAAACAATGGAAGCTAATTTGGGATGACTATGAAGTCACAGACTGGAAGCATTCATTTATTTGACAAGTATCCAATGATATCTGACAGGCTAGGGACATAGGTTAAAAAAAAACATGTATTTAACCTTTACTATTCGGAGGGCAGGATTTGGTAAGAAGAAGCTTAAATGTATTCAAAACATCCTGTGATAGGTAGTCAACACCTAGACCCTGAATGGAATCTATAAGGCTAGACAGAGGCAAGACTCAAAAATGGCCCACATGGTTCAGAGGGAGCCATGATCAGATGCTAATGCAAGCCACATTAGCTGAAGCCTCTTTCATAAGATAGGACAAATGAACCTTCTTTCAATGTAAGTAGCTTTTAATGAAGAGCTGTGAGTGTTGGTCGCACCTGAATTCAAAGCAAAAATGAACATCATCTTCACCAGAATGAAGTCATTTCCAGGCTTTGGCAATGGACGTGAGTTCATTCAACACCTTCGCAAGGACTTACCTGGATCCTGGTGCAGTGTTCATCAACTGCCCCACTGTTTGTATAAAGTGTGCAGTGTTCATCAGCTGCTCAGGTGTTTGTATGCAGTGTGCAGTGTCCATCAACTGACCCGCTGTTTGTGTATAGTGTGCAGTGTTCATTAGCTGCTCAGGTGTTTGTATACAGTGTGCAGTGTTCATCAGCTGCTCAGATGTTTGTATTTACTACACAGTGCCCATCAACTGCCCGGCTGTTTGCATTCACCAGCCTCAAGCACATGGCACTATAAGTAAGATTGCCATACAGAGGCATATTACTTCTCTTTCAGGCTTTCATTCGAGAAGTACTTACCAGACACTTGCAGGTGGAACTCTGATCCAGACAGGACTCAGATGAAGAATCTCTTCAAGAACGAGAAGGTCCATCAGAAAGTCAAAAGGAAGAATGATCAAACAATTAGGCGAGTACAATTCCATCTCTCCAGCAGCATCAGGAAATCCATATATGCTTTCTATTAAACACTACTAGAAAACATTAAAATCTACTTCAGAGAGAATGAAAACTCGGTGTTTGATACATTTGGGCTAGATAACCAGCCTCCCATTTGAGCTGCATCTTAGTCTCTCCTTAGCATAACCTTATCAACATAAAGTCTTTTACGGTAGAATGGTAATCTAGTTTTAGCTGCTGTTTAGTGGTGCACACATAAACACGACCTCTATTTCACACACCTCAGAGATGGTTAACAAATGTCCTGCCAGTTCAGCGGTTTCCTTGACTTCCACAGTGCTCAAACTCTAGATGAGAGGTGACATTAATATGGAACTTACCACATGGCACTTGGCACTTTAAGTGGAGCAGCATATTTAAACCCAGGGAAGTCCCGAGAAAACACCACTGTGGGCTGTTCACCTTAGAAAATGCTTTAATCTGTAATAGAGAAAGACTTTCTATGCTGACTCTAAAGCAACAGCAAACTTGGCACTGGGTATCCTATACTCACAAAACACGTAAAGCAACCAGCCAACCAACCAACCAACAACGACAACAAAATGTCCCCCTAAATGCCACCTCAAGGAAAAGGGTTTCATGCCTTCTTAAGTAGGTTGGAGAAGTCAGGTGAAGTTGCTTCCACTGAATGAGGAATATTGGGGTGAGCGGGGCGGAAGTCTGGGCTGCCTGACTTTCTCCTCTGCCCCCCCCCCCATTCTTTCCTTGCCAGTTTACCTTCCCCTTCCGACTCTCCTGTTCTGAGAACAGATTTAAAACCAAACAAAAGCAATGGCTTGAAGTTCAAGTTGCACCATGCTGAGCCCATAATGTGTGGGAGCACGCATGTTAACCTTGGTTTAAAAGCATAATTATCTCTCATGTATAACAAAAGGGAAAAATTAATAAACTCTCTTTAGCAGAGAAAAGACACACTTGTAGGTTATCCTTATCAGAATGAAAGGTGAGTGGCTTTCTGTAGCCGTGCTTGCTACATTGTCATTACTTTCTCAGCAGTATATTGATTAGTCACCTCCAGTAGTCTAAAATTCTTTGGTGCTAGGTAATGAGACTAATAAACGATCTCTATCATCCCTCTGGAAGCTCCCACAGGCATCGAGTATTCTAATCTGTATTGCCTGTATAGAGACACCAAAAGCCCTTCAGGTGTCAGGAGCTAAGCCAAAACCCTGGCCAGCATTTCACAGTGCCTACTGCTTACAGAGGAACATCTATGACAGTAACGTGCCTGTAAGCCAGGCCTTCGAGAGTGAGGCACTTTCTCTATGGTAATGATCTGATGCTAGATAATGCAGGACTGGCTACAACTTCCAAGGGACAAACAATCTGGGATTTAGAAGACACTAAGCAAAGAGGATACAGCATGCATTGCAAAGCCATGCACTGGAAACGAGAAAATATCAGCAAATTCTCTTCGGCAGGCAGTTGTAAGCTCCTGAAGAGAACACTAGTTAGCACAGAGTGATTATCTTGATCCATAGAAACTTTCTTATTTCCTTTTCCCTAACATCTAAATAACACTCTGTTGTGTAAATATTGCACAAATCCGTTATCCATTGTCCAAGGCTCGATGGGCATCTGGGCTGTTTCCATTCTAGGTACTGTAAATAGAGAAGAACACTTCTCCATTGCTAATCGGAGTGTAAACTAGTTAAGTCGCTGGGAATCAAAGTGGAGGCTTCTCAAAAATCTGCAAATAGATCTTCCACATGATCCCACTCTAGTCCCCTTGGGCACACTCCCGAGGGACTCTCCACACCACTCTAGAGATATCTGCGCATCCACACTGATAGGGGACCTTAATCTTACTTATATTTGTGTAACTATAGACTGGGGAAATTACCATTTTGTTTTATTTTGTTTTGTTTTGTTTTGTTTTGTTTTGTTTGTGTCTTGAAACTTTTTGTTCCCCCAAGAAGAAACTTTAATGTGACTCCTATTTATAATCATGTCCAGTGCTGAAATGGGATGATATTGAATAGATCTATGATTTTTAGTGCATCTACAGTCCTTTGCTGAGCATATATTTGATGAGTCTATTGTATAAAAATAGATGGTAGAAAGACAGCCTGAGTGGAGGCACAAGATAGCGGCCTATAAATATAAATATAAATATAAAAATGTTTGAGTTGGCATAGCCTCCTATCAATGCAAAACTAAATACATTTGGGACAGCTCTATTTAGCAAAGTTTGTTCTAAGGTCACTGGATACTCCTGCATCTATAGTAGGCTCTTTATCCACTGGCAACTTTGTGTTTTTCAAAGAAAAGTAAAATGATTTCGAGGTGATTTCCCATACATGGCAACTATGAAGATATAAAAATAAGGCCATATATTTTTTAAATGTATTCTTCAGTAAAATACTCATTGAATACAAAACAGATAAGGCTAAGAAACTGACTAATGTACAAGAATCTGTACAAAGAATAAAATGACTAATGTCATCTTACGTCAGAAGATGCAATTTCCATAAATTGTACGTACATATATAGTTAAGTTTTCGTTTTTATTTTTGAAAAAGTTTGAATACAACAGTTTTACAAGTCTGTTAATAAAATATAATTCATTTTGTCAGTTATTAAATATGTATTTTCAAAAGCGTCCGCGCGGCTAGGCCGACTGCACAGGAGTCATGTGCGCACCTGCGCTCCGGAACACACGTTTCTGCAACTCCTGGTTACTTTTCTTGGATTCTGTTCACAGAGGAGGGTTGCCACCCACAGACTTAACTCACCACTCCCAGGAGAGAACGGAGGAGATGTCAAAGTAGATGACAACCGGGTACAGGAAATGCCCGGGCAGGTTCTGGAATACCCAAGCCAACCTCGATGTGCAGGGGAAACTTTTCTCCCAAGCAATTTCTTAATAAAGGAATTTAGAAAATATGCTGGAGCGGAGCCGTGGTGGCGCACGCCTTCAATCCCAACACTCGGGAGGCAGGCACAGGCGGAGATCTATGAGTTCGAGGCCAGCCTGGTCTACAGAGGAAGTTCAAGGACAGCCAGGGCTACACAGTAACACCGTGTCTTGAAAACGAAAAAGAAAATATGTTGGAGTTTAAAAGACCACACAGTGAATGAAAGATGGGTCATAAGGATGACTTTGGATATACAAGTAAGATCAGGTAACAAGCATACGCTGGACACACGGAAGGTCCTCTGGCCTCATCCTTGCTAAGGTTGAAATGACTAGCAGTCCACACTTGGCAGAGGGGTGAGGGTTGGGGCAGGGAATGGCAGTTTAGTTGCTGCACTACCCAGTCCTCCCAGGGGAGGGCGCGGAGAGCACATATGGAAGCAGGGGGTGGGGGGAAAGAAAGGAAGGAAAACGGTAGTTTGTTCAACTCATCCACCTCAAAGAAAACTGTAACCTACTGGGATGAGTCAAATAAATGAGCTTGGGAATCACTTGAGAGCAGTGGTTAGCTACAGGCCTCCTTAACTCAACCAGAGCCCAGCCTGCTTGGCTTGAATGAGACCCGCGACTACCCAGCCACACCCCATCCCACTCTGGAGTGGGATATAGATGGCACAGCTAATCAGATCTCCTGGCTGCCAAAAGCAATGCACACATTATTCTCCCCACATTAAACACCCCATTTATGTCCAGCACTCAAAATTTTGTTTCTTAGTAAAGGTCAAGACAAGCAATCAGTGCTTGAATTTGATTAAGCCAGCTGTCAGTCACTGCCAGTAACAGAAGCAGGAAGACATTTGACACAGGAAATCAGCTGCGATTACCATAATGGGGCCTTTGTGTCTCTAATCAGAATTTCCTCTGTCAAAATACTTCATTTATGGCTAGAGGAACGATGCCAATTAGGCACCCATCTCACCATTTTATGGCAGCTTGCTCTGTTCAGTAGACAGTTCTCCACGACAGTGATATCAGTGGGGCCTTAAAGCAAAACCAAAGCACAAGATAAAAACCAGACCTCATGCACTTTGTAAGTTTAGGCACGAAGAGGTATAGTCCGCATGAGAGTACTAATTCCATTCTTGAACACAACGATAATTATGGTCGGATTCAGAGTGGGAGGGGCGGGATGGCGCTCCTTAGCCATGACTGCTGCATGTGAGCAAATGAGGAAGCAGTCGTGGTCACGTGACTCCCGTCTAAGCCTATCACTGCCATTATTTTTCCCTTGTAACCTTGGTGAGTTCATTTCACGCTAGTGTAACTTGGCAGCTGCAAAACAGGAATAGACTACACCGAGACGGGTTGCCCCGGTGGGCTGACGGGGCAGTAGCTACACGTGGTTTGTATGCTGTGTCTACTGCTTGTCTGCTTTCTCTAGTGTTACTGAGATGAAATCATTATATATAATAAAATTGAAATGTTCTCTAACTATGACACGTTGTAGTTTCCCTAGTATTCAGTTGCATGATTCAATAACAAATATTCTTCTATATTTTTACATTTTTAAATTTGTGTGTGTGTGTGTAGGCTTGGAAGACAGCCCCTTTACCTACTGAGCCATCTCACTGACCCTCTTCCGTCGTTTTTGAAGATACTTTATACTTGAGGTCGTTAGAGGGATGGCACATCCCACTTCTTCCATCAAGGTGACGCTGAACGACGATGGCCCCTCCATTCTTGCCTAGCACATCTTTAGTCACTACACTGACAGAAGTACATTCTGAGGCTGATGTCTGGTTGAAAGCTACTGAGAAGAAAATCCAGGGAAATGAGCTAACCATTGATGAATTTAATAAACCACTTACGGCGCAAACAATCACGTTTTCAATTGACTTTAATATTTTTTTCAGATACACTGATGAAATACAGTTATAGAAGAAATTGACTTTCCAAATTACCTTCCATTAGATAAACATGATAAAACTTTGAAAACTAAAAGCTTTGAAACTTTAAAAATTAAATAGCCAAGCATGCACCTGACACCCATGAAGGTCTGGGGTCTCCTACCACTCTCTTCCACACTGCAGACGCGCTTGAAAACAGCCTCCCGGCCCCACACATGTGAGCTATTCAGTGTGTCCGTTGGAGCTCATTTTTAACACTGAGTCATCTGGGTGTCTGGGTTATGATGGAAATGTTCACAGCGTTCCCGGTGTTGCAGAGAATCTATCACTTAGCAGATGGACCTGGTCTTTGTTGGCTGTGAATAGGATCAGTACCCAGCACTGGGCTAAGTACTACGTGAGAATAAAGACCACCCTCACCCTCAGAAAACTCACTGGTGACATGGGTAATACAACCAACCATGCTTTCCCTGTTGGGTCAGGGCCCTCAGCAGGAAATCAGGAATCCTCACAGATCTGCAAATGTCCTCAGTAACACTCACCCTCCCTTCTGAGGCTCAAGATCCACGTTACACATTCATTTATTATAATCAGTGGCGAGCCTCCAAAGGAGAACCCATCTGAAGCTAGCACCTTGAGATTTAGACCTTTGCACCCGAATCTAGTTCTCCTACAGAATGATAGCTCCTGTGGAAGGGTTACAGTTAGATGTGGCCATCTGCTGGAGATATTTTAGGGGAGGAATGACCTCCAGCAGCCCCTGTGCCCCTTCCTTCCTCAGTCTACCCTTTACCCTTCCCTTTCCTCAGCCAGGAACAGCCTCCCAGTCTCAGCAGTCCAGGCTCACTGGGAAAAGACAAGCTTAGTGCCCTGGTAGCCACTCAGCGGAGGTGAGGGGGACGGGCATGTCGTTTGCTAACAGAGCCACAAGGAGTCCCAGGCCGACTCCCACAACTGACAGGGATCTTGTAAAGAGGTATTATTTTATCCAAACCATCCCTCTGAAATTAGTGCCTCTCCCCACCCCAGTTATTTTAAAAATAAAGTTGTAACAAAATATCGTATTAAAGAAACTTAGGAAGAAAGGGTTTACTCTGGCTCCAGGTTTTAGGGTTGAGTCCATCACAGCAGAGGAGACAGTGTGGCAGAACTTGAGGTGGCAGCTCACAGAGCATTCAGTCAAGGAACAGGGAGCCATGCGTGTGCTTGGTTAACTTTCATTTGTGCAGAGCCCAGAGAAGGGTCCCTCTCGTGGTCAGGGTGGGTCTTCCCACCTTAACTACCCTTATCCAGATAATACCTCAAGGGTATGCTCAGAGGGAGGCCTATCTCCTAAAGATTCCAGAGCCTGCCAAATTAAACATCAATACTGACCATCAGAGGTCATCCCTCGTCCACCCAACACCTAAATTTTACCACTTTTGAACCATAAGCTGTCACCCTTTGTCCCCTTAGGCGCACGACCATCTCATAAAAAGCAGAATGCACTCTGTCCAATCCCAAAAGTCCCCACAGCCTGTGAGAACAGCAACACAGATTAAGCTAGCCCAAAGTCTCACGTGAGACTCAAGGCAATCTCTTAACATCCTGACATCCAACACCATGTTGCATGGTTACAATACACACAGCACAGAGTAAATAATCCCCATTCCCAAAGGGAACAATGGGTCCCAGCAAGGAACGGTGACACCAAACCAAGGCTGAGGTGTGCCGGGAAAACAAACAAATCCCATGGCTCTGAGATAGCCACGGGCTGAGCTCAGCGAGCTGCCACTTCATGGGGTTTGGGCTGTGCACACACCCTCTGCTAACAGTGCCCGTGGCTCAGATGCACATGCTATGAACACTCTTCTCTTACAGGGCAGTCGACCTATGCCGCTGAGCTGTGTTGTGCTGCACCCATGTCTGCTTTAAACAATGGAAACTATGCCCTTCAGCAACCCCTTGATAATTTCTGTACAAACGTGTCTCAGAAAACATCCCAAAGCAAGGGAGATGGGCTGATCTAGACTGAACTGGTTTGGGGGCGGTGGTTGGGCTAGAGCATAAAATAAAATGTGTCCTCTACATGAACTTTGAGGGAGAACGCCCTATTTACCATCTTATGCCCATGCACAGTTGACTGTGCGTATGATCAAAATCGGATGCATTACAGGAACGGATGCATACAATGAGATGCAGCTGACACAATCCAAGCCTGTCAGTTCAGCAACCAGAGTCACTACATCCCTTAGCAACCAAATTTCTCCTCCTCCTGAACACCATAATGAGAAGCCACAAACAGTAACCTGGACCTTTGAGCATTCTCATGCACGCCGCTTCTGACGGCATTTTCTGATCTGTGTTACCAATTCTTTTTATTAACAGTTTTCTTGTGACCTTGTGCTCTGTGTGTTTTTACTTCAAGTCTTGACTAAGGGACCAAGAACCTGGAAACAAGCCAGACATGAACCTCTGGTAGCAGGCCTGTAGCTAGCATCTGGGGCTTCTAATGGGGGTCCACCAAAGACCCTGAGTAGCCCTGCCAACCCTGCTCTTGTAGCCCACACAGCATCTCTCTTGAGACAGCCCCACTCTGCACAGAGCTTTCGTCGGTGAACATCCCAGGGTTCTGGCATTTCCAACAGCCTGGCTTCTCACCTGCATCTCCTTTGACTTGACAGCTTCCAGCAGTGGTCTCTGAGAGCCTCACTGGAGTTCTCTGACCCTGCCACACACAGCCGGGCCTCAGCTGCTCTCAGAAACTGTGGAGCAAGACTTCACCTGATTCCAATTTTGCATCTTTAATGCATGAAGAACCAGCACTATATAAAAGATGCTCAGCTCCAGCTTCAGCTGGAAATGTCGCCTGCATGCCTGAGACTACAGCTGTGTTCATTTCTGTCCTGAACTCGAACAAACACTTCCCTGAACATTTGCTCTTGAGGGTTTAGAGGACCTTCTTCTACCCTCTCAGTTCAAGATGTCTCTTTTCAACTAAATTTGCATTCTCACAATTTAGAGCCCTTTACAAGCTCGGTCTTGCCCTGGAGGGCACATTTGCTATTGTCCCATTGTTTAGCAGGATCCTTCTCTTTAACAGTTATAGTCTCTATTTTAACCTGCTCCTTGGTTTCAACTTTTAACTTTTTTATACCCTTTCTGCTTCAACAGACTTAAAAAAAAATCTAAATTTATCTTCCCAACTCTTTGCTCTTTTTCTCTGTAGACTTGAAATAGTGCACTAAGCAGTAGCCACGCCACAGCCTTCAATGTTATTCAAGTTCTCAGGGTATGGGCAGAAGGAAACAAGATTCTCGCCTAAAATATCACACAAAATGTCCCCTAGCCCAGTTCCTGATAGATCCCTTGTCCCCTGCTGAAGCCACATGAGCCTGGCTTCTATAGTCTGCATTTTTCTGTTTCTTCTGATTTTTCCAAATCCCATCAGAATGACACATTAGGTTCTGCTGAAAGCATTCAAGAACTTTTCTAGCCCAAAGTGGCAAACACGTCTACATTTCCCCACAAGGCAGCTCCAACGACCTAAGAACCACTCAGTGAAGTTAACTACAACAGTGGCCCTGGTTCTCAGCACCAGCTCTCTCTCTCTCTCTCTCTCTCTCTCTCTCTCTCTCTCTCTCGGTCACTCGCCATGTTGTGACAAAATGCCCATTCAAAGTCAGTCATGGGAGGAAAGATTGATTGGTTTTGGTTCACACAGTTAGGGTCTTGCATACCAACTTTCTCTAAATTGAAACATTCCACCCTTGAGGAAATGTCATGAAAGACTCTACAGGTTCTAAAAAGAGACTCATTAAGAATTAGGAAGTGAGTAACTCTGGAATCTCCCCAGATTCATAGGCCCCTCCATCACCAAGGTTTTGTAAACAGTAAAGAGTGCTCAGGAGACTCTGAGTGCTGCAGGTTGTGCAGTGCATCCTGGGAGTCCAGCCTTTGTGAACTGTCACTCATGCTGAGGTGGGCTTCTGGTGATGCAGAGTCTTCAAACTATCCCTGAACCTGTAAGAAACACTTCATCCGTCCTCCTGTAAGTAGCCTCAGTAAACTCATTGTCTCACCTAGTTGGACTTTGGTGGTGTCATTACTTTGGCCCACTGTGGATTCCGTTTCTTGGGTGGGATATTTGCCCACATCTCCCTGGGAACAGCATCACACTGCACAGGGGTCGTTCTGTAAGGGCAGAGGACTCAGAGCAGCAGGGACTCAGAGGCCACACTGCCTCTTCGGTCAGCAAGCAGAGAGCCACAAATGCTGGTATTGGCTAGACTTTTCCTTCTTGTGTGATCTAGAACACTAGCCCAGGTCATGCTGCGGCCCACATTCAGGATGAGTCTTCTCCTCAGTTTCCCTGACTGAGACCAGCCCTCGCTGGGATGCCTGGAGGCTGACCTTCCAGGGAATCCAGATCCTGCCAAGTGGACAATAAACTTCAACCATCACCCCCGGTTCTATCTGCCTTTGATTCTATCCATCATCCAAGCTGAATGCCATAAAGCCCTGTGCCAGGCTGGGCGAGGGGATGCTGCTACCCTGCACTTGATGGTAAACTCCACTGCTGTCGTAGAAGACAGAGAAAGCACTCTCATGCATTCTCTCTCTCTCTCTCTCTCTCTCTCTCTCTCTCTCTCTCTCTCGTGTATGTATGTACATATAAATATCTTTATATATATACATTTATATATAAGTTTTATATAAGAATTTATTTTTAAAAAATACATGTATACACCATACACACTAACTACTCTTATAGTCCTTCCTCTCCACTGCCTGGAACTTCACATCATCCTCTTTTTTTTTTGAGTTGCCTACTCTAAGAAATTCCAGCCTTGGTGCTCGAATCTGGCTCTGGGCCCAAGAGATTAGTTACTGCATTTTTGTATAACCAGGCTGGGGCCGGAGATGGCTACTCACCCTGTACAAACATGAATTTGAGTTGCTTTAGAACAAGGCCAGGAGTGGGCTTGTGCAGAGCCAAGTTCACACAATAGAAGGGAAGCAGCTGGTATGGAAAGGGATGGGGAGGCAGGGCTCACCGTCCAGTATTTAGCATGTGTTGCTGGAGCCTGTCCCACTTGTGCCTGCTTGGCAGTAGGCAAGGACATCCCTAAGGAAAGGTTCAGCCTGCCAAGAACTGTAGCCTGTGTGGCCTTTGTTCTGCTTCCTAACTTCAGAGTCAAGCTTTCCCTTAGTTGCAGTATGTGCTTGATCTAAAACTGCCCTTCCCTGGGCTGAAGCTTCCAGCTGTACATAAATCTGTAGCCAGCTAAACACATCGGCACGGCGTGTTGCACACAGATCTCTGAAGACCCACAGAACTTTTCCTAATGAAGCCCCTGAATGCATTTGGAATTCAGGGGGTGATATTTCATAAGTCCTTGCATGACCACCTAAGTTCCTAGACATTGTCTCTGTAAATAGCCAGACTATCACGTAGAGTTAGTCAGACATTCTAAAAGACCCGTATTAACTTTACCTCAGCAACAAACATGTACTCTGGCTAGGAAATTCTAGCTAATTCTCAGAAGCTGTTTTATACAGAATGGAAAACAGCTAAGCCATGCAAGTATCAGCTCTTCCAGGTGGCATCGTTAATATTTAGATATAGTGATTGGCACCATCTTGAGTTGTCAACTGTTATTTAGAAACAAGTACTGAATCTATGAAGACTATCAGACATCAATCTGTGGCCCTTAATTAGACCTACCAAGCAACTAAATTTTATCTCCTGCCAATTAGCTTACCTTCCAACACAGTTGAAAGAGGTAAGTTAAACAGGTAATCGAGGAAGCTTGGTATGTTTTGCTTAATCTCAGGTTTGGAAAAAATAACTTGTTTTATAAAGCCAAAGAGATGATTTCTGATGATAATCTTTCATTAAACCAGCATTAATACAATTAGAGAGTATTCTGCACCCCCTACCTAAGTACTGAGGTGAGAGTGTTGTGCTGTGCTGTGCTGTGGTAATCAGTCCAAGTTCTGCCATCCTCTGAGCCATATTCCACAGATGAGCACTCTGTGTCCACTGCTGGCCCGGTGACATCAGCCTGTGGCAGAGTCCCTGCTCCCAGACATCCAGGAGAAACGTGATCAATCACTCAATGGCATCACAGGGATGGAACATCACAGAAAGTGAGCAAATCTCCAGATGGTGCAATGGCTTCTGGACATCACTCACTGGGCTCACCCTATTTTACTTCATACCTCTCAGGCAGACACACACACACACAACACACTCATACACTTATTCACACATACACACACATACACACACACATGCACGCACATGATTCCACCAACTCCCTACCCAACACTGCCTTACAAGACTATGCTGAAAGTTCCTGGAATTTGAGGACTACAAGGGAAGTCCAGGCACCAGAGGTGGGCCAGGGAAGTCATTGTTTAACCTGTAATGAGGAATATTCCAGGAATCCATAAAATCTCCTAAAATTCTAACGGTTAAAGAGGTTTTGTTCTATGTTTTAGTGGAACCCCACAGGGGATGGGTGGGGAGCATCAGTCCTGTTTAGCCAAACGGTTTGTTGATAGAAACATCTCTGTGCTACCAGAAATAACAGTTTATCTGGTCTCCAAGGGCTTCATCCTGAGATGGCTTGCAGAATCAAATGTAAGGCCCAGAAACATATATTTGGGGCACAAGTGTTACTGGAACACATTTTGATATGATTCAGTCAGAATACTAGTACGTACATGGAATCTGATCGTCTCCCCCTAGGGCCTGCCCTCCTATGGCCATCCTTACTGGAAGAGCAGTTCTCCAGCAGTTATGCATGCATTGTTTTCTATTAATATGTAAATACATATACAGATAACTGCTGTGCATACAATTATGCTGACTCATCATTCACCTTGGTGAATTCATCTTGAGTTAGTGCTATCATTTTTATACATAACTTTTCCTCACTCCCACTGAGGGACAATTTAGGTTGCTTCCTGAAGTGAAAACTTCTGGTTTCTTTGGAAAGTCAGTTACGTCAAATGATGTTTTGCTGGGGCACACCAGTGAAAGGATGTCTTGCTGAAGCAGACATGGGAAAGAATGTTTTCCTGAAGCAAACACAGGTGAAAGGATGTTTTGCTATAGCAGACACAGGAAAGGACACATGACAAAGGAGTATAAATATGAGCCCACAGACAGCGTGAGAGGGAGCCTTGGTTTGGTTGGCTCCGCCTTGCTAGTCTTCACTAAGGACAAGCATGTGTTGGTTGGCCTTACTTAGCTTGGTTGAGCTCTGCTGGTGGTAATGCTCCACTGAGAGAAACTGAACTACTTGTGGGCTTCCTTCAACTTCTTGCCTCTTCCGAGGCCTCAGGCTGGTTGGTGAGCCTTGAGGTTTCTTCAGGACTGGACCAACGCTGCCTGTTTGGTTTGTGTGTGGTATTTGCTGCCAAAGACTGGACTGCAGCTGCTGGTTTGAGTTGGTGTTTGCCATGGGACTGAACTGTGAGAAAGAAGATTGTGTTCACCCCCAAAGACCTATTGCTGAACAGGCCCACTTCCCCCATATCCTAAATAACTCTCCTCTTCCACTACCTCTGCTGGGTGGTGGGCTAGAAGAGAGGTTGAGTGTTTATTAAAAGTAGATTACAAAAAAATTTCTGCCTACAGCTTTTCTTTTTGCATTATTTCATTGCTTGTTTTCCTTTCCCCAATTAGTACAGATAGATATTTCTTGGTGTGTTCATCTTAATAGTGAGCTTCAAATGTGTCTGTAGGACAGCTTCCTAAAATAGGAATAGCTGAGGCAAAGACTTCAATGTTACTCGCCATGATTAAATTGACTCATAGAAAGATCTGGCCAATTAGCGATTAGTGTTAAGACACTGAAGATTATAAGTGCTTAGACTGAAATTTTGATGATCAAGAACTGTTTCCTCCTGTCTGCATTTGGTGCTATTGGATGCCTTTGGCCCTCTTCCCCATGTCACCAAACTAAATAATCTTTGCATTTATTCATTCATTCATTCATTCATTCATCCATTTGTTGTTGTTGCTGTTGTAACTTTGTAATTGGCATAAGGGGACAGGTGGCCAAGCATGACTCGTGGGTGCTTCTGGAAACCAGGCTTTATCCTAACCCCCACCCCCAGTTACATGATGGAATACAGGGATCCATTCCTGACTCTGAAATCCCTCGAATCTGCAGCATAAGCCCTGCCAGGTCTGCTGTCTCACTGCAGATGGGGTCGCAGATCAGTCAGTAGGATGTTCTGTGTTCACAGTGAGATCTGCTGTTAAGGTGTTCAGTGCTATCTTCAGATGACTTAAAGAAATGTGAGGCTCCACATTTCCCCACATCTGAAGATTTCTAACGGGAAAGCTATTTTGTGAATTAAGGTTTGGTGAACTACACATACAGCCAGGAATTCAGTGAGCCAAGAGTTGAATATTTCCTATTCCTTGGATCTATTAAGATTTAAAAATCTCTAGAAGTAAATTCTAATCAATTGTGTTTTTCTAAAAGCCATATTCATGTACATCTGAAAACTGACAGAAAACTATATATACCCCTTTGCAAACTTTAAAATATCCCTATTTACAGTTGGAACCCTTTCCATCTCTAACTCTTGTCTTGTGAAGAGTTGTTTATTTTATCGATCATTTCAAAGACTATTTTTTGTTTTATTAATTAAGTCTATTGCTTATTTTAGTCCTTTATCTTCAGATTTTTACTATAGTCTGTCCTGCTTTTCCTGGTTTTATATAGATACTTTTGTCTGGCTTTGGAGGTAAAACACCCAGTTCATTTATTTTTAATCTTTTCTCTTATACATTTAAAACAAAATATCCATCAAGCATATATTTGTGTATCACACAATGTTGTAATTATTTCTAACTTAAAATTTCCATCTGATATTTTTTGCACAAAGATGATTTTATTCAGATTAAAATTTCACATTAGTTAGTGTGGTGATTGATGTTATTAAGAGAATCTAGAATCTCCCTTCTCCATCCCTTCCTTCATCCCTTGAGATCCTGGTACGTATAATGGAGGATGACCATTACAAGCATCCACTTCCTGTTTCTTGAGTGACTATAGATACGATGAGATCAGTTCCTGTTGCCCCAGCTTCTCCATGATGAACAACTGTGTACTGTTGAACTCTGAGCCAGGATAAACCCTCTTCTTGCGTTGTTTTTGTCTGTGTGTATTCTATTGCAGCAACAGGAAATGGAATAAGGACAGGTTTATTTTTCTCATCCTCTAGGTGTTTGTTACTGAAGGTCTCCACCATGGGCTCCACAGATCTGGCTCTCCACTTCACATATCTGAGTTCTCTGGTTACAGCGAGCTGGTAGTGAGAAGCTGAGCTCACACTTAATAAAGTTTAAAATGTAAGATTAATATAGGATGCTGATGAAAGCCTTGAACGTATAGTTTGGTTTCAAAGAAGTCTTGCTACAGCTCCTATCTTTATCATGAAAATGAATATCTCCCAGATTAATGCTAAGCTTTGGTGCCATTTTCCTTTGAGATGTCCTTACTGCTGGGACTGTGCTGCTCACTGGCGACCCACATAAGAGGCTCACTCTGTCTGTCCTCTGTCCCCTTCAACATCATCACATCCTTGATGTCAGACTACGGTGTGAAGGTCTATTTGTTTACCACTAGTACCAGTGCTCATCTGAAAAATTCTGACCTAAAGGTTGGTGATGGAGCACAGCACTTCATTAAAATTTCTTCAGAAGGAATTGTATTGCACAACCAAGTTGAAACCCAGTTTTAATAAATGTAAGTTAAAGCTATATACATAATAACAATTAAAGAAATAGAAGCCACAAATTTGAAAAACCAAGGGGTGGGGTTGGTACAAAGGTTTGGGGGGGAAGAAAGGGCAGGGGAAATCATTATATCAGGTACTTTTCTGTGGCTGTGATAAAAAGCATGACCAAAGCAACTTAGGGAGGAAGGGTTTATTCGGGCTTATAGTTCTGGAGATTCGGGGTCCATTACCACCACCCTGGTAGGGTGGGGAGCATAGGAGCAGGCAGACAGGCAGGTCACTGAGGCAGGTCACTGAGGCAGCATCTGAGAGCTCACAACCAGATCCACAAGCAGGAAACAGAATACAGCCTGGGGATGGCAGAAGGCTTTTGAAACCTTGAAGCCCATCCCCAGAAACATATCTCCTACAAGACCACACCTCCTGACCCCTCCTCCACCCCCAAATCTTCTACCAAGTAGAGACCAAGTATTCAAACATAAGAGTCTATGGGGGCCGTTCTCATTCAAACTACCACAACAACGTGATTATATTTTAATTTTAAAAGTTAAAAATCTAAGTTAAATGCCAACTATAGTAAAAATATTCATTCCTTGACAATCACATCTTTTAAAATCTTCCTTTTCACCAGTCCCTGCATTCTCATTGTTACAATGCAATGAAAAAGTGTCCCAAGATCAAGGCTGGAACAGTTTAAATCCACTGACTACGCCGTTAGAGAACAAGGCACTTAACTGACGTTAGGGAAATTAATTTTAAAAAGCAAGCTTTTAAGCTGGGCATGGTAGTGTAAACCTTTAACCCCAGCATTCAGGAGCAGAGATGTACATTTCTGTGAGTTCAAGGCTAGCTTGGTCTCCATAGTGAGTTCTAGGACAGCCAGGGCTACACAGAGAGACCTCAAAAAGAAAAAAAAAAGTCTTTAAATAGTGCTTTTGAACTGGGGGTGTGGCTCAGCTATTAGAGTATTTGCATAGGGCCCAGGATTTAATTCCTAGCACTGTATAAGTCAGGTGTTATGGCACGTGCCTAAAATTCCAGTACCCATGACATGTAGAAAAAACAAAAAACAAAACAAAAACCCTGCTCTATTGCAGACCACTCTCAGCTTCAGAGACTCTAACGCTGACTCACCTTTTCACGTGTGTCCTCCTTCACTTTGGCTTACTGTCACTGTCCAGTTCTCACCCGTAATCTTACAATCTTGGTATTTCTCAAATAGTAACTTTATACTCATCAGCAGCCTCCCTACCCACCTACCAAGGCCCTTAACAACCTCTGCTCTGTCTCCAAGGGTTTGCCCATTTTAGACATCTTATACCAGCACGTTTTTAAGGACCACACCGTGGCCCATATCAGAGCCTCACTTCTTGTTATGGCCAACTGTTCCACTGTGCCCTTAGTAGGCTCTTTACTCACTCACTGGCCAACAGGCACTTGGCACATGTAATGTCTGACTACAAAGACTAATGCTCTGAAGGGGCGACCTACAGTTCAATGGATGCGTTTTCAACATCCTTGAATTTATACTGAGTGGAAGGGTTAAAGGACCCCTTAAAGATTGAGTCAGTGCAGGATGGGAAGAAGTCAAGGACTCACAGGTTCACCAACCCCTCCACAATAGAAGGTGTGAGTGTTAATCTTGCTTTGTCACTTGACTGGACCTGGGGTTAGCTAAAACCTGTGCCTCTGGGCAGGGCTGTGAGGGTGTTTCCCTGAAGGACGGACTTGGAAATGGGAAGAGACCCTCCCCGAGGGGGCTGCCACCCAGAGGTTCGTGCAGATCTAAAGCAGCGGGAGGGCTGCGCTGCTTCTGCCACATGCATGCCCTGCCCTGCCTGCTGGTGAACACGGCAGCCCTACTTCTGCCCCTGTGCGATAGATATCCTAGGCCAGCACATGCGATCTCACTTCTTTGCCTTTCCAATGTGCAACAAGGACCAGCGGCTCTCCTGAATCCGCTAGGCCGCCATACCAGATTGGACTGCTGAGGACTTCTCTCAGCCTCATGCACTGGGCAGCTGCTAGCGCTCTGCCTCTTCAGGGTGAAGCCATACGGACTACCCAGCCCTCCTCACGTCAGCCAATCTAAGAAATCCCTGTAGCATACATACTATCAGTTCTGCTCTTCTAAAGAACCTGATACGGAAGGGAAAACAAGTTTGCAAATAAGCCACAGCAACTGATAATAGAGAAATATTTATTCTGTCTTTCTTCAGTTTAAGTAAATTTAACCCTGTGCAATTACATGGAGAGACTCACAAATACGAAGAAAGCATGTGGCCCCTTTTGTTCTAAGATGTGCATTTTATTTCCTCTTGAGTGAAGAATGACAAGGAGCTTCTGGCTCACTGCTTTCTTGCGTGCGCCCAACTGGCCAGGAAGAACGACGCTGCAACAGGATCTTTCTGCACACGTTTATTCAGTCCTGTTTCTTCTTGTTTATATCTCCCTTGTTTATATCTCCCTTGTTTATATATCTCCCTTGTTTTTATATCTCCCCCGAACCCTGGGCCTCTCACTCCTTTTATACTCTCTCTCATCCATGCACCGCAGGCCACGCCCCCTCGCCAGTCACGAGGCTTCAGCTAATCAGGGCAGCAGGGGCAAATCTCCACCAAATTGGATTCACCTGTATCCTGGTACACCTAAGCAGCACTCAAGATGTTTGTGTCTTATATGAGGAAGTCAGGTGAAAGTCATATGACTTAGCTGCAGTCCCTGGCGCCTTTGGGACTGCCGCCACACCCGCTCCCCACACTGCTTCACGAGCTGATGTACCCCAATCTGCAGACTGCTCAGAGGGAAGCTGGCCTAAAACCAGACATGCTCCATCCTTGGAGCAGAGGCTTCTTCAGAGGCCAGAACCCTATCCACAGCAGAGAACGCACCTCTCAGGTGACCCTCTGAGAAGACAGTGGCTTGAAGCTTCTCGTGTCCTCAGTGTAAAGGTGCACAGAGCAAGCAAAGGAGTCGGGCGGGGCATGGTGTGGGCGGGGCATGGTGTGGGCGGGGCATGGTGTGGGCGGGGCATGGTGTGGGCGGGGCATGGTGTGGGCGGGGCATGGTGTGGGCGGGGCATGGTGTGGGCGGGGCATGGTGTGGGCGGGGCATGGTGTGTGCAGGGCGGTGTGAGAGCCACACAAGGGCTCCGCAGTCGTCTTCTTTATACTCTCACAGATATACATACGCAGTTGTGGATGCACAAAAACCATTTCCTTGCAAGGCGAGTACTGCTGCCCTATAGGTTAACAGGATCATTTTCAGCACCTATTTGTTAATAGTCTTCCCAGGATTCAAAGGACAAAAGCCGTAAATGAAATCACAAAGCCACATCTAATATATTAGAGACGTGGCACACTGCTGGCTGTCATTTGTTCAAGTCTAGCTTTGTGGGGCCTCTTTCAACAGCAGTGTGGGGTTGTGCTCTTCCACTTTTCTGTAATCACCTGGCTAAGCTTGCAGGGAGCTCTATAAAGACCTCAGGGCAGAAGATCAAAGGTTTGTACAACCTATGGCTTTTTATTCGCAGTATGTAAAGTATTTAGAAAATATCAGACTGCCCAACCTCTTTACCTGCTTTCACTGATGGATACATTAAATAGGCACCAAAATAGGCAATAGCATACATCCACCTATTTCACTGAAGGCTGGTGTTTCAATGTTTCAAGTGCAAAGAACTATTAAAAGAAAAAAAAAATGAGTATGTTTCCCACAGAGAAAAAAAGCAAATGTGAGTCATTGCAGAAACGCTACTTTTTCCTTCTCATAAACCTTTTTGCTTCTTTCAAAAGCTCATCCACATCTTCCTGCTCCTCATCGTCCTTTCCTGGGTGCCAATCAGAATCTTCATCTGTCGGCTCATAGTCTTCCTCGTCCTCATCGTCACTGGGTTGCCCGACATCATCGTCATCTTCATCCAGAGCAACTCTGGCTAAAAAAAAAAAAACAGAATATTGACAAACCACAGCAGTCACTACTCAGCCTGGGTTAGGGATGTCTCTATTAGAATGTCTACCTTCAGCAAGACTTTATTAATATATACCTTACTACTGTAAATTTATTAATATATACCTTACTACTGTAAGTTTATTAATATATACCTTACTACTGTAAGTTTTAGAACAGACAAGAAAGTGATCACTTGTTTCTTATTGTCCTAACTCTCCACAATGAGGTCCTCTCAGTCCCTCCTGAGAGGGTCATTCTCCCGTCCCCACTGGCTTGGCCACAGCAAGTGCCACCTGTAAGCAGATGCTTGGAAACGGAGTTTAAGAACCAACCTGGAAGCTTCTCTGGAAATCTCAGCGGCAGGGGCGATCCCCAGCTGCAGGCCATCAAGTCATCAAGTCTGGAAAGTCCCAGCAGGCCTGGAGTCTCTCCAGGTTGTTCCAGGTCCCGTCTAACTTTAATCTGATCTTGGACCCCAAACGGCTGTAGGAAAAGACTTCCTGCCAGATCCCCCACCTCTGTTCTTTCTGACTCTTCCCGACCCTGACTGATCTGTCCACGCAGAGTACTTCACAGTTTGTGGGGAAGATGGCTTAGGGCTTCTCTGCTGTTCTAGATGCTCAACTTCTCTATTGCCTGCAAATCCTTTACTACTCTATAATCTCTCTGATGTTTTAAAAACATTATTTTAAATGTTTTAGCTAGTTTTTTTAAAGTATTAACACCTGCACTTTTGTGCAGAGTTTTGTTGTGTTTGTAATATCCGCATGTGATGTAGCGCTATAGCTTAAATGAATGCCCGAGTAATATGTCCACCCTTTTACTGCTACAGCCCAGTATGTTTACACTTCTCTCAATATCACAGCTCATTTCAGAACGGGTTTCAGGTAGCTTATATTAATGATAATGTAATAATATAATGCAAATAAAAATAACAGCTAATAATAGAAAAAGCAGAACATATAAATATCAACTCAATTTTAAAATACTTATTATACATTGAGCACAAATAGTTTAAATTTCTCAGCAGCCAAAGCTAAAAGGATTACATAGTAATACACACAGTTCTCATACAGAGGAAGCGCGCACCCCTTCCCAAGGGAGACACTGTGGCCCACGTACCTGGAGACGCATCTCCTACTGAACAGCTTGGAAAATGTTTCCTGTTCAGCTAATCTTAACCCATCCTCATTTTCTTATGGCAAATGCATTCACAAAATAGCTTAGATGTCAAAGCAGCTTGAAACTGAGGAGCGGAGTAAGCAAGGAAAGCCAGTCTCCACCCTCGCGCATGCTCCTCTTGGAGGTCTCTCGTATGCTCGTTAGACACGAACACAAGCAAGCATTTACTGTGCACTAGCACTTAATATGCTATCGCTACCTCAATGAGCCGGTGTCTTTCAGATCTAGAAAACGTCTTAAGGATCCACAAGAAAAACAGGCCTTAAAGCAGAACCCAGACACCTAGTCTGCCTCTGCTGGGTGCTCTCACCTCCGTGTTCTCATTTTAGACCACCTATGTTTCAAGCTGGGGCCCTGTCTCGAATTAATTTATTAATGATTCTATTTAATATTATTTCCTAACTCTTCCTGTGTATGTCTAAGCCCTGACTAAATGCCACCATTCTGGACTCCATCATATGGCTTCCTGAATACCATATCCACTCAGGTGACTTAGAGGCTATGGAAACTATCGCTCCCAGGACACAACTCTCGAGTTCCCTCCCTCAAACCTACTTATCTTGTCCACGGGCCTGGATACACAACTCCTGTACTCTCCAACCTGTTAGCTAGAGTCATTTTGATTCTCTCTGTCCCTGAAAACGGACTCTACTATCTGGAATACTCCGGTGGGCTCTGCCTCTCATGTGTCACCTCTGCTTCTATTACCCACTCTGCCCTAACTCAACAGCATCATCGTCTTCCTGGATATAATGCTCTCTTAGAGCCTGCAACCGTTCCCTCTAGCCACCTTCCCAACGAGAGCCTAGAACGCCCCCAGCAGCTGTGTATCTCACTCTGGAAGACTTGAAGTCGTTTCCATGCGCTTATCCCTGTGGTCTGATCTCACTGCATGCCTCTCTGCTCTCTCTCTCCTCCTCTTTTTTCTCCTATGGCAAAGTCCCAGGCTGGCCTGACCTTGCATTTCCCTGCTTTGTGAGTGCTAAGTCATGGGTGTGGTTTTCTCTTTGTTCAGTTCTACACCTGTTGTTGGTCCTGGCACAGTCTAAGGCCAGGAGGCTTTTGAACTCTTAGTTTTCTCCACGCTGCAGGCCTGTGCTCTAATGTCAAAACCTCAGAGTGCTGCTTTTACTGTGTTATGGGAAGGGTGCCTTCCTCCAGCCCCAGTATCCCAGCTATTATATTTTCTTACACAGACTTTTCTTCTCTGTCAGTGCTACAAGCATGCTTATAACATCATGTAAGTGTTCAGACATGCGCTACTCATCACTGTAAAACTCCACAGGGCGTTATTCCAGCTCCACTGAGGCACTGAGCCCTAGTCATCAGAAGAACCTTATTTTCTCTCTCTGCATTTTACATTCATATTATTTATGCTCTGTAATAGGAAGCCTAGAGTCTGATGATGGTAAATTTCCCAAGCCCAGTGCTTTACAGATTTCTGAATGAAGAAACATCTCTGCATTATCAGGGAGATGACTGCTGAAGTCCAGGCCTTTTCTGTTAACACTGCCCCATGAATACTTCATTTCCCCCTTTGGAGACAGAGTTTTGCTGGGTAGCCCAGGATGGCCTCAAAATTGTGATTCTTCTGCTTCAGTCTCCAGAGTGCTTAGGTCACAGACCTGGCTAGACATGTGTTAACATGGCTTTAAATGTTATTTATCTGGTGTGTGTGTGTGTGTGTGTGTGTGTGTGTGTGTGCAGGAATGCAGGAGGAAAGCTGTTTCCTGGCTGGCTTTCTGGTTTACACACAGCCAGCTTTGTTACACAGCCCAGACCCACATGGCTAGGGATGCTATTGCACACAGTGGGCTAGATCCTGTCACATCAACCAGCAATCAAGAAAATGCTCCACAGACATGTCTCCAGGACAGTCTGATTTGGGTAATTTCTCAATTGTGGTTTCTTCTTCCCTGCAGACTCTAGTTTGCATCAAGCTCACAATAACCAGGACAGAAGGTTACCTTATCAAATGGAAGTCAATTTAAAAATCAGCCGTAACTCTAAAATGTTCATTTTAAAGCCAAAATAGTCTTCTTCAACACCTCTACCAATTAGCGTAGCAACGTGAACTGTGAAGACGGACTGACTGCATGAGGACAGTGCAGAACTCCCTGTCATTTGTCTTTACAAGCAGATGGAAAGCACTTACCTGACACAGTGGTGAAAATGCCTTTCAGAAAGGTAATAAGCCATACATTCCACCCCACCCACTACTCACCAGACAGGATTAGATGTGGCCATGTTGGCCTTCTCTATTCTTCAGGGGAAGCTGTCATGTGAGGATGACAGTTCTAGGGCTGGGGACACAGCTCAGCAGCAGAGCTCTCGCCTAGCACAAAACCCTGCGTGGTTCCCAGGAGAATCTTTCCAAATAGCTGCTACACATCCTTCTCAGCAGATTAATAGCTTAATTCTCCAGCTTTTATTTCCCTTTTTCTTTCCAATAAATATTATTTGGTACAATATTTCTAGAGAAGGAAATTTTACTACACAATATAATATTTTTGATGTTTAACTTTAAAATAAAACACTAGTTTGGTGTTTTATTTTGTTTAGTTTTAGTGTATCAAGCTGGTAGTAGGTTTCCACATTTAGAAAAGTAGCTTATAAATTTATATTGCACTTTCTCACCACTGCATCAGGCTCTGACAGCCTGTGTTCCTATGCTCTTTCGGTTCTTCCCATCTAAGCAGCAGTTTAAATCTCAGATAAGCCTTGTTGTTCTTTTTAACTTTCTTTCTAGATCTCTTGGGGTTCAGTTTCTTAGGGGATGGGGGCATTTCAACATACGCACCCCACTATATAAGTTTATGAATGTTTAAAGTAATTCTCAATAATCGCTGGGTTCTTATAGCAGCATCAGCCGCCGCCTAGTGGGACGATACCACATAGGAGGAGGCTTGGAAGAACCACGCCAAAAGTCAGATGTGAGATGAGACGGCTGACGAAGTACATGACAAAACTTTCCTGGCACTTCTTTCTCTTGCATTCACCATCTATGTCAAAGCTCCAGCAGTCTGACATGTGTGAAAATCTGGTAAGACCTCATGTCAGCTGATGCAGAAGACATGTGGCACAGGGCAGCAGAACAATGCATGAGCTCTGCGACCCTTAGCTGCAACAAGTAGGAAAACGCAGTGTTTTGGGGGGCTGAGAGGGCTAAATGAGAAGTTAAATGTCCAGGGCCTAGTGTGGTTGCTTTAACGCTGATGCTACGCAACACTGAAGAAATTAATCTACATACATATGAGATTAGAGACTGGATAATGATGAACTTTAAATATTTAGGAGAAAAATAACTATCAGAATTATGTCTTAGACATCTCTGAATTAGGAAATATGAAACTGTACATTTAGTCTGATATTTACAGTATTCAGACCGGTTTAGAGAGGGCAAAGATGTTCTGATTACATTAGCACAGGGCAATTCCTAAGTCCACAGACTTGCTTCCTCCTACAGCTATCTTCCAGGACCTTCACTGGGAGCCTGGAGCCAGTTGGCACTCACATTCACACACACACCCACACACACTCTCTCTCTCTCTCTGAAGTATGCATACTCACACACTCACACATGCACATTCACACATATTCACATTCACACACTCACACACATACACACATGCACATATAAACTCACACATTCATTCACACACACACATTCTCTCTCTCCCTCTCCCTCCCCTGCTCCCTCTCCCTCTCCCCACTAGGATAAAGCTTCATTTGTAATCAGACACAGAAACAGATTAATAGCAACAATAAGAAAGTAGAATAAATACAATAACTAGATGAAGCTTATGAATTATTAAGGACTTTTCTATTTGCTATCTTTGAAGACAGATAGTGACTAGTGAAACATGATCTAAATGTATATGCTTTTTTTGTTGATAATAAGCAAGCACAGCTTCATGGTACAAGAGAGATTTTCTTTACATGTCCAGTGTTGAATGCTGTAATTATATTAAAATCTCAAAAATAAAAAAATTTAAGTTCACTGTTCTAAAGTATATTCTTCATTTAGAAAACACTTCGCTGAAATTCCAACAAACTTTGCAAAGACTATTCAGACATTTTATGGTGCTTTATGGTGCATATTGATAGCTTTAAGGTAAAGGGTACGGGACAATATATTGACACATAAATTGCCAATAAAATGCCATTAAATAAAATACTATTATACTATGGCTGGAAAATCATTGAATGCAGCTAAGTGAAGCAATTTTGTTAAATAACAACTTCTAGGCCCTGCCAGCCACAACAAAGGGTCCGTTTCTGTCTGCAGGGCTAGCACACTAAAGAGATACTCCATGTTTCTCTCACTGTGAGGGCATCTGCACTGCTCTGTCACAAGCTGGTCACATATGTAGGTACAAGAACTAGAGAGCATAGCCTGCCAGCATATGCTTTCTCTCTCCTCTCAGGCAAAGTTATTATTTGCTGAATTGGTCCTCACATTATTATATACTCTGCACAAAGAGGCTGAGACTTACCGAGAGGAAAATTCTTAAAGAGTTCAAAAACAGGCAAAACAAAGGCCAATTGGGAAGCTAGAGGTTTACATTCTCATAGGGATGCCCACAATCCTGGTGGTCCTGAGAAGGTTCACGCACTGGTTCAGAATAATCACCCTCATGGTGACTGGCTCACAGGGAAGAATGGCTCACGGGGTCTAGGCTAGCTAAAGGAGGGAAATTCACTCTCCCCTCAGATGTCAACACTGATCACAATGTTCTGGCCTAAGAAGGGTGTAAAAGAGGGTGCTCTCCTCTAGCTGAGAACAAACGCCTTGAGAAGGAATAGCCCTCTAAGACAGACCGATCAAGGAAATGGGAACATGATTGACAGTAATAATGAGCCAACCCAACAGCACAGTCCAGACCCAGGCCCCACCCTCAGGCTTTCCAGTACAGAAGTCAGTGTGATTTTTACCATTGCTAGGCTAGCCTGATACTTTGTTCTCAGGTACCTGAAAATAAGACATGCCAAACAGACAAAGGAGAAGCACATGCTACCAGGCTACGATTGGGGAAAGCATTTGTTATATAGAAGTTTATAATTCTTTCATTCACTTGCAACAGGAAATTGGTGTGCTGCCCAGGCTAGCCTCAGACTTGAGGCAATCTCCTGCCCCAGTCTCCCAAGTGTTAGTATTCCAGGTACGAGCTATCAAACTCAGCTTCTGAAAGTTCACTGTTTTTTTTAAAAAGGGGGTGGGGACTAAAGAAATGGCTCAGCCGTTAGTTACACTGACTGCTCTTCCAGAGGTCCTGAGTTCAATTCCCAGCAACCACATGGTGGCTCATAACCACCTGTAATGGGATCCGGTGCCCTCTTCTGGTGTGTCTGAGAGAGTGACAGTATACTCACATTAAATAAATAAATAAATAAATCTTTTAGAAAAAGAATTAACTAGAACCTCATTAAAAATAATCTAGGAGAAGTAATTTAAATCAGCAACAATAACTCCCAAAAGCAACAATATTTTTGAAATACCCGGTTCAATGGGAGAATTACTCAACGGTTTCTTTTGGGTTGACTGAAGTACTTACCTGGAAGTGCACTGTGCCTATATTCCATCTTGTGCTGGGGGTTCTTCCTGAAAAAGAAAAGGAAGCAAAAATGGGATAGAGTTCTCAGGACTGGAGAGAGCTATGACCGTAACAGTGAGCTCAGGAAGCTGCTAATCAAGGCAGGCCCAAGAAGTATCCCATGAAAGGGTCTGTCCCTCTGCTCCCTGCCCCTCCTCCCCTTCTTTCCTTTCTTTCTCCTCCTCCTCTTCCTCCCCCTCCACCACCACCACCACCACCACCACCACCACCACCGTCTATAATGGCTCTTACTACACATCCCAGGTTTCCCTGGAACCTCTAGTCCTCCTGTCCTTTGGCTGCTGGGATTGCAGGCATGAGCTACTCTGCCCAGTAGTATTTGCCTTCTCGTTAGAGTATTTACTGAATGTGCATCCCACGCCAGGGTTAGTGCTTTTGAACCCAAGAAATAACAGTATAGAGAGGACAGACAAGTTAATGAACTGTATTTAAGAGCTTCATAACTATCAGATGAGTAAAGCTTCCGTTTATAAATTACAGCAGCACTGTAAAGGCACTTTTTCTTTTTTTATCAGCTAAGACCGTGTATACTGTTAAAATGTTCCATAATAAAATTATACGTTTAAAGTATTATGTTTTTCTCTTCTGTGCCTCTGACACTACTGAGTAAAGCAAAATTTCTAATTATGTGGAACCATCTGCTTTATAAATAATTGTTTCCTGAGCTTTAGCATTACCTAATACTTTGTATTTGTTCCAGGAATTTTCTTTATTCAAGGCAATAGGAAGTTATTATAAAAACATAACTTTAAGTAATGAGATTTAGAAAAATACAATGTTGTTGCATGTAAGTTGTAATGACAGACCTATTTTCTTGACAGAATTTAATGCTAATTTTAAGAGTCACAGTAACTGAAATCCCTAAAATCTCTGTAACAATCTCTCTGTGTGCTATCCAGCACACTAAACAGCCGCATGTGGACACTGGAACTGAGAAACTGGATTTTGAATGTATTTGATTTTGGTTAATTTAGTTAAATTATAGGAAATCTGACTAGCATATTGAACAACACAAAGAAAAAAAAAAAAAGCACGTTAGATCTCCTGCCCACTCCAGAGCAACTTAAATTTGATTTAAAACCCCCCACCACCAAACATCCTCTACAGACTCTCCAGGAAAGTAAAGATTCTATGGTGGGAACCTTACTACTGAAAAGAGGGAAAAGACTAACGCAGGGGCAGGGCATCCCATCAGATTCGGGCAAACACGTCCCACAAGATAAGCTTCAGTCTCCCAGCCTGAGGAGAGTGTCCACAGAGCCCACATGCCGCTGAAGCTGCAGCTTGGTGGGTGGGAGGCTCTGTCCTTAGCAGATCCAGAGTCAGTCAGACTGCCTGCTACAGGCCAGCCCTGTGCCAGGTGTCTGGCGCTTCTTCACAGCATCTCCTTCTTCCTATCTTTTCCTGTGGGTGGGCAGCAGGCAGTTCAGGAGTGCAAGTGTACAGCTAATTAGGTCATAACTCAACAGGTGTGCAGACGGGAACACAGCGTCTGCACAAGGCTGTGTGTGTGGTAATTAACCCAGGTCTGACCTCCTGCTTGAACGGAAACTCTAAGCTTGAGGAAAAATGAACAACTGACATGTGCTTCAGGGAGCCGCAAACGGAAAAGCTTCAGCAATGCCTTCCCTACTGAACACGCTGGTGCAAGTCACAGACTTGTAAACTCAGTGCTCAGTGAAAGGTCAGTCAGTGTGGGCGCGGGGGAAGGAACCGCACAGCAGGGCATGAACACGTGAGATCTATCTTCACTCTAGAACCACTGCTGGGCACCTGAGGACTTTTGTTAGTTATTATTTTAAAAATTTCAAACCTACAAAAATGAATGAGTAGGCCACTGACAAATGTTCATCTTCTCCCCTCTCCTCTCCCCTCCCTTCCTCTCTCCCTCCCTTTAGAAGTGCTGTGACTCAAACCCAGAGACTCGAGCATGCCAGACAAGTACCCTAACCACTGAACTACAACTCAGGTGGTAAGTATCATGTTCTACATGGACTACTTGAAACTTAACGTGGTCTTTCCCTATGAATATGTTTGTTTCAGGCAGTCATTTTTGGCATTTTTCCTTTAATAATAGTTGAATAAGATTATTGAAAAGTTAAACATGATCTTAGCTATTTATTACTGGAGTGTCCCTCAAAGTCTGGTTTAGAAATTTCAAGTAACTAAATGTTTGGCTTTAAAAGCAAGGAAAAGAACTGACCCAGGGACAGTGTGGTGGTTTGAATATGCTTGGCCCAGTGAGTGGCACTACTTGAAGGTGTGGCCTTGTTGGAGGAAGTGTGTCACTGTGAGTGTGGGGTCTGAAAGCTTTGACATCAGACACAGAGATGCAGAATTTGCAGTTTGCTCAGCTGACTTTTAGTCTTGTCACAGTATTTATTCACTATGACATTTTATAATGGTAATGTATATCCCGTGATATCTATATATATATCCTGTGATCTGCTTTTTGATCTTTGACTTTATAGGGGATCACAGTTAAGTGATTGAATGAACCTCAGAAAAGACTTTGAACTTTGAGACTGCTATAGACTATGGGGACTTTGGAAGTTGGATTAAATATATTTTGCATTATGCTACATTTAGGTATGGCCCACATAGACTTATGTTTGAACAAGCCTATGGGGGCCAGGGAGTGGAATATGCTGGATTAAATATTCTTGGTCCAGGGAGTACCACTACTTGGAGGTGTGGCCATGTTGTAGTAGGTGTGGCTTTGCTGGAGGAAGTGTGTCACTGTGGGGGTGGGTTTTGAGAGCTTCCTCCTAGCTGCCTGAGGATGCCAATCTCACTCCTTCTTGTTTGCCTTCAGAACAAGATGTAGAATTCTCAGGTCCTTCTCCAGCACCATGTCTGCCTGGATGCTGCCATGTTCCTGTCTTGATAATACTGGACTGAACCTCTGAACCTGTAAGCCAGCCCCAACTAAAATGTTGTCCTTTGTAAGAGTTGTTGCCTTAGTCATGGTGTCTGTTCACATCAGTAAAACCCTACGACAGGCAGCTAAAGGATGGCAGGCTGAGATGGACGGGACTGTAACTTTCAAAGGGAAGATGAAGATGCAGTGTCATAGACAGGACGCAGTGACCAGCACTGCAGCTCCACGGTCACTCCTGCATCTAGTCTCTTCCTTCCACCCCCACCCCCCCCCCTCTCCCTGGAACTCAGAGGGCCTGTCTACTTGATGCCTCTGGTGGAAAGGAGCTTCCGCTTCCTCCGAGACCTGGTTATCTTCACAGGGCTCTCTGCAGTCTTAACTCACCCTCCCTCCCTGGTAGCTTGGCCAGTGCTGTAGGCCCAGTGTAGACCCAGTGGTTCAGCACTGATTCTTCTAAGGATTCCTGGGCACAGGACAGCGCAGGAACCCATGACTTCCAAAGCTCAAACAGGAAACTTTCAGTGGCCCACCCCACCCCCCAATCTCTGAGGCATGATCCAGAGCCAGGAAGACAGCTTCCCCAGCACCTGCATGCTGTGCGGGCTCCAAGACCCATGTCTGCTTAAATGAAATCCACACAGTATTGAGTCCACCGTGACCCAACGATAACATCATGCTGACTGAGGAAAAACTAAAGTCAGTCACAAGAAAGGCTGTTCACTCCCAACTCTTATTCATTATGTGTGAAATCTCAGGATAATAGGGCAAGAGAAAGAAATAAAAGGCACACAAATGGGGGAGGAAGAAATCAAATTATTCGTCTATGTAAGTGATGTGGTCCTCTTTTTAAACTATCCCTCTGTGTCACTGACATGGTCCTCTCTTTAGGAGACCCTACAACTCCACCAGGAGACTTACAATGGAAAGCTTCAGCAAAGCAGCAGGCCATAAAATCAACGTCAAAAGAGCAGCTTTTCTAAACACCAAAAATGAACTTGCAAAACGTGAAATTGGGCAAATAACCCCCACCCACGGGAGCTTTGAAAAGCGCCTAAATATCACCAATGTGGAAGAGGCTCTGATTTAAATGTCCATTTTTATGGCTTTTTCAGTGAGTTTCTTAAGTTTTTGAGACTAGAAAAACCTGACAGGATTAAGTAAAAAAGATAAACATACAAATTAAGAGATTTAAAAATTGTTTCCTAGTAACAAAAACAACAGAATAAAATCAGTAAGGATGTGGAAAATCTGAAAAACACCACAATACACAATCAAATCTCCACAGAAACTAGCTTGGAGCATTTGCAGAATACATGCGTAAGTGCCCTGCTCTGCTCAGTACAAACAGGCTATCTGCATCAACTTTATGGTAGCCAGAAGATTCAGTCTGTAACCTGTACTCAAGATCACCTAGAAACAAACCGCTGTCTGCAGTAGAGTTCCTTAGGTTTGTTTTGTACTTGATTTTGTACTTTGGTTAAGTTCAAGTTCATTCACCTAATAAACAAGGTTTCAAAATACCAAGACTCCTTTCTGTCAATGTAACGTGCATGCTGCCTGGGTGGGGAGACATTCTGGTCAAGAAAGACTGTGGTGTGGAGAGGTCTACTCAGCCTGAGGAGGAGGCGACAGCATGAACGAGCAAAGGGAAGGCTCCCGAGTTCTTCAGCTGTGCCTGAGTTCTGGGTGTTGGCAAGAGGAGTAGATTAGTAGAAGTTGAGGAAGCAGAAATAGAAATTAAATCCCCAGTAGGCTTATATCACACCTCAGAGTCTTCATAGAACATGTATTAGGATGTCTTATAAGTTAACCTGATTGCATTTTAGACAGAAATACAGAAAAACTTCAGTTACCTATAAGATTAACAACAATTTAGGGTTACATGAGAGAAACTCTGTGTTCCACATAAACTTAATAAAATCTATGCTGTAGGCTTGAGATGGGGGCTCCAGTCAGGCCGTCTGAGCTGGCTAAGAAGCGATTAGGGAGAAGGGCAGCCACATGGCGCAGCCTCCTTACCTGTAACAAGACGCTCCATAGGGACACTCGGGCCTGTCACCAATCACACCTTCATCTGTGCCATGTACCTCTCCATAGTCACTGTCACCAGGGTGGCTGAAGTGTTGAAAGTGGAGGGGGTTCCTCCTGTGAGGACGATAAACTTGCTGTCAGAGGAAAAACAATAGGAAGCTATGGGTTTGTAATGGCTGTGAGCGAGGCCAACCAGTATCTTTATTCCAGAAAGAAACCAAATTCCCATGTTGATGACGTAAACACAGGTGAGATCCCCATGCCATGTTGTCCACCAACTTGACATCTGGTTGCTGGAAAATGGTCCAGGAACGCCGTCCTGTGAGAACAAACACTGCGAGGAAACAGAGTCTTGTAGTTTCAGTTTATTCAAAACACAGAACTGATCTTGAAGGTGCGTCTGTGCTCCTCCCAGGTGTAGCAGGTAAGAGTGAGGTTACTTCCAATCACTCATTATTGCTTGCAGCTGCCAGTCAATGAAATGTTTAGAATATCCTTTCTACCTCTATGGAAACACGTTTTCGCCGTGTGCAGCCAGTTCTTGTAATTGTGTTCAGACTGAACTCTCGAGAACGTAACTCCTGTGGCCTTTCTTACCCCACAGTACACACTGTCTAGGGTTCTGAATAAAGTCGCCTACCGCATGAGACTTTGGTCCATTTCAGTATGGGCTTCATTTTCCCAGGTCCCTTCCTCTCTCGAGCAGGAACACTGAGTCAGCCCAGGACTCTCAGTGTCACATGATCAGTGACATGTATAAAAGGTCGATTGTAAGCATTATATTGTTCATGTAGGTATACAACAAACATAAGCATCTATAGCCTTAAAAGACCGTGCATCCTATGCTAAGATAAAAACATTCAACATTCTAGAAAGACCCAATGTTTCTGATCTTTAAACTCTTTTGCCTACACAAAGTATACTATCCTGTTTTCTAAAACTATTTTCCAAACTCTTTGGTTCCGGCCTCTCTTATGGCCTTAAAATTTATTACTAGAATTTGAGTGCCCTCTGATTATGTGGGGGGATTGCCCTGTATAAATTTAAAATGAGAAATAAGAAAAGTACACTTGTTTATTTAAGATAACAGTGAAAATGTCTTTTCACATATTATAAATAACATCTTAACATCTTTAAAAAAAATCTTCTTTACGTTTATTTATTTATCTATATGGGGGAGGGGGAGTTCACTCTTTCCCTGGACTATGTGTGTTTTAGGGACCCAACTCAGGTCATAAGGCTTGGTGGCAAGTGCCTTTACCCACTGTCTTGGTTTGCTTTCTATTGCTGTGATAAGATGTCATGACCAAACATTAACTTGAGGATAAATGGGTTTATCTCCACTCACAACCTAAGAAGGTCACACTTCATCCTGGAAGGAATCAGGGCAGGAATGTTGCTTACTGGCTTGCTCACCCTTCAAGGCTTGCTCAGCCTGCTTTCTTATACAACTCAAGACCACCTGCCCAGGGTTGACACTGCCCACAATGTGCTGAGCCATCACACAGCAATCAATCAAGAAAATGTCTCACAGTCTCACCCATAGCCCAACTTCATGGAGGTATTATTTCTCAATTGAGGCTCCCTCCTCTCAAATGACTCTAGCTTGTGTCCAGTCGACAAAATTAATGATGATGATGATGACGACAACAACAAAAAGAATTATCTAGCATAGCCATTGAGTCATCCTACTGGCCCTTATATACTCTTTAATGCCAATATAAAATTCATGAAGATGTAATGCATGCTTAAGAAAAGGCAGTTGGCTTTTCCTTGTTTCTGCATTTGATCATTAACAACAATAATGTTCTGTGGTCTCTAGGGAATTCTACTGCATACTTATGAGAACCACATTGTAAGCATCATACCATTTGCAGAGAAATGGAGGGAACTGCAAACCATCGTGTTATGTGAAATGAGTTAGACAGAGATGGACAAATACTACACTTTTCTCAGATATGGAACCTATACTAGGGGGCAGGGGCAGGGAGGACAGGCGTTTCGGGCCATTAAACTACAAAGAGGCTGAAGAGGGAGTGGATCTTCAGGCAGAAGTGAAAGAGTCAGGGTGAGGTAACAGCCGTGGAACGAGAGCAGGAAGGGGTTATTTGGGAAGGGAAGGAACCAGCAAGTTAGGGGAGGTAAGAGTTGCACAGAGAGCTGGGCATGGTGGTGCATGCCTTTAAGCCCAGAACTCGGAGTCAGAGGCAGGAGGATCTCTGTGAGTTCGAAGCCAGCCTGGCCTTCACAGCAAGTTCCAGGACAGCCAGACCTATACCATATATAGGAAGACTTTGTCTCAGAAAACAAAAAGGACAAAAACAAACAAACAAAAAAACAAAAACAAAAACAGAAAACAAAAAGGAGCACAGAGGACATCAGAGGGGATACATTATAATAAATTATAATAAAATATATGCAAATATCATAGTAAACCCCATTTGTATATTAATTTTTAAAAATTTAAAACACAAAACAAAGAGGAACGTAAATTTAGAAAATATAGAGACTTGGAACACTATCCATTTGATAGAAGGGAGAGTTTACAGCAATAACACGGAGGCTGAAGAACAGGTAGATTTTTGTAATGATTTTATAGATATGTACATGTGTGGGTATGGGGTATATCTCAAATTCAAAATGCCATTCTCCCCCCACCTTGTTCATAAATATAAACATTTCAATGAAAGTTACTTCTTCTCTTTGTTACAAATACAAACATTTTGATTTAAAAAAATTTCAGGCATTCTTTATTTCAAAACTATGAGAAGTTAGTTACTGCCTAAAGCTAAGAGTGATTAAAACTAACATCATTATAAAGTATAAGTAAATAAATTTTTATTTGAAAAAACATTTACCCCTTTTAACAAAAGGAAATGACAGGGTTGAATCCTGCTATTCATTGACTTTGTGTCCCCTCAAGACCCCTGTGCTGAAAGTGCTAAACTCCAATGTACACAATGTACCTATGAGAGAGATAATTAAGGCTCAGTGAGGCCATAATGCTGAGGCCCCAACACAGTGCCTGGCATCTTCCTAGGTGAGGACGAGACCCCAGAGGATGCCCTGTCGAGAAAAGGCACCGAGGAAGCAGCCACCCTCAACGTTGGCAAGAAGGGAAGCCAGGCTTGCGAGGTCTGGAACCTAGCACTTCTAACGTCCAGGACAGAGAGAAGGCCAATCTCTAAGTGAGGTACACCAGTCTGTGGTGTTCCCTTATGGCCACTTTAGCCAACTAACACAAACGCAAAACAGGACTTTTCAAAATCCAAAGTAAGAGATGGTTTATAATCTGCTGTAGATTTTTACATTATATTCTAGGCACAAGGATATTCCACAGACAATATTATGTATAAATCTAAAACTCAAAACAGTTGAAAGTGAAAAATACAGCTACTCTAATTCTAAAATGACAATGTGTTTTAAAGAGGGGGATAAAAAAGAGAAATGAACAGAATCTATGGTGAACAGATGCTGCGCACACGTGTACAGCACTGTTCACACGCATGCACAGCACTGTGGACACACGTGCACAGCACACAGCACCGGGTGCACAGCAGACACAGCTTGGCAGGCAGGATGGCAAACAACGGAAACAGACCAACTAGCACATGCTGCCAGAAACCTTACAGGCTATGCCACACTCTCAAACTAAGATTATGATTTGAATGCATGAAATGTCATCGCATATCATAAATCATATCAATGAATATCATAAAAATCTCATTTTCCTAATTTTCAAAGTAGAAAAATGTCTATCTTATAGACAAATGTGAAGAAAATAATTAAATATAATACAATGCCTAAACACAATCTAAAATCACCTTAGTAGATGAGTACAATAATTATTTCCAAAAGCATCTCTTTAAAATTAAGATACTAAGTAAGCAGGTATTTAAGTCTGGATTCCCCAGTATTTGGGCCCTTGCATTAGTCAGCATGTCTACACATAAAACATTTAAGTCCCCATTGCATCCTAAAAGCTTCTGGCCGGACTTAGCAGAATGCACAAAGCACTGACCGGAAGGCAATGGTTCATTAAGCTTTTAATACACACAGGGTGGAATGGCATAGAAGAATGGGCTGAGGTGCCGCCTGCAGGTCCTCCTTACCTGTAGCAGTTGGCCCCATACATGCAGGCCGTCCTCCGGACCTTGCTTTCTTCTGAACAGCCCAGCACTGGGTCAGCTGTGTCTGTGTGCAAAGCATCAGGACTGGAGGGAGCAGAGCTAGACTCAGGATGGCATCCTTGAGATTTCTCAGGAGGTGACTTGCTTTGGACACGTGCACAACTCTCGCCCTCTTCATTTGTGGTTGGTTTGGTGGCGGCTTTATGTTTAGAGACCTCACCAAGTTCCTCTATTAAAATCCCGTCCTTCTGTTTATTTGTCTTCACAATATCCACATCTGGGTCCTTTACTATGTTTGAAGATGATGATTCTGGAACATTCTGTAAAAGAAATACAGAAAAGGCATCATTAAAAAAGGCAAATGTCGGGCAGTGGTGGCACTCGTCTTTAATCCCACCAATCTCTGAGTTCAAGGTCAGTGTGCCCTAACAGAGAGAGTTCCTGGGCACCCTAGGTTACACAGAGAAACCCTGCCCCAAAACACCAAAAATTAAAAAAAAAAAAAAGAAATATATAAATTAAAGTTTAAGAGGACAAAAAAACAAGTTCCATGATACAAAAAAATGCCTAAAACTTTTAAGCTTATTTTAAAGTAACTAATGATACCATTTTCTGCTTTTAGTTTAGAAACTTTTTAACAATTTGTAGTTCTTACAATATCAATTTACAGCTATAGTGAACCTTTACAACTATGTCAGGTATTTAGTAAAAACAGAAGACAGACAAAGGAAACGTGAGACGATGCTCCATTTCTTCTTGCTGCTGCTTTGGCTTTGCTTTTTTCTTATTTTCTGAGACAGGGTCTTACTGTGTAGCCCTGGCTATCTTGAAACTCACTATGTAGACCAGGCTGGCCTGGACCTCACAGACACGTGCCTGCCTCTGCCTCCCAAGTGCTGGGATTAAAGGCGTGCGCCACCATCACCCAGCTACGGGAAGATACTCTAGTTCACTGTCACATAATCTCACTCAAGAAGCTCTTACAGGGTATTATTGTCCTTCTAATCTATTGAAAGCGACCTTGTAACTTCTCTCTAAACCATGATATTCCTCACAGGGCAGAATGGCAAAACTGGCTCGTGTCTACAGAAGAATGGGTGTGAGGGAACGAACGCAATCACCAGCCGCAGAAAGCAAGCGACTTTCCTTTGACATCGTCTGATAAAAGTGTCAGGTTAGCCAGTTAAGCCTAGAGAGCTGCCAACCACCATCTTATTAAATGGATAAAATATACAACTGCTTTATAAAGTTGATCCTTATGCCTACAGATTACTGCTCTTCTCATCAAAGGGGCTTCTCTTCTAATTAACTACAGCCGGGCAGAGGGCGAAGAGTAAGTGACTGAGATCTCACCCTCTGGTGAGACATCTACAATCCAACCCCTATGCCCAAGGCTCAGGGAACACTGCAGAAGAGAGGGTTGGAAGACTGTGAGGGCAGAGAGGACTCCTGTGAAGCAGGGTCTTCTGGACATGACAGGAGCATACACTTATGAACGCTCACGTCATGGCTGCCTGCACAAGACTGACCGCACTAGTCAGTATCCCTGCATGGGTGGACGCCATCCGGTTTATAAGGTCCTACTCCTAAGTGAGGAGCTCCAGGCCGGACACAGCTTACTGAGGGAATCGCTTTTCTTTAGAGGTGAGCCTCCTGAAGGTTGCCCACATCCGGGTGGTTAGCGCTTTGCCCATGTGCATATAGACAACACTAGCTGGATTCACTAGGTTATATTATAATAAACAATAAAAGAAGGGAGGAGAAGGAGAAGAACATGACTTTGAGAGGGGGTACAGGGTATCCTGGAGGAGTTGGAAGGGGGGAGTAATTATGATCAGTATTACACTCACAAAATTCTCAAAAATTAAAAATATTGACAAAAAAAGTACACTGAACCAAGAAGATAGTCTAATCACCACTTTTTAATTTGTTCTGTTTAATTTGTTCTGCCCACCAGCATAATGAGTTAGCCTAGCCTTAAAAAATGATCTCATAAGTACTCCACTTTCTGTGGCGTAGAAACATTGCTCATTTAACACAAGCCTCCTTGTGAAACTTGTCAAAGATGTGTGGACGGAGCACACACCAAACACATGAATGTTCACCTCCATTTCTAAGTAAAGGTTTGAGGCCGTTGACTGCCATCTGGCAATAAGTGATTTTAGTACTAATAGATTGCTAACATTTCAAATTTCTTAACATATTACTCACATGATTTCTTTTGAACTAATTATTTAAATGTTTCAATATTTTTAAAAGAATGTGTAACTTCAAAATACTACTCATACTGGCTACTCACACTCTTGGTGGAGTGTGGGTCTTATCACGGCTCTGCACAGCAGCAGATCATCTATTGAAAACAGTCAGTTGGATGGTGGCATCTTTATGCTACATCCCTCTACACCATACACTATTTCCAAGTTCTCCCCCGTTTCCTTCATCCCTGTTCAGCAGTGGGCAAGTCAGTAAGTCTGGTGGCCGAGCTAATAGCCCAGACCTTGTTAGATTATTGTTCCTGTGGCATTTTTAGGTTCTGCAAGTCATTCTCCATCCTTAGAAAGGGAGGAAGGGATTCTCAGAAGCACCGTGCTCCCCTGGGCCTTGAAGGATCCAGCTTCTTGGCAACCTCTGCACAAGCTTGGAGGCGAAAGGGTAAACAGCTCTCAGGCCCATGCTCCAGGCCAGGGGGGAGTCTCACCGCTAGCTAGCGTTCCTTCCAAACATTGGATACTTTGGTTCCAGCAGAAGCTGGGGGTGGGGAGAAACAATCCCATTCAACGTCTTATACAATTGATTTCGGAACAAAGAAACACATTGGAAAATGATAAAATAAATTAGAATACATCCTTTCTATAAAATATTGTGGAGATGCTGAACTAATGGTGGCATGGCAGGCTTACTTTGAAAAGGTGGCTTTATTTTACTGATGTGTCTCAAGGGGTTGCGGAGAGCCTTTTGGGGTGCTGCTTGGCAGGAGTCTGACATTGGCCATGACAAGGAAGTAAGCTAAGTTAGGACCTGACACTGGAGCATGACAAAGAAGTAAGTTCAGGCAGGGATCCGACACTGGCCAAGGACAAGGCAGTAAGAATCTGGTTTTAGGGTAGAACAAAGAAGTAGGCTCAGATATCTTGATCATCCTTAGAAACAGCTACCACCAGAGTGTTCATGGGGCTTTGTGTTTATCGTCTTACTTGTTCCTTGACTATTGTCTTTCTAGTTCCTTATTGTACTGCTCACCCTTAATACTTGCATGTAATTAAAATGGCATAAAAAGTGGATTGGGAAAATTAAACTTGCCTTCAGTCTCAGAATTGACTGGGGTCATACTACAATGTTGTCTAACTGTCCTTTTTCTTTTTAATCCTCATTCCAGCGCTGGAGAACCCTTTGGCTGGCACTGGAGAACCCGCTGACTGACTGAGCGGGCTTGGTCAGAAGTGCATGCAGAGACCAGAGCAAGACCTGTGACATCTTTCCCTCTTACTCTTCACACCACTAGCTCAAAATAGGAATATCCCTGGATCTAAAATCTGCCTTTTTGGCTAAGCTGCTGGCCAGAGAACTCTCAGGGTCAGCCCATCCCTTCCCTCCAATGTTGGGGTGACAGGCAAGTGAAGCTGTGGGTGCTGGAGATTTGAACTTGGGTTCTCATGCTTTAGAGTAAGTGTTCTTACCCACTGAGGCATCTTTCTAGCCCCTCTAAAGCCTGTTTTTAAATAGAGAACAATGTCATTGTGTGCTGGTGTTTAATGCTTTAAGTCATCTCTCACACCACCACACCCCATCAAAGATTTTTGCAGCAGATATTGACTATTACAGACATCCACCATCAGAATGCAGACAAGTGACAGTGGGTTACCCAGACCCGACTCCTACACCTAAGGCTCAGGGAAGTCATGAAAGACTGTAAGAGGCAGAGGACCATAAATCCTGCCACAAGACAATGTCTACTAGACATGACAGGGAAACTACCCACAAAACCTCAACAATGCGGTTGCCTAAATGAGACCATTTAATATGCCAACATGAATAAAAAAAAATTAACAAGACCCCACTCCTATGACGAGTTACAGGCAACCAACCGCTGCTGAGAGGGAGAATCAGATTTCTCCAGGGATGAGTCCTCCGACAGGTCATCCACTCCCAAGGGGGAAGGCATAAACACACGTACATATAAGCACCCCTAGATGTAGGCTGTGCGTATGCATGTGCTTTTAACAATAATTAAAGAGGAATAGGTCATAAACTTAAATGGAAGTGGGGAAAGGGAGTAGAAATTATTAAATATAGTATTCAAGCATGAAACTCAAAAAAATTAAATAAAAAAAATTCTCATAGCCAAGTGCAGTCGCACATACCCATCATCAAAGTACTTGGGAGGTTGTGACAGAAAGATCAACACATGAGCCAAGTTGAGTTCTAGAGAAAGGACATGTTGAAAATAAATGCAGCATCTTTATATGTGCATGTGGTTGCCTGTATAAATCCAGGTGAGGAATTTGTACTGCTACAAAAATCAGTACAAGAATGGGACTGAAGGCCGAGTCAAATGGAAGTTTTTATCTTTAATAAATATGCTTACGGATATTCTATTTGCAATCATATATGCAAATATGACTAAATTAAATAATAAGATGTTCAATAAGCCTGTATTACTCTGCTATTTAGAAGTGAAAACCAGAGAATGAAATGTATGACTTCATAGTCCAACTCTCTGTAGTTCCAAGGAACATACAAAAGAATCTGTTTCCTTAGAAATTAACCTTTAGTTCCTCACAAAGAACATGCACAACATGCTCGCTTTCTTAGAGAGAAAGAAACATAAAAATCACAGATGCCAATACTATAAATTAGGGGATTTCAAATAATAGAGACAGCTCGGCATGGTGGTGTGCACCTTTAATCCAGAACTTGAGAGGCAAAGGCAGGCAGATCTCTGTGAGTTTAGGCCATCCTGGTCTACAGAATGAGCCCAGGGCAGCCAGGATTATGTAGAGACCTAAGACACCTACCACCCCCCCCCAACAAAAAAAATCAAATAAGAGACACAAAAGTTGGAAATCATAATGTTCTTTATGGAACTCCATGCAATATTAATATATAGCATCCTTGGCATTCAAGAATTTAACATTCTTGGTTTCAATTATTCATAAATGATCCCAAAATCCATTACACACAGTAATTTTTAAGTTTGCTGATACATAAATTTGATCTGTGCCAATTCCAACGCTCCAGGGCTTGAGGAAGACACTGACCTGGTGGGTAAGGGGACAGGAAAAATGTAAGGTGCACCTACAGCAAACGAGAGCATCAGATCTACTAACATCTGCCACCGCTCCTTACTTACAATATGATGGACAGGTCAAAGGCTAGAGTCAGGGTAACAGTAGAAAGATCACCTACAAAGTAAAGGTGTGTGTCTGAGATGTCAGAGATCATGAGGCTAGTGGTCCTTTGAGGAAGACCAGAATATACTCTTAAGACCATTAAAATAGTTTATCCGCTTGTCTAGGAAGCACTTTCCTGCCATCTGATTTCAATGTATTTCAAGGGGTGGAATAAAGACCTTCCCTCTGCAAGGTGATTTGTTGTTTCCAAGCTGCTCTTGGCAGGAATGACCATGCTGATACGTTGCCCTAAAAGTCCTGTATCCATTAACATTCCCAGGAGAGTAGTGGAAAATTCCATTTCATACACAAGCCTCAGACTGGTGGTTCAAACACTAGCTAAGTATTTCTTCCTGGGAAGTCTCTCCCTGAAACTGAAAAGGTCACAACTGAAACCCTACCTCTGATTCTCTACCATAACATCTCTAATATGTTACCTACGATCACTGCTGGAAACCTGGCACCTGCCTTCCCTTCTCCTTTCCCCAGCCCCAGTGTTCAAACATCAGGCTCGGAAGCTTTGCTTCTTAGATACTCTACCAGTCAAATGCCTCACTGTCCCCAGGTAGTTCAAAGTCTGCATTTCTTCATCATGTCACCATGACCACCAATTCCCTTCCCTGTCTCGGGCCTCTTTTCTACTGAGCAGGGAGAAATAAACCCCTTAAAGGCAGAGCAGTCAGCCAAGTGGAGTCCTCGGGCCCCTCCTGCATCTGCTATACTCGCCTGATGTCATCAAGGTCTCACAAACACTTTGAACAACTCAGATCTGCTTACTTCTTCTAAAGTTTTTCTTACAATTACCAAACTTAGTCATGATAAATCATATTAAAACACAAATTCTCTTTGAAACTAAGTAATTTCTTATAAAATAGGCAAAATGAATTGATACGCACTGTTCAAATAGAGTATATGAAGGCTAGAAGCTTAAATAAGACAAGTTCTATTTTATTAAGATTTAAAGGCACATAGAGATGAGCCAGAATTCATCTTGTTTTATTACACTTGGCCCCATCAGTAAGCGAAGACATTGAGTCTTAGAGACTGGATCCACTTCTCTAGCTGGGAGATGTGCTAGGGAGGTGCTGCTCTCCCCTAGGAGAGGATGTGAGCATGAAGGTAGTACTGAGACTGACCTCAGGGACAGCTGCTGACATTTCAATGACCCAGTCGATCCTGTTCAAGGAAGGACCAGCCTGGCTTCCTGAGACTGAGAGACCCACAGAGCTCAGCCTACAAGTCCATGCAGAAAGTCACCTAAGACACCACTCTGGAAGCAAGAACAATGTGCGGGCTTCCTGCCCTGGGGCACCTCTCAATGAAGCTAAATGCATGAGTAGGTCCAAGCCCTGTGCAAGCTCAGGACCACCTCTCAATGAAGCTAAATGCATGAGTAGGTCCAAGCCCTGTGCAAGCTCAGGCTACCGAGAAGCCAGCACAGAGGGGAGATGCTGGGCACGAACTCTCAGCAGTGAGGAGCTCTTGCAGTGGTGACTGGGAGGGAGGCCAGCTCTCCAATGATGTGACCCCTGTAGACCAAGTGCATGTCAGTGCAGGCCTCGCTCCTAACTCTGGGTGCCGCACTCAGTGGGCGTGACGGGTCAGAGGAGAAGAAAACTCAGGTAGGGGGCTACGGATACGAGGATGGGGAGGGTGGGTATGGGAGATGAGGGGGTAATACTTTTATACGAAATTCCCAAAAAATAAATAAAATTATTGTTGTTTTTAAAGTCTGGCTTATGTTAACAAAATGTGCTATAGCTTCCAAGTTAAAAAATAATAAAAACATCATGTAATAATCAGGCCTCGTTTCTTTTTAATATCTAGTATTGAGGAATGCCAACTCAGCCGGGTCATCCAAGAGGACTGTACTGAAAGAGGGATGACAGGCGTACAATCACCGTAAAGCCACAGCAGAATAGAGTGATCCCATCCATCTCCTCGCCACACTGACCCACAGTGCTTCTGTGAAGCCCGCAGAGGACACAACCAGGCCTTCAGAGACCAAATTAAAACCAGTGCTAAGAGGTCTCCACCTTTCTCTAGTGTGAAATATTATTCTATAATGCAAATTATCCCTCTATATTAAAATTATATTTCAATAAAACAAAAAATTTGAGCTAGTTTTTAATCTACATAAGTAGAAAATAAAAGGCAGCTTAGGTTGTTTTATAAATCCAGCACATGATTCATGCTTATCACTTGATCTTCTCCAACAGCTGAAAGGAACAGTTATTCCTGTTTCAAATACCAGACAAAGAAAATAAACAACACAGCTTTAATCACCTCAGAAGAAACACCCGGTCCTTCTTGGTCAGCCTTTCTGCACTTCTTCCCAGGGTCTTGTTCCGCTGACACACTTTTTGAATTTCCTGATGGACTAAGCCGCTTTTTCCCATGCCATGATGTGTTTCCTGGGGTTCTATCTTCACAGGTTCCTGCTTTTCCACTCCTCTGGATGACATCCTTATCTAACATACACACAAACACACATAAACAAAGAACAAGAAGAAAATTACTTCCTGTATCTTCAAAGGTCAATACTCCACATAGCTCCAAAGGATCAAATAGCAAGTGGCTCACAGGCTGAGGGACGGCTCAGTGAGTAAGATAATTTGTTGTGCAAGCTTAAGAATCTGAGTTTGGATATCCAACACCAAAATGAGAAAAAGAAAGAAAATCGGGGGAGGACTTTGTGGGCCTGTAACCCTAGCACTGTGTGGGAGGAGAGGCAAAGACAGAAAGATCACTTGGGATGGATGCCAGCCGGTGAAGCCAAACCCCAGCAAGCCCCAGTTCAGTGAGAGATCCTATCTTAAAGGGCTATGCCTGAGTGACAGAGATGGACACCTGCAAGACCAAAATCACATCTACAGAAATGTCCACTGGGAAACACTTGTTACAGGTCCCAAACAGCATTCCACAGCACGGTGGCTGAGAACACCAGCCCCAGAGTGCACCAGGCTGAGGTGCTCGCTGTAACTGTTTCACTACAACTCTTAGAAAGTCTTTTATGTCTAGTCTGCAAAACGGAAACTATAAAAACTCGGAGTTACCAGAAGGAAATGAGATAAGATGTGACCTAATAGAGGGCCTGACACATTAGTTATGATTTTTTAACTGTAGCATTAATTTTCTCTAAGAGAAAAGCATACAGAGTAACCCAATGAATTTTATATCCTGAATGCCCACCATCGAGTTAGGAATCCAACTTAAGTTATTTCAAATATAGGTTAGAAATTCCAAAACCTCAGAGAGAATGCCCTCTATACTTTGTAAATCAAAAAGTCTCAGTAACAATGGACATCATATCACATATAGTAACCGAAGTTCAGTACAGTTGGTGAACCTCAGTCAGTGTCCCACCTGACAACACACTCATAGCCATCTCATCCGAAAAGATGAAACAGGCTTCGTACCCTGAGGAAACTATCCGTGGCTGACTGTGCACTACACCATGCTGAGGGCCCCATGAGCACAGAGACTTCATGTGCCTTGCAAGACCATAAAACATGGCTCCTATAAAAACAGTGCCCAAATGTTCTGACTAAGTGAACTATGAATATAACCAAAATTTGTCTGAAGATTCCCTTAAGAGCTAGGATCTAAATATGCAAACAATCTGTAGTCATTGTTATTCTAAGGCAGATTAGTAATCTTTTTCTAAAAAGAAAGAGAGAGAGGGGAGGGGAGGGGAGGGGAGGGGAGGGGAGGGGAGGGGAGGGGAGGGGAGGGGAAAGAGAAGACTCTTTGGGCCATGGCATGTCTACAACAGCTACTCAACTCTGCCTGCATAACAGAGTAGTCATTAGATACAGACAGGTAGGCATGGCTGTATTCCAACACAGGTTTACTTATCAAAGGAGGCAGTAGCCACATCTGACCTATGGGCCTTGGTCTCTTAGCCTTATTCTAAAGAACATTCAAGGGGCCCGAAGCAGTTCAGGGAATAAATGCCAAACAGGCTGCAGGTAACAGAGGAAGCCCTGAGTGAATGAATGTGTGTTGTTGACATGAGCAATGTCTGAGCTCCAAGAGAGTTTGGGCAAAGCCTTCTACGGGAGTCTAAGGGTGGATGTTGACAATGTGTGCAGAGACTATTCACCACAGCTTTCTCCCCGATACTTATGGCCTGAAGACCATTCTCCTACAGAGACTGTTCCTAATGATATTAATTAAGCCTGCCTCCTTGTTTAGCTGTATGTTATTGTCTCACCTCCTGTTCAGCTGTATGCAATAACCCAATCTATCCCCCAAGACTATGCAGTTCAACAAGTGTCCATATTATCAATTGGAATATCAATCAAACCAAAATGGAATTAACAGAAAGGAGTCACCACCTTGTATCCAGTAACTTCCCCCAGTTTCACTTACTGTCAATCATGGAAAGTTCTAGAAATAAAAATTCATCCATTTTGAACTGCATGTTCTTCTGAGTACTGCGCTGGAATCTGCACTATCCTGCTCCCTCTTCCTTGAACATGAGTCTCTGGCATATCCACACTCGTGAATCCTCATTCTCAGACCAGCTGCTATGTTTGGTGCTTGTATTCAATGTCTCCAAAGCACAAGAGAAGTAAGTGACACAGGCAATTTGTTACAAATGGATGTCTGTTACGTCTCAAGTTTCCTGTGTGACTGTGCCTAATCCTCCTGTGATTGGGACAGGAAGCAGTAACTTTGGGAAGCGTTTGGGTCATGAGGATGAGGGAAGAGGACACTGGATCTCTGCTCTTCCACCCACCCATTTGAGTGTGTTGAGTGAGTGTCTGTGTGTGTCTTGGGTTGTGAGAGACCAAACTGTGGGAAACTAAGTCCCACAGTAACTCTCACCCTAAAGATCCGGCTGACCCTTTGAAGGGAATTATGTCACCCCCTCTGTCATTGCCTCCACCTGGCACCTGAGACTGCCAGCTTCACTCCCTCTTTCACTTGGAGCCTAGAACTGCTTAGATTAAGGCAGCTTCACCTCCTCCTCCATGTCTCTGTTTGGTGCCCGGGACTGTTTTAGGGCCGACATTCCAAGATAAGCTGCAAGAAGCCTGCAATCAGCATCCGCCCCAGATGTCCATCCCTTTCTCTGCATTTTATTATGCCCCCTCGACCCCTCCCTATTTTCTCTCACTGTGTGCTTATAACCAGGCTCCTAGCCTCCATTAAACAGACCTTGACAACTCTTTGCTTGGTCTCGATCCCCTTTCTCTGCCCGCTTCTCTTGCAGGCCTCGGTCCCCCTCGACCCACGGAATAACTAGGTCCTGCTGGACAGGACAGTGTGTGTCTATGTCTGTGTGTGTGTCAGTGTCTATATATGGCATGATACATAATGATAGCTATCAATAAGCCACATCTTGGATTTCTGGCCCGCAGAATTGTAAATGTTCTTTGCGATAGTACTCTATCACAACACACAGGAAACAGAAAAGAGTAACATTTTTCAATACATTTTACCAGGCCAGCAATTACATTAAAATCTCTTAAAAATGCTGGGTGTGGTGGTGCACGCCTTTAATCCCAGCACTTGGGAGGCAGAGGCAGGTGGATTTCTGAGTTCAAAACCAGCCTGGTCTACAGAGTGAGTTCCAGGACAGCCAGGGCTATACAGAGAAACCCTGTCTGGAAAAACAAAAAAAAACAAAAAATCAAAACAAAAAAAACCTCTTAAAAGATTTTACACTAATATAATTATAGCTGAACACCACTTAAAACAGCAATTTAAAAAATCCTTAACAAATAAAGGGGACATAAAAAGAGAAAATCTGCAGAGGATATATATGAGGTAAACTTTGCTCAGCAAGTAAGACTGAGTTCAATGCCTAAAACTACAAACGAAAACAAAACAAACAAACAAAAAACTGCCCAAAGTCAAAGAGGTTTATCAAAGAAAGTGAGTCTGATATTCAAAATGCTAATTATGTGTAAGAAAAACACTTAACTTTTAACATTTGTTAAAATAGCAACCTTGAGAAAATCACAGAAAAGAACTTCAATATAAAAAGAGAATACATTTAAAACCTATCATTTTTATTAACAACCTTAAGGAGGAAAAAGCTATTTCTATCAGAACTAAGAAAAATGTTTAATATCACCAACACTCATCAAAACTGTACTGGACAAAATTGTAGACAACTTGGACAAAAAGAGAAAGAAGTGAATAAAAATTTTAAAAACAAACTGAAAAGAAGTAAAATTCTATATACAAAGACAGTCTTGCTCTAGAACCTCCCCAAAGACCTATTAGAGCTATACAAAGGCAGTTGCTCTAGAACCTATTCAAAGACCTATTAGAACTATACAGACAGTCTTGCTCTAGAACCTCCCCAAAGACCTATTAGAACTAGTGTACAAGCTTAACAGAGTCACAGTGTCCAACATGAACACTAAAAGCTGCTGTTTTTGTTTTACAGGGCTGTGGAGGAAACCTGGGGCCTGACACTGAAAAAGAGCATGTTTAAAGTGCTGCAACAATGGATACCCAGCAGAGAGACACGAATCACTGAGGTGGCTGCTGGGACAGTAAGCTGGACTGCGACAAGATCACATGAAGTTGTAGCACAAACACTGGGTACCTGACATTGTCTTATTTAACTAGTTTAATATTCTGGTTGCTGTGCCCTTTCATCTCAGATGTGACACCCACAGGCCCACCTGAGAATATGTATTAGCAGTGCATCTAGCAATAAGAGGACTATCACATGCTCAACAAGGTATCAACAGATAGAATGCAGTTTGACAAATGGTATAAAGTAACAGCTTATGTTTTATATTATATTCCACATACATGTAGGTTAGCAGGCATGGCAAGCCCACACCTGTAACACCATACTCAGGAGACTGAGGCAGGGGCATAGCAAGTTTAAGATCATGTCTCAGAATAAATAGAACAGAATTTAAGTCCCAGGCTAACCCATACCGCATGCAGCCACCATTCTACATCTATTTGCTGAGAAGAACCTTAACATTGTCTTTAATGCTTCCTCGAAACTCAACAGTAACAAAGCCTGGAACCTACCTCCCCCCTCAGCTGGTGTGGAGAGGCTCTGGTCACTTAGACTTTCCGCCAACATCCAAGCTGGGAGGATTCTTTTCCTCTGGGTAGGACGTGGCTGGTGCTCACTGAAAGCTCTGCATTCACCTGAAGAGGACTAATAGAACCATAAATTATTTCCTAAAGGTAACCACCTACCCTTAGTGAATCTGAAAAGGGATTTACTTTGAAGAAAATTAGCATTAACATAGCTATCCACAACAGTTAAAGTTCTTACAAGAAATTCATTACCTATTCACTTAACTGTCAGCCTAGTGTGACCTCTACAGACTAACTTAAAAACCCAAGGCGTTGTAACATGCATGATTTCAGTTGTCTTCTCTCTCCTTGAAATAAAGACCAGATTAGAATGGTGCGTCTTACGATTCTCACCATAGGATCTATGGTGGGACACTTGGTCTTGGTTATTTCAGGGCTTCCTTGCAGCTGTGAGGCACCAGTTGTCTTATCAGGTAAGTTAACCACAGGGGACTTCTGCATCTCACTCAATATATCATCTTCATCAAGCATCTGACTGTTTCTATAAAATAAAATGGGAACTTGGTTTTCTATCAGTTATAACACGTAACATTCCTATCAGTTACAACACACGGTAGCAGCCTTGAGGCTGTTCAGTTCTATGCTTCTGAGGACCTCTCACTGGGGTGCTCAGCTCATTCTGTCCAACTGAAGCCTAAAACCACAGTTAATGCTACAGTACATGTTTTTCATATATTATCACATCATACATTAGTCTTTAAAATCATGGACCAGGGCTGAAGAGATCGATCAGCAGCTAAGAGCGCTCGCTGTGGACCTAGGTTTAGTCCCAGAACCCACATGTTGGCTCACTGTCTGTTACCTCAGTTCCAATACCCTCTTCTAGCCTCTGGGCACATCAAGCACATAGATGATGCACTTACACACATACATGCAGGCAAACACTCACATACATAAAATGAAAATAAATACACCATTAAAACAGAAGATGAGAGATTTCAGAAATATGTAGCTGAAGAGTCTGATTGAGTTTTAAATTTTTCTGTCAGCAGTTGTAAAATAAGGAATAACCTCTTTCAAAAGCAGACTTGAACTTCGATGTTAGGAGTCATAATAAATGACAGGAACTATCCTCCACTCTGTACTTGCTTACCCACTCCACAGCTGAGGCATTCGGCTGGTTTCCCCACCCTGACTACTATGAATGACATCACTGTGAGCACCCATGTATACATTTCTGTGTAAACTCATGTTTTCAACTTAGGGGCATAAACCTAACAGGGGCAGTGCAAGGCCATACAACTGTTTTTTGTTTTTAAAATCTAAAGAATTATCACAATATGGGCATTCCAAAGAGAATGAATTACTTCATAACATCACACAGTATATGAGAATTCCAGTTTCTCCATATGCTAATATCAACATTTACTAATGACTTTGATTACAGATGCCTAGGAGCTAAGTAAGCATTTTTAGTTTCAAACTGTTATGAGAATCACATTATAGATTTGACTTAAATTTCCCAATGACTAGTGATACTATCTTTTCATGCTCAATTTAGGAAATATTTATTCTAATCAGTTGAACATCTTAAAATCAGGTTTTTCTTTTGTTATTGAGTTGTAACTGCTTATATATTCTAGATGTTGATATTATAGATGTATGTGACTTATAAATATTTTGTCATTCACTTGTCCTTTTTGTTTCTTGACTGCTCTCACAAGCATACACGGTTTCAAATGGGAGGAAATCCAATTTATCAAATGCTGATACTTTGCTGTTGGACATGTAAGGCCATTACCTGGGGCTGGGTGGTAAGGATTTATACCTATGCTACCCTCTGTAGATTTAGATGTTTGATCCGTTTTGATTCTATGTGATATAAAGTGAACGTCTAACTTCATTTCTTTCTTTGTGGATATTAGCTGTTCCAGTATTGTCTGGACAACTAACTTCAGCCTGTTTGTTTAGAATTGGTACCCTTACTGAAACTAACAGAAGTTATGAAACAAACGGATCTAACAGATACAATTTGCAAAACACATGAAACTCAAAAAGAAGGAAGACCAAAGTGTGGATACTTTATCCCTCCTTAGAATGAGGAACAAAATACCCATGGAAGGAGTTACAGAGACAAAGTTCGGAGCTGAGACAGAAGGAAGGACCATCCAGAGACTGCCCCACCCAGGGATCCATCCCATAAAAAAACACCAAACCCAGACACTATTGCATATGCCCGCAAGATTTTGAGGACAGGACCCTGATATAGCTGTCTCTTGTGAGGCTATGCCAGTAACTGGCAAATACAGAAGTGGATGCTCACAGTCATCTATTGGATGGAACACAGGGCCCCTAATGAAGGAACTAGAGAAAGTACCCAAGGAGCTAAAGGGGTCTGCAACTGCATAAAAGGAACAACAATATGAACTAACCAGTACCCCCAGAGCTTATGTCTCTAGTTGCATATGTAGCAGAGGATGGCCTAGTCGGCCATCAATGGAATTAGAGGCCCTTGGTCTTGTGAAGGTTATATGCCCCAGTACTGGGGAACACCAGAGCCAGAAAGCAGGAGTGGGTGGGTTGGGGAGCAGGGCGGGAGGGGGGTGGGGGGTAGGGTATAGGGGACTTTCAGGATAGCATTTGAAATTTAAATGAAGAAAATATCTAATAAAAAAAGAAAAGAGAAAATAGAAGTGTTCATCATCCTAAGCCATCAGGGGAAAAAAAAGAATTGGTGCCCTTGTCCAAGGTAAAGACCATAAATATAAGGGCTAATTTTTTAACCCTCAACTCCACTGAGTTATGTTTACCATTATGCCAGACAAAATGACTGCACTTTGTAGCAGGTTTTGAAATTGGGAAATGTGAGTTCTTCAGTAATAGTCTTCATACTTAAGATTGTATTAGAGGTTAAGTTATCCTTAAGGATTCAAAATATAATCTAAATTATGTTCAAACATGTTGCTTATTTTATGTCTTTAATATAAAATATGCTAATACAAAGAAACTGATTTTAAAATAATTACAAATGATTTTATAAATTTTCCTTTCATTTTTCTTTTATTGTAAATAGGTTTTTTTTTCATACAATATATTCTGAATCCTTTTTCCTTCCCCTCTGAGATCTTCCCAGTTCCTCTCCCATCCAAATCCACACCCTTCTGTAATTACAAATGAATGTTAAAGTTACTCATTGTCACATTAAAATGAGATTTCTATCAACATGCTATTGCTTTGTTCAGAATTAGTACTTGAAACCAGCAGTTATTTGCATGGAATATAAGTGCTAAGAATTTTAGTACTTTGGAAAAAATAAGTTAATATGTCAAAAATATACTGTGCTTTCCTGGAAGAAAATCTCCCAAAGGGACAAAATGGTGTTACTTCCTTCCTCATCAACAATGAAGTTTAGCCAAGGAAAAAAGTCTTACCCTCACCACAACATCACTCAATCTGATAATCAAGCGCCAACACCCACTCTGCACCCACTGCTGGGGACGTAACAAGAATGCAAAATACACTTCACATACTTGTAACTTTCCTACCACATTAGAGAGGTGGCCCAGGTTTTAACATGGATCTAACACTAACAGGCTCATGCTCTCTCTGTCTCTCTCTCTCTGTCTCTCTCTCTGTCTCTGTCTCTCTCTCTCTCTGTCTCTCTCTCTCTCTCTCTCTCTCTCTCTCTCTCTCTCTCTCTCTCTCTCTCTGTCTGTCTGTCTCACCATCTCCTTCCCCCTCCTCCCTTCCTCCTTCCCTATTTCATTCCATATAAGACTATTCCAGGTCGATGTCGCCATCCTCTGGGCACTTGCACAGTGGGTACCCAGGCAGTCGTTCTGGTACAGCAGAGGGTAGTCTGTAAGAGCATCATTCTGGAAATACTAGTCTGGAACCTGGACTTGTTACGTAACCCTAGGCGAGTCTCAAAACGTCTCTGCCTTCTTCAGCTGCAGCACAGAGATATCAGTAGTGTGACTGATATCTCACAGTCACTGTTATGAATTCTCAGTGTTCAAATACATAAAGCTTATGCTATGCTTAACAATGGCTACTCCTAGCAGTTGTGTTTGGCAGAGTTTCCTCTACTTGCCTTTCCCTTCTATGTTCAATACAAAACACCTAGGTGACCAAGATCTTAGCTGCTATAATCGTCCATTAAAAACCAGAACACATGGCAACCCTCAGATAACATCAGAAAACAAGACATCCCTCCTTATCCCATGTCTGACACATCAACTAATAGAGTGTGTGAACTGCTGGGATGGGTAACCTGAAAACAAATACTGTGCTTGTCTAAAGGAATACAGAGATTATTAACCCTAGAAATTTAGAGTTCCCAGTCAGGAAAATAAAATAAAATAAAATAAAATAAAATAAAATAAAATAAAAGACAAAGTCCATGCCTAATGATGATGCTGCCTTAAGGCCCTGAGCACACGGCTATGCTACCACACTATGCATGCACCTCCTCTCCATCCCACGGCTGTGCCTCCGCACTGAGCGTGCACCTCCTCTCCATCTCAAGAAGGTCTTCTGGGGAGAAGAAAGCCCCCTCTACTTTTTAGGGTGCTGGCTCTTGAGTGAACTTGATTTTTTACAACTCTCTGCCATATACTGGCTTTTCAGTGTCGAGAAGATGAACACAAGTCTGATATCAATGGTTTTAAGTTTTTGACATGGTAACAAATGCAAAATAGAGGTAATTCCAAAATACACAAAAACACCAATGATATCATGAAATTTATATTTCATATATACTTCATATATTTTCAATTAGTCCTATGGGTCTAGTATTTGAACTCTGTCACTTAAAGCCTGAAAAATGAAGCCCAGTAAGTGCCCAACATCTGGCTCAGAAACTAGTTTGTGATTTAGCACAGTTATTCTACTACCTAATGTCTTCAGTCCTTCAACTCTGCACTTTATGGTGTTATTATAAGAAAAAAATCAGCTATAGGAGTCAGAATTAATATCTTAAAAATTAAGAAAGCTAAAAATTCAAGTAAACGTGTAACTAATTTTCTGTTTTGTGGAAACCTTAGGAATACAAAGGTAAAAGACAGCAAACACTGGAGCAAACACCACGAGGCTTAAGTTTCCTAAGCCAAGTGTTTTCCAGAAAGACAAATGACGTGACTACTGCAGCCCAAGTATGACTCAACCCTAGAGTGATTTCCCTGAAGCATCTGTGAAGGTGGAGGAATCAGATACAAACACCATCCAGGCAATCTTACCTCAGAGTACACTCCATCTCCACTTCAGATTCTGCAGAGAAAACACGGAAAGCGTACTTGTCAAGTAACAGGGAAAAGCTATCCCCGGGATGCAACTGGCTCCACACTTGCGTCTCCATTGGCGAGTGTTGGCTCTTCTCCGAGGACTGGTAGAAACATGGATTCCTATGGATCTAATCAATAAAGAATAGAGCTACAGCGGTGCAGCAGATTGTGAAAAATATAACTGAATATGAGTGATCCACAATTCTGGTGTCCAAACAACTATGTATAAAATTACACTAAAAAGGTCAGTGAGCCTGGCACCATTGACTGCAATCATTTACATATGAGAAGGGGCTCTACCCTCCATTTCTGAAAGAATCCAAGATAACAAACAAAATTATCAATTGATGAGTTAAATGAACTACTCAGTGGATGTGAAAAATTAAAAAAATAAGTAATTCCCAGCACGGGAAGAGTCTCCACTGTTTATCCAAAATGTACCTGTACCAGCAACAGCTCTCGCTTACCATGGATTTTCTCCTAATAATTTCTAACACAATTTAAAAGTGAAAAGCCATGAGGCAAGAGATGATGATCTACTCTCTCAGCATCACTGCTTCCTTTGCAGCTACCTTAGAAGAGCAATTGTCCTCCTGAATAAAACTCCTTCCATGAAGATCATTTAGATTGCTATTATATGTAACCGACACATATCAAAAACAAAATTAATACTGCATTATTTTAGATTATATTTTTCCACTGACTGCCTCCAATTACCAAAGATAGTTTCTCCAAAAGTTATTTTTAAAATATCTTCTGAAAATTACAGATACAAGGCAGAGATAAGTATTAGCAGGTAAAGGTGCTAAAGTGGACAAGGACCTGAGACTAGATAGATTAAATGGTTGTTTATAATCTTAAATTTTATTCAAATAAATCACTAAGACCCAAAAGGTAAATCAGCAATTTTAACACCAAAAAAAAATTTTTTAAAGAAAATACCTAATAGTTATAGAATCATGAATCAGAAATAATAAAATAGAGGAAAAATTACTCCATAGGATTAAAGATCTCAGATTCTAATTCCCACCACAAAAGTGGCTAAGATCGGGCCTGTTCCAGAACCTTGACACTCTAAGTTGTTAAACACAATGTCAAGTTTCTAAAAACAATACCAAAAAAAGAGTAAAAAGATATTTTCCTTTCTCCTACATTTAAGGATCATGTTTACTGGAAAATTCCATATGCATACACAAACACACATAATAAAATTTAAAAGATAAACATAAGTATAGTTATAAGTTAAATGCTTAACTTTAGTGCTTTATTTTAAATTCTCTTTTTCTATCTATAATCTGTACTTTTTCAAATGTGTTTATTGTATGTGGGGGCTTATGCACGTACCACAGTATGCATGGGAGTTAGCTCTCTCTTTCCACCTGAGAAGCACCCCTCGTTTCTACAGTGGACTCTCATTCTCTCTCATTGCTCTGAAGGAGTGCTCAGCTTACGGGAACACATCACTGAACTATTTACATGGGTTCTGGAGTCGACTCAAGACTTCAGGCCTATGTGCCAAGTGCTTTTACCTGCCTACCTAAATCCTTGGCCCCAAAGAAGTTCTGTCCTAGTTTCTAATATATCTAGCACAGTCTAGTATTCAAAAGATACTAGTAAAGTCATACATTGTTGTCTTATGATTGGAATAAAGTCTAATTAATGACTCAATAATGATAAAGTGTGTCTTCAAAGAAAGCAATTTTAACTGGACATTGCTAAATCCTATGCAGAAATCTGACTCACAGCCAGGCGGTGGTGGCGCACACCTTTAATCTCAGCACTTGGGAGGCAGAGGCAGGCAGATTTCTGAGGTCAGCCTGGTCTACAAAGTGAGTTCCAGGACAGCCAGGGCTACACAGAGAAACCCTGTCTCAAAAAAAAAAAAAAAAAAAAAAAAAAAATCTGACTCACTGAGTCCTGAAAAAACTTAATGAGAAAATTTTCCATTAACATATTCTTTTATTTGTGCACATTTATATTATCAGCATTCTCACATAGCCACAGAAGTAAGAGTACATCTGAATACTTTTCACCCTATTTTTCAACTCTGGGGAGAACTAAGTACCTGTAATGAGCTAATTTAGGAAAGATTCTAGGCCTGGAGAGACAGCTCAGTGATTAGGAGCATGGGCTGTTTCTCTGCAAGGGACCCAGGTTTGATTCCCAGCACCCACACGGTAGTGCATAGACATTGTAACTCCAGTCTCAGGGGATCCAAAGCCCTCTTTTGGCTTCCGTGGGCATTGCACACACATGAAACACAGACATACATGCAGACAGAACACCATACACATTAAATAAGTTTTGTTTAACTATTTTAGGTTGTAGAATACAAATGTCTTTAGTTAACACCAGGAGATTTTTCTAAATAAACTTGAAATCTCCACGCATTAGTAAACAGGATGGTCTCCTAATAATGTATTTTTGATATATACATACACACACAACAAATAAGTGTAATTAGGCTTTACATATGTTGTGAAAATGATACTGGTTTATTTCTTTGCACATGTTACTTACCATCAGTAGGATTTGAATACTAACAATACAATCCAGAAAAGTCTAAGCTCATTTTAAAAACAAAAATCCAATCATCAAGCGCTCTTAGGGATCTCACAGTCCAAAGCTGACATGTCCACTCCTCCTTTCATCACATGGATTACAGAGCAATCGAGCTAAATCTTTCAGAATGTTGAGTGTTGTCACAAATCCTTCACTTGAGGCCAGACAGATTACTATCCATCCTTGCTTTTCTGAACCAACTAAATCTAAATACATTACATATCAGAAACAGGAATAGAAATTCCCCTTACTCTTCCCTTAAGGCCCTTCAGTATCAGCAAATGTCTTTACTTTGAGCCATTGTAGTTCATTAGAAGGACATTAGAAAGTAGATAATGAAACATAAGTGCTTTTATAAACCCCCTGCTATCCCTACCTCCAAACACCCTCGCCCTAACCCAGCTTTGATTCATGCTATCCACTATACGAAGAACCTGATACAGCCCAGGCATTCAGTGGGTACCAGAGACATAAGAGCCAACTCCCCACAGTCAGTGAGCTTAACAATTGCAACTAAGACAAGTAAGAAAGCAAAGATCCAGAGAGGAGCCACAGCAGCTCCAGGGTGCTCAGTACAGCCCTGACACTGCTGAGGCACTTGGTACAGCAGCTCCAGGGTGCTCAGTACAGCCCTGACGCATTGTCGAGGCGCTTGGTACAGCATGAGGATGGAAGAAACTGAAATGTTATTTATTCAGGGTCAGTATGGAGTAACATCAGTTCTGCTTAAAAGTTTTCCCAGTACTATTAGTTTTAAAAAGGCTATTATTGCAAAAATAGTCCCGCATAGTGTAATAAAAGGAAACAGAGCACCCAAGGAGCTGAAGGGGTCTGCAACCCTGTAGGTGGAACAACAATATGAACTAACCAGTACCCCCATAGCTCATATCTCTAGCTGCATATGTAGCAGAAGATGGCCTACTCGGCCATCAATGGGAGGAGAAGCCCCTTGGTCTTGCAAACTTTATATGCCCCAGTACAGGGGAACACCAGGGCCAAGAAGCAGGAGTGGGTGGGTAGGTGAGCATGGCGGGAGGAGGGTATAGGGAACTTTCGAGATAGCATTTGAAATATACATAAAGAAAATATCTAATAAAAAATAAAAGAAAACTGTTAAATTCTGTGTAAATCAAAGTAGTGACTTATAAAATAGACAAGAATACAAAAACAATGAGATCGCAGTGCTAGGGTACAGCTCAGAGGTAGAGCACAAGCCAGGGAGAGGGGAGAGAATACAAAAATAGGTTAAATGTCGGAAGTCAGTGGACTTAGTTCCACAATTTATCTCACCACCAAATAAACTACTCCAAAAGTGAACGTGCCCTCCAACACACGCCTCGTTCGTTCTCCTGTAAAACAAAGTTTGCAAATGGAAGAGAGCGGCTGTGTAGTCTCGGGATCACCCTGCAAAGCACTGACACTCAGGCTATGGAGTCAAGGATTAAAAGTCCAGTCAGAAGAAAATGCTTCCAGTGAAAGCAACCTACAAAGCAATGAAACTGAATAAAATCTACAGTTTACAAACACTCAATTCTACAGAGAGCCGCAGAAATGTGTTGGTATAATCCTGTAACACTGAGTGAATCCATTCACTATCCCATCTGATGCATGAAACCAAGCACTGCCTAGTTAGACACTCCCTTGTTTGGGGGAGGGGCACACTGCACACACCCTCCCCTACACTCTTCCCTATTCTCTTGAGACAGGGACTCTCACTGAACCTAAGCTCACCATTGTTAGCTCGGCGGGCTGGCCAGCAAGCTGCAGATACACGGAGTGTCTCAGCTCCCCTCACCACTGTGGTTACAGACACACATGCCTTCTCACATGTGTGCCACGGATCAGAGCTCGCTTACGCAGGACGTATACTTACCCACATTACAGGTATCCTTATGGAAATTGTGAACAAAATTACAATTTACACAGAGGCAATCATCTTCCATAAATCTAACCATTCAGATTCAGCTCTGTCCTATGAGAAATAAGTTACTATTTAGGCGCTTAGCTTGCGGGTATCAGGAGAATGGGTTCTGACATAAATTCCCTATCTCCAAGCCTTAGGTTTCTCCAGTCAGTTGCTAGAAGGACAAGAGGCAAAGGGATAAAATAAGTCTATATACTCACTGGCTTGATTCGAAGCTGACTATCAACCACTTCAAGAATGGCATGTCTTCTGGATACTCTTTTGTCTGTTATCTACAAAGGAAAAAAATGTCAAGTATAGCCACCTCCTGAAAAATAAGCAAACCCTTAGCCACGCATATGAAATTAGTAGGCTAGACATTAAATGTATTATTAACTCAAAAACTGCATATCAAATAACTGCCCTCATTTAACAGATAACGAAATGATGAAGAAAGGAGACCTACCAAAGTCATGAAAGAGTAAATGAATACTATAAAAGCCTGCAGTCTATCCAGCCCCAAACCCTCCAGTTCCCATACATGAAACACACCTACACACCTACACAAGAGTCCTACTAATCAATCTACCAAACAAGAAAAGTATATCCAATATGTACTGGAAACAATATGTAATAGGAAACATTTCAAATATAAAAATTCAGCTTGTCTTAAATTAAGTGGTAACTCTGAAGGGTGTGACCATACCACACAGCGAGACGCAGATAAGCAAACTGCTTATGAGGACCACATGAGGCAGTTAAAAAAAATAAACGGGGGGGAGGGGAATAGCCCAAACCAAACTCTGACATTGAAGAAGAGATCAGCATCTATGTCTTCAATATAATCACTTCCTGTTTTGAGTTAATAATGGTCAACTTACACTCACAATCATTTACCCACATCAACACTCCAAACTGCTTATATTTTAAATGCTGAACACTACTGCCCTTCCTACCTCATAGTAAACATAATAGTTGAGATTAACTTGTTTAGCCCGGTCTGACACATAAGAGAAACCTCTAAAGCAACAACTCTACCTGCCTTACGATTGGCTCATTTACCATCGAGTACTCGAAACTAAGCATGACATACAGCAGAACCAACGTTCTCTCTCAAAACATACTATAGAAATGTCTAAAGTCAAGCCCAGTAAGGCTGCAAGAACATGGAGACTGCCACAAACAGGTACTTATTTTTCAAAATCCACACTTAATAATCTGAAACACACAGCTTCACCACAGTGTGAGGACCACAAAAAGTCATTCTTCACAAAAAAGAGTTAATTTGAAAAGTTAATTTCTAGAAAAAAAGTCTTCAAAACTTCATTTAAAATATAGCTACTTCAAAGAAGTAAATATCCTAACTTTTTAAAAAAAAAAAAAAAAAAGGGCTGGTGAGATGGCTCAATGGGTAAGAGCACCCGACTGCTCTTCCGAAGGTCCAGAGTTCAAATCCCAGCAACCACATGGTGGCTCACAACCATCTGTAACAAGATCTGACGCCCTCTTCTGGAGTGTCTGAAGACAGCTACAGTTGTACTTACATATAATAAATAAATAAAACTTTAAAAAAAAAAAAAAAAACAGCTGAGAGACTCCTTCATGTTCTGTGATGTGTGCCTGACTGGGCCACAGTCAGCAGCAGTTACTAAGAACTGCCTTTATCATGTGCATCACCACATGCTGAGCTACATACTGAGACTCGCCAAATGCTACTGTGGCTACTGTTCATTCTACATATATGGGTCCTGAAAGCCCAGCGGATGTAGGTAACTTGGGTGGTCCCTCTCAGAATACCCAGTGTTCAAGATCCTTGCTCTAACTAATAAGCACAGGTGGTTTATGTGAGAAAACAGTCACATGACTAGACCCATGTAATTCAGAAGCAATCAAAGACATGCAAATCATGGCAGCTCAGAGTAAGCCGGTCCTATTCACATTTTGAGCATCAAGGCCTCATTGGTACCTCACTAACCATCAGAGGAATGCCAGGATAAAGTCATGAGATAGCAAGATGGTTCCTCTAATGGTCCTTCTTAGGCTTCTTTCCTTTTATACACTAACTATAAGCAATAATAGATCTTTTATATCTATCTTTTAAGTGTGCCTAACACTAGGAGGAAAGGGGTATTATGAATAATACAAAAGCATAGTGCGACCTCTGGTGGACACATCGTTTATTTCATTACTAACATCGGGTCTTGACTACCACCACCCTACACTCCCCCCAAAAAACGTGGTTTTGTTAGGAACATACATGCTTGTAACCCCAGCTCTTGGAAGTGAGGCAGGAAAACTGCAAGTTCAAGGGGTGCTCAGGCTATGTTGTGAGACCCTCTCTTTAAAGGCAACTATATTTAAGATAACCTAAATTCTAACATATCAACACACCCTCCAAGAATCAACAGCTAGAGCAAAACATATCAAAATCTAAAGCACAACCCGGAAACGGAAACTACAAAACTACCATGCTCATAAAAACATAAACACCAATCCAACAATCTATGTTGGAGCACAAAACTCTTATGATAATGGGGAAAAACAAAGAGAAAAGAAACCAAGAAACAGGGCAGTAAGAACACAGAAAATACCACTCAGGTGGAAAATAATGGCAGAGATTTTTAAAAACAATTTTTTGTGAATTTTTAAAATTTTATTTTTTACTATATATGTATACCTGTATGTTAGGATATGCATGTGTGTACATTGCCCAGAGAGGCAGAATTACAAGCATTTGTGAATTGCCTGACATAAGTGCTGGGAAGCCAGTCCTCTGTAATAAATTCCAGGCTCTTAATGGCTAGCCCATCTCTCCCTTGTGATATTTCAACTCGACCGCCAGGTTCTCTAGAGTGGCCTTTGTAAATGATAGGTCTTGTGGCAATGCTAAATGGTTTAATACCACCAAATATAATTTCATAGTGCAAACTGCAAACGGTTTGGTTCCTACTCCTCCCAAAGAGGGTAAAGAATATATAGCATAGTGGCCATTTGTACATGTATCACCTTTAAATGACCAGTTTATACTCCAACTTTCTCATTTGAACAAGGCTAATAAAAAGCACCTAACTCAAAAAGTTTTGGAAGTAGTAAATTAAAGTCATCTCTTTAGAACAATGACTGGTTCACTACCCAGACAACTTAAAGACAGCTACTGATACTACCAAAAGGGATACTGCTATTATTGGTAAGGCCCACCAGCCCAGCAGAGAAGGCAAGGAGATAAAAGAAGTTAGCTTAAGGGAGGTGATTAACCTTCCCTGTTATGGCTCATACAGTACCGTAAATATTGTAAGCTTTGTAGGTCAACATGCAACACATTAACCTTTAGAGTACTATACGTCTTTAAATACTAGCAGCGGTTTTGTTTAGTTGGTCTGTTTACATTTTACATCTTACAACCCGAACTTAGCTCAACTTGGATTTGGCCCTCGTTTGCCAGCTGGATAGGCTAATGATGTTAACTCGGTCCATACTCGAACCATACAGGCACCAAAAAGAAATGTCTGGGACTTGACTAACGTTGTTTGAAAACCTACTGCCCCAAACCTATAAAATCTTGACAAGCAGAGCCAAGACGCGGAGTTCCCAAGCTCAGGAGACAAGAGACAGCCTCGGCTGAGCAAGCTCTGGCTGCCCACGCCCACACTACCTCCCACACTTACTCCCAGCAGCGGCCCGCGGCCTATCACAGTCTGCCCCGGCCCCACGGGCACGCGGGGACCGCCGTCCAGAGGCTGCAGAAAGAAGTCCGAAGGCATGGCGGTAAGAGAAGGTTCCTTCGCCAGGAGATACCTCGTAGCCACCTCCCTCAGGCACGCTGGGCATGGCCCGAAGGGGTGTGAAACCCGAGGCTCCTTTCCTGGTGAGTGTGCTTCTTCCCTTTCCGGAATCCCCACTCCTTGAGAGCCTGTGATTCGTGCAGGGAATACCTGTCAACAGACCGCCAAACTACAGCTTAAAAACTGGAACGCACACCCACAATCTTCCAGCACTTCCTCTCACAGGACTCATGGAACGCTGGGTCTTGTAGTTCCTGACACCTCCCTTCGGCTCCTTTCCGGAGTACAGACTGCATGGAAAAACTACCAATCCCAGAAGGCAATACGCGCATCTCTGCGCCTAGGTTGATTCGTGCTTGGGCAGGGGTGGGGCTAGAGTAGTGCTGACGTCAAGGCCTTAGGAGAGGGTTGGCCTGAGTTTTTAAATGAACCACAGTGCTGGCCCGTGGCCCTGTGACTTCAACAGGGGGATGTTCTTTTCCCAATGGAGTATGATGTGTGTATCTGCTTCTTCCCCTTCTCTTCCATAAGGAGACAGCTTCGGCTAGAATAAGGCCTCCGTGGCAGGACTGTCTTCCCTACTCCAAGAAGTATGTCTGGACTTAGATTTTTAGGGTTCAGCCTCAAGAGGGTCATTAACTTTCCTGTGCAGGCGCCCCATACTCATTTGGGGATGGATCTGCAGCCAGTGGAGCTTCTATTTTCAAAGGCCTGGCTCAGACACTTGGCCCACGGGGCCGGAGAATCTTCCTTCTCTATAAAAGAGGCATATTCTCTGGCTGGGATCTGTAGCAGGCCTGTCTTTCTCTTTGGTGGAGGCCTGGACTGGGGGAAGCAAACCTAGGGTCCGAGGGTGGGGGGCAAACCTACAGGGACGGGATGGAGGGGAAAGGTGGTCTTTTCTATGGAGAAGCCAGTTGCTAAGCTCAGGGCTCCCAGCTAGAGGGAACTTTCTCTTTGGAGGAAGCCTGGCCCAGAGTTTGGCACTGCTCTCTTAAGATCTTTTCCTTTCTTGTGGCTGAGGACAGCCTCAGCTAGGCCTGTGTCTGGAGGGCTTTCTCTTCCATATTAAAGCCTGTACTACAGGACTCTGCAGAAGGTCATGGAGTTGGAGTCTTATCCCCTAATGCCTCCAGGAGGCACAAGGTCTTCTCTTCCCCAAGAGGCCACCTTGTCACAAGCCTAGGGGAAATGGAGTTATTCTAAAGAGTCACTGTGACCCTCATTTTGGCTCTCAGAACAGTGGGCCTTAAGAGACTGGAATTTTCCTTAGTAATCTCATGCTGGATTAAAAAGTCAAAAGGCAGACCCATCAAGACGAGAGACTTTCCCCCGGAGAGATTTCACAGTCCCGTCAATTTGTCAGAATGCCTTGCTGAAGCACTAGAACCTCAGCAGTAATGGGCAGGGCCACACCTTGCAACTGGAGATGGCTCAGATATTCAAATGCTGGCCCCCTACTTAAACCTTAGCCTTACTTTAGGAGGCTGAAGATGAACTTGGGGACCTTGGAGCTCTTTGTCCCTCTTCCTAATCAAAACTCCAATGAAATCTATACAGAACCAGAAAACCAAAATTAACTTGGGGGGCAGAAGGGAAGTCAGGCCAAGAACTCCAGGCAGGAACATGGAGGCAGGAACCGATGCAGAGGCTGTGAAAGATGTTGCTTTCTGGCTTATTCCTCAAGGCTTGCTAAATCTGCTTTCTTATGCAACCAATGACCAGTTGCCCAGGGGTGACGCCAATCCCACAGCAATCAGTAATCAAGAAAGTAGCCCGAAGACCTGCCTATTGTCTCCATTGAAATTCCCTCTTCCTCGATGACCCTGGCTTGTGTTACACTGACAAAAAGTCTAACTAGGACACTAACCCTAATCCCTCATTCTTATCCTAGGTCCTGTCCATGACTCAGATCCTAACCCTTAACCTTTCCCATAACCACAGCGGGCAGTTGGTGAGTGGCAGACTGCATATAGTGGTTAGCACTAGGTCCATATGGAATAAGAAACTTTTTCCATGTTTGTCAGTCTGTCCTGCTTGTGGACTGGCTCATTTAGTAGAACAGAGTAAGAACAGAGATTCAAAAGCTGGGTGGGGCAGTTAGGAAAGCAAGCAGCCTGGAGAAGAGCTCTGCTGACACAGGACTTCTGGAAGCCATAGGTGGTTCTGAGCATGAAAGACCTGGGCACTTCTGTTGGAGGCAGGTACTGGAAACCAGGTAGACTCATTGAGCAGTGGTCATGGAGTCTGTAGCAGTCAATGAGAGGGTTGAGCTGCCCAGCTAGTCTAGAATGATAGATAACCCTGTGCTCTAGGTTTGTCCCAAGACTATTTCCCCAGCAGAAAGCCTCACTGGCTACACACATACACACACCATATATTCCATATGGCTGGTTGCTGCTCTCTGATAATCTGAGGGAACCGTGCTATCCAGAAGGAGCCTACATGCCCAAGATAGGCGAACACAAGAGCTCCATGCTGCCAGTCCTTCACTCACAACACTGTGAGCGTCCTGCAGAGAGCTGAAAGGAGGCATAGGGAACAAAGAAATCATTGCCTGGAGGCTTCAAGGCTTACTAAGCTGGATCATAGACTTGGGGGGAGAGGCAATCTTGGTGTTTGTGCACCTCAATTTGGGGTGAGTAGGCACAGCACATGAGCCCCTCACATTTGCATTCCCTTCTCGTATTTCTATTACAGCGGGATACAACTAGCCTCTAGACTTCTCCAGGGATGTTGGATGAGCACTTCAATGCCCGATTCCATCTCTGCCCTGTCTACCTGGAAACCCTACTTGGCTGTGTCAAGTGGGTCAATTAGGATATGGTTGGAAGAGTAATTGTTGTCTGTCGTGTTAGGACAGTGTGAGCAAGCTAGAAGTGAACATGTATTAATTTGGTCAAACTGTTAAGATGCTCTTGGAAGATAATTTTGGAAGATAAAAACACCCTGCTGGCCTGGGATGCAGCATCCACCATCCCAGCAGCCACATGATTCTTTTGTGCCTACTGTCCACCTTTGAGGCCAGATCTAGAACAGAAACTGATCACCATGGGCTGGGGCAGCTGGCCTGTAGAACCTGCATGTTGAGGGTTTCAATAGTCTCCTTCTGGAAATTTCCAGGTAGAGAAAAGCTCCCTGAAATAAAGAGGAGTCACCCAGCTAGGGTTAGATGCAGGAGCTGCTCTGTGGAGCTCTTGTTACTAAAAGCAGCATTGAGCCCACTAAGTGCTGGCCTAGGGTTTTAGACAAATTTCTGGGTCTTGGGGTTGCATTGACAGACCAACCGACACCAGACTCCCACAACACTGAGGGAGAGTTCGTCATGGGTCCCAGATGCTGAAAGGCAAAGTGTGACTGAGACAGCAGAGGTGTAGTTCTGAAAGGGCCATTGGCGGCAGCCGGGGTTCACAATGAGCATCTGCTCCAGACCACTGTGAGAAACAGCAGATGTTAAAGTGACTAACATTCTCATCCACCTATAGGAGATGAAAGCCACGCTATCACCCGCCAGCTGCTCCATCCACACTGGGCACTGGAATCATAACCAGGTGAACCCCACATGCCCCGCTATTTAAAAAACAAAACAAGACAGGCCAGACACACAGAACAGTTTGCTCTTGGAACCAGTGTGTATTTGTAACAGGGTTATGGGTACTGAGAATGGCCCCTTCCTTATACTACATTTTAATGAAACCAACGGCTGTGGAAGGTGGGATTTGGGTGGTATAGTCCCAGTGAAGATCCACGAGATGCAGAGGTTAGGCGAGACAGAGTCTTTAGTACCAGATGATGGTCACTAAGAGAGAATAAGTCTTGAGGGTGCGTAGAAGAACTTTCAGGGGAACTAAGTGGCTTTGATGCAACTCGACTGCGCCAACGCCGTCCGGAAGACCCAATGTTTGCCTTTCGCCTCCTACCTGAGAGAAGACAGGCAGGTGAGTGATGAGCCCATGCACCAAGCACCCTTACTCATGGCTTGCCTGTATGTTCCTCACCCTGTCCAGGAAGCAATGCAGTCACTTAACACCTACTGGGTAGCACGCTCTTCACGTAGCATCCCAGAGCAGCCAACAGGCATCTACCTCACAGAGAAGGAAATGGTCTCCCAGATTTTAAGCCACTTGTTCCTCCAGGCAGCAGAAGCTTAGTCAGGGTATGAAGTACCTTTTGAGCCAGGTGTTCTGACCCCAGCCACCATGCCCAGTATTCAGAGGTCACTTCAGAGCTCTCAATGGCCATCCTTTCTGACCCCAGCTGTGCTGTTTCTATTGGCTAGTGTGTTCTGCATGGAAGGCTATGCCCAGAATCTCTTCACTGTGTACCAGCTGGACAAGCATAATTGAGGTAATGCTGGAGGGGGTAAAGGGCCCAAGGCCAGGCACTGTCTGTGAGGCCATTTCAGCTCTGTTCCCAGGGTTTTCTGCCAAGAGAGCAGTGGTGCTCACAACAGCAAGGCGGGGCAGCTCAAGCTCATCTCTGTAGATGGAAGCCCCCTCTGCAGGCCCTGCTGATGTCTGCCCAGGGGAGGTCACTAGAGTAGAATATGGGCCTTTGACCTGTATCACTAATGCCTGGATTCCAGCTGGTGTGAATTTGCCGTTTTCTGCAGCAGCTGCAGATCTTGCTCCTGGGGAATATGGGACCTGTGTCCCTTTCTCTATCTGGAATGCTCTTCCCCCTCTATAGCTTCTGGCCATATCTTGTAACATGTATCTGGGGTCTGCTTGACCTAGTGGCCTATATTGCTCAGCCCTATCACCAGTAATAATGGAGAGGGCATTGGGCCCCACTGAGGAAAGAGACACACATGGTCTACTGACACTCTGCAATCCAGATAAGGTAGAACATGGCCTGCAGGACTCTGACAAGCCACAGACGATAGCAAAATGGCTTCTCCCTCCAGGAGTCAATTGCTGATCAGGGCTTTCTCCCCTTCTTCTCTTCTTTTGTAAGCTCTTAGAGCTTTGAGGAGAGTTCAGTTAGAGGCAGCTTCCTGGGATGGGAATTTGTGGGATCGTTAAAACCACCCTCCTTCAGCCCATGTGTATGAGATTACTGTACAGACATGTCACCCACGCTTCTCTCCATGCAGAAAAAAAAAGTGTCCTAGTTGGTCTTTTAGAAGTGTACATAAGCCTGTGTCTATCTCTAAACAGAGCATTCTGAGGAAGGATGGGATCCCTGTACCCTGTTCTGGGCCATGTGGCTCATGCCTGTAATCCCAGCACTTAAAAGGTAGAGGCGTGGGCTGGAGAGATGGCTCAGCAGTTAAGAGCACTGACTGTTCTTCCAAAGGTCCTGAGTTCAATTCCCAGTAACCACATGGTGCCCCACAACCACCCATAATGAGGTCTGACGCCCTCTTCTGGTGTGTCTGAAGACAACTACAGTGTATTTATCTATAATAATAAACTTATCAACAAGAGTATAACATATCATAATTTGAGTCCCTTTCAGTCTTCAGGTCCTGGGCCTATGACCCCCTCTAAACCAGCTTTTCATGCACGACCCTGAGAAGCCTTTGTTGATAGTCTCTAGGCCCCCTTTTTTCACTGTGTGAGATGAGGCCCTATAATAAATATAATAATAAATAAATCTTTGAAAATAAAAAAAAAGAGGTAGGGGCATGAGGACCATGTGTACAAAGTCAGCCCCAGCTACACAGTGAGTTCAAGGCCAGCCTAAGCTACTTGAAACCCTGACTGAAAATAGAAAGAAAAAAAAAGTGGAGCTCTTGGAGTCATTAGGGAGACTGTCTCTCACCTGCATGTACTGAAGGGCTTTCTCCTTCCTTAAGAAGCCACATAGGTTTGAGGTGAGGCCCTGCAACTATGGAGACCACAGATTCTAAATATAGCATGCAATTGCTGCTGTCTGCTGTGTGAGGCTGCACCAATTCTTTAGACGGTACCAGAGTGGAAACTAAGGCTCATAGGGAATTGAAGCATTGGCAGCCATTTCTACTAGTTCACACAATCAGAGATAGCTATGAAGCTGTGTCCATATTACTCGTAGAAACTAAAGCCAAAATGCACTTACAATGTGTCAGAAGCACTTATCAACAAAAGAGTATAACATATCATAATTTGAGTCCCTTTCAGTCTTCAGGTCCTGAGCCTATGACCCCCTCTAAACCAGCTTTTCATGCACGACCCTGAGAAGCCTTTGTTGATAGCCTCTAGGCCCCCTTTTTTTCACTGTGTGAGATGAGGTCCTAGAGCCAAGAAGTAGTGCCCTCCCACAGCCCTAACGCTCTCAGCAGGAGTTCTCGTCAGAGCTGCCTCCCAGTCATGGGGGAAATGGCACCACCTTGAACTGTGGCCATGTGGGCATGTTCCCATATAAGAGTTCTCATTTCTCTCATGATTGGCCTCGCTGGTTGCAGAAGACAGTAATAGCAGGCTGCTCTTCTCCAGGCAATTTTCTGCTGCTGTGCAGGACACTCAGGGTCCTGATGCAACATGTCTGGCAGACAAGCCTCTGCCTGGTTTTAGGGCTCTCAGGAGCAAAGGAGATCCGACTCTTTTTCTCTATTTAGCTTGGATTCTTGAGATAGACAGAGGGGAGATTGGGATCATGAGAGCTGGGCTGGCCCAAGCATCCTGCTAGGGCTGTGACTTGGAAATTAACTTTACTGAGATTAGTAAGTCAGCTAGGGGACTAACAAATTAACAAAGGGGAACTTTGTACAAGTGGACAGATACCTTTGAAGAACCAGTGAAGAGAGGCTAATGGAAAAATACATGAGGGAAGCTTGGGAGAGCCTTTAACCCCTGCTCTCAGCAGCCCTGTGGCATGTGTTGGTCTGTAGGACAGTTACACCAGGCTGTCCATTTACCCATCTGGATTTCAGAGGCTTAGATTCTAGTTCGGTTCTCCTCTGTTTTTCTTGATGGGAGTGGGTAAGCTCTCACATGAACTTCTTTCTTGTCTTTACAGGGAGGTTCAGCTGGAAAGGCCAGCAGTGGAATCCAGTGGCGAGCCTGGCATTCTGTGCTGTGTGCTGCTCATTCACCAGAGCCTTGTCTACAGCACCACTGACTCTGAACGGGGGCAGCAGCACACAGGTTCTCTCCAGTCTCAGAAACACAAGGGCCTGCCCCGAAGGTCAGGAGCAGCATCCACACTTAGGGAGAGAGCACCTGTCAGGCAAGTTATCACTGCTTCCGGTTTCGTGGAACTATTCCAATGTAGCCAGGTCCCTCTGGAGTCCAGAAGAGAGATCCTCTTGTTTATTGAATCTGGCATTCTCTGATATTTTTGGTCTGGCAAACCTCACCGCTAGATAAATGTATATACTCTCCCTGAACAAAGTTTCAGCTTCTTTTAGAGAAAGAAAAAATATGTTCTCTATAAACAGACTGTATAAAGGACAACAAAAGGACTTGGGAGACTGGTTAAGCAAGACCTATGCCTCTGATACTATTCACTTTTTTCTAGTAATTCCAGCAGCATCTAGAACTAGAATGAAGTAGTTAGAAGTTCCTCGTGAGCTTCCCAGGTCTCTGCTCTGAGCTTGCCAGGGGTCCAGAGGCCAGTCCCATGTCACAGTGTTGAAACTTCACAAGCTACTAATATACCTTCTAATCTCCCATTTTATAGCCAAGAAATTGGGCCCAAAGAGATTTGTCCAGAAGCATTCAATCAGCACCCCACACACAGACCTACAGCCCAGGTATCCTGAGTTTCAGCCCTACATCTACCAGACCCATTCCGAATCCTGGTTTCTTAACCCAGAAAGGATGACTACAAATGCAAACCCAGCACACAGTGCTAAAGATGCCCAGTGGACCCGAGCTCTGTCTGCCTGCAGTTCCTCCAGGCTCAGCTCAGAGGTGTTATCTTACCAGATGCACGCTTTGGAGATGGAAGACGAGGCAACTTAAAGTAGAGTGGTGGCTTCTTATACAGGTCAAAATCCAGGTGGCGCTGGCTCCAGCTCCACCTATCCCGATCCAACACAGGCTTCAGCACATTAGTAAACAGTGCGTTTTCCTGCCACTCCTAAAGAAGAGCAGCAAGTGAGTAAGACGGAAGGACATCCCGAAGCACCCCCGACTTGAGGCCCTGCTCCTCCCTGAAGACCTCATTTAGCTCTCTGATGGGTGGCAGTTTAAGATCCTGCTGGCTGCTTCCAGTGCTGCTCTGAAGACCCCATACTTGGAACCCACCGGCTGTGAGCCAGGCCTGGCGGGACTTCTTCTGGGCTTTCTTCTCCTCTTCCTTTGGGTCCTGAAAATCCACCATAGCTGAGAGGTAATTCTGTGAATACGTGAATCTCTTTCTTGGCTCCTAGAAGTGAGGAGACAACTTCTTGTGAGAACAGTATTAAATAGGGCTTAGTAACAACCAAGCTACCAAGCAGGTATCAGAAACATCTAGAGACATACAGACACAAAGTCCTGACACTCTGTACTCAATCAGGCAGACCTGTGAGGGTCACATCATTGTCTCCTTTGACAGAGAAATCTGTTTTCTACGTGTATTGGGTGCTAAAACCCTAAATGGTTTTTCTTATGGCTGACAGATGTCTCCATAGCAACACAGTGTTTCCCCAGAAGAACGGCTTCTATACTGTTCTCAACCATGTGTGTCTGAGAATGTGCTGGGCACCTCTGGTTCTCTCTAGAGCATGGAGAGGCACACTCTTCTCCTCTCACCCGATCCTTTGTCCACTGTCCCTAAGTGGTTGACTTCACCCACCCTTGGTCAGAGAAAGAAAAGCTTTATGTATGATGGTTTGAATGAAAATGCCCCTCCCCCAGGCTCATATATTTGAATGCTCAGTCATCAGGGAGTGGAACTGTTTGGGAAGAATTAGGAGATGTGGCCTTGTTGGAGGAGGTGTCCCAATGGGAGGTGGACTTGGAGATTTCAAAAGCACGCGCCAGCCCGTGTCTCTTTCTCTCTTCCAGTTGCTCATTTGCTCAGCCCTGGGGATCAGGAGGTGAAGCTCTCAGCTTCTGCTCCAGCACCATGCCTGTCTGCTTCTCACCAGGATGGTTATCGACTAACCCTCAGCCCCCAATTAAATGCTTTCTTATCAGAGTTGCCTTGGTCATGGTGTCTCTTCACAGCAACAGAAGAGTAAGTCAGTGTGTTAGCCAGCTGCCGGGTCGCTCACCTTGGCCATCTCTTTAAGCATCTGCTTCTTAGCAAGCTCTGTGGAATTCATGGTCTGGGCGCTGTAGTTGTGGACAGTTTTGTTCTCAGGAATGGCAATTCTAATGACTTTCCTTATTGGCTTTTGAGACTTCTTGGTGAACTGGTAGGCTTCTGTGATATTTTTCTGAAGAGATAGATACAAGTTGTTACCCATACCAGACCCTTCTCATGTACAGTAAATGTTCTCTGACACAGAGCCAAAGTGCAGAAACTGGTCAAAAATCCTCCAGTTCCAGTGGAGTTTACAGTCACACAGCCATGACAAAAGGCCAACTAGTCCAACTTGTCACTGTCCAAAGTGGAATTTGGGGGAATAAAATCTTGAGACTTCCCAAGGACACTAACTACACCACACACTGAACCTCTATTACTGCATACACCTAGTAGAAATTATTAAAAAAAAACTTACAGTTCAAATGGTCAGAAGTATGAGGCCCTTTCATGATGTAGATAGGGGACCCTGTGTCCTAAGGCAGCCATAGCTGACTTTTAGTACTGTATTTCACAGGGTATATCAGGAACAATAGGATTCTCCAGAAAACCTGGTAAGGAAATGAAAACTATTCCCTCTCCAGAAAGGATGGTGAGAAAATAAGTTGAAGGATGGTGAACCTGTGAGTTTCCTGGGGAATTATAAATAAAATAACTTGAACATGGTGTATACACCAGTAAAGCCAGCACCTGAAAGGCCAAGGCAGGAGGATCATGTGTTTGAAGGCAGCTGAGCTACACAAAGAGAACCTGACTAAAACAAAAACAAGGTCTGGGCATGGCAGATCCATGGTAGAGCCCTTGCCTAGTCTGGCAAGGACCTGGTTCAATGACCAGGAGCAACAGGAGAAAAAATGAAAAAGAAATAGAGAAAAAGAGATGAGATTGACTGACATGAGATTAAAAAGAAATGAAAGATGAAACAGGAAACAAGGCAGGAGAATATGGGTGGGACCAGAAAGGGGAAACACGGCTCAGAGAAGCCAATCCATACTCTCTCCTTGCCTGTCATTTGCCTCCTGAATTTGCAACAATAACTACCTTCTGCTCAACAAAAAGCATTTAAGGTCCAAATGGTTACCTAAACATAAGCCGGTGGCTGGGCTAGAGTCCCAAGGAAGACCACGATATAGTCAGAAGAAGGGTTACAATTGTTATTCACACACAAGGAAAGCACCCATGCAAGCTAGATGTGGCTGCTGTGGCTTTCAGCAGCAGAGCCAAGGCAGGCAAGGGTCAGTGCACAGCAAGGAGACTAGCAAAAGGTGTCACTGGATCTAGTCATGGCCATATGGACCATAGGTAAGAACATTTTGTTATTTTTCTATGTTCCCTCCTGTCTTAGTTAGGGTTTTACTGCTGTGAACAGACACCATGACCAAGACGAGTCTTATAAAAAACAACATTTAATTGGGGCTGGCTTACAGGTTCAGAGGTTCAGTCCATTATCATCAAGGTAGGAGCATGGCAGCATCCAGGCTGTCATGGCGCAGGCAGAGCTGAGAGTTTTACGTCTTCATTCAAAGACTGCTAGTGGAAGACTGACTTCCAGGCAACTGGGGTGAGAGTCTTAAGCCCATACCCACAATGACACACCTACTCCAACCAGGTCACACCTATTCCAACAAGGCCACACCTCCAAATGGTGCCACTCTCTGGTCCAAGAATATACAAACCATAACACCTCCTGTCCTTAGAAGGTTTAATCTGTATCCCTCAATTCCATGTTCTTCCAGCTCTGAGCCAGAGGGTCATGGCCCTGGTAGGTAGATGCCCCTCCCATGCTATTTCCATTACATTAAAGTCAAAGCTTGGGTCAAAGGAGTCACCTGGTGAAAGAAATCAAGTAGTGGCTAACAAGTGCTCTGGGTACCAGGTCTTCGCTGAGACTCGTGAGAAGAATCTGAGTCACAGCCAAAGTAGCCTGAGAAACACGTGAAGTAAGAGAAAAAGACCTGCACTGATCAACCAGTCTGGAAGTGAAAATTGGGAGGCATGGCTTAGGTTTATGGTAGATACAAGAAAAAAAATATTAAAAGAAGCAAGATACCAAAAGTATATGAAACAACAACAAATATAAAGAAAAATACTGGGTATGTAAATATTTGAAATTATATCAAGTGTATGAAATTCATTGCAGGCATAACAAAGCTTCTGAATAGATGGACTGGAAACTCAGCCTGTGGTGTATTCCTAGCAGGCAGCCTGGATACAAGGAATATGTGTAAGAGCTGGATAGAGAGAGGGGAGACAGAAGTAGCAAGTACCCAAGGAGCTGAAGAGGTCTGCAACCCTATAGGTGGAACAACAATATGAACTAACCAGTAACCCCCAGAGCTCGTGTCTCCAGCTGCATATGTATCAGAAGATGGCCTAGTCAGCCATCAGTGGAAAGAGAGGCCCTTTGGTCTTGCAAACTTTATATGCCCCAGTACAGGGGAACTCCAGGGCCAAGAAGTGGGAGTGGGTGGGTAAGGGAGCAGGGAGGGCAGGGGGGAGGGTATAGGGAATTTTTGGGATAGCATTTGAAATGTAAATGAAGAAAATATCTAACAAGAAGAAGAAGAAGAAGAAGAAGAAGAAGAAGAAGAAGAAGAAGAAGAAGAAGAAGAACAAGAACAAGAAGAAGAAGAAGAAGAACAAGAAGAAGAAGAAGAAATAGCAACACCCAAACAGCACAGTTTCCAATGGAGGGGAGAAGTCTTGAAGAAATAATGTATGTCAGAAAGATCATAGAAATTTCACCCCATTTCACCCCAATTTCAAGTGAAATTGAAGAGAACAAAGACTGGGTTGCAGCCACCTCCTCAGAATTGAAGCATCCCCTAATGAAGGAAGAGAAACTTAACAAGGTCAGAAATCTTGTATATTCAAAGGACCCAGGTTATTTAAACAGCAGGAGCTGTGGGGAGGAAAAGCTGGCTGGCCATGTGGCCCGCAAGCAGGGAGCTGCAGGAATGCAGCCTTTTGTGAGTCCTCACCCATGCTTGGGTGGATCTGTCAATAATGCAGCAGTCACCCCTGCCCTGTAGGAAACTCCAACAAACTCCCTGGTCCAAAGTTAGACTTACAAACTCCTTTCTTTGATCTGTCACTGGTGCCTTAATAAATATTTGTGGTTTCCCCTGAAAAGTCACACAACAAAGATGAGATAAATTTTCTAAACACTCAGAGGAAAAACAGCAGGCCATCTGTAAAAGAAGCCATGTCATACTGACATGGCAAAGTGATGACCCACAGCAGAAGCGCAGTGAACAGAATACACATAAAAACTTTAATTTAGCCATGTGGCGACTGCACATGCATTTAGTTCCAGCACTCGGGAGGCAGAGACAGGCCAGTCTCTGAGTTCGAGGCCAGTCTGGTCTACAAAAGTCCAGGAAATGAATCTCCCACAAAAAACTAGAAATAAATGATGAATTAGCATCTGCTAATATTAAACCTTCTCTTAATAATGCAGCATTAGACAATAAGAAAACACACCGTAGACCGAGAAAAGAAATATGTAATGTCTGACAAATAACCCAAACCTAGCTAAAGATAGAAAAACATTTCTGAAACAGCAAGAAAATCACACTTATATTTATCAAAAAAGAGAAAAGGCATAAATTTGAACAAGCATGTCACAAAAGATCCAAATATATAATAATATATGAAAATTATTATATTTTTGTTTTATATTTATATTATACTATTTATTATGTTTTAATATAAAAACACATTAAAACAAATGCAATGCCAGCATATATCCCCAGAGTCACCAAAATTATAAAAACTGATGCCTATAAAGTATCTGTGGGACTCTCTTGCATTTGTAGGCAGGAGAGTAAAATGATATAGCCACTTTGAGATGGCAGCAGCAGAAAGCAAAATGTAAGCCTGTTCTAGGGCCCAGTGAATTTCCCCCCAGATACATAGCCAAGAAGAATTGGCATATGGCTCCCACAAACAGGTTCGGTATAAAGTGTTGGAACCCAGTCACCACCAACCCCAACAGCCTACAAAAAACTCCAGGGGAATTAATCCACATACAATTTAGTAGAGGCCAGGTGTGGTGGTGCAGGCCTTTAAATCCCAGCACTCAGGAGGCATAGGCAGGCAGAAATCTGAGTTCGAGTCCAGCCTGGTCTACAAAGTGAGTTCCAGGACAGCCAGGGCTATACAGAGAAACCGTTTTGAAAATCAAAAAAGGAAAAAAAAAAAAAAAAAAAAAAAGAACAATTTAGTAGAAAAGCAGATAAATCTGCCATGGTATATACTCAATTAAAACTTGACCAGAGCTAAATATATATGCAAAACCGTGTGAAATCCTAGAAATACACGTGTGGGATAAAAGCCAGACGTGCATGACCACACATGTATGGCTCTACTAAGCAAAGTTCAATACAAAATGGTTGGATGGTACTTGGATTAAAAATAGTGAATAAGAGGTACACAACACTTTGCGGGTGGTAGAATGTTGTACACCCTGAATTAGATACTGTTTTCACAGATACAGACATGGATAATAAGGATCAGGGCTATACATCTGAGATTTGTAGAGGGGTTGTATTTGTTTAATGTGTTGCTATTATTAGTGTGTGTGTGTGTGTGTGTGTGTGTGTGTGTGTGTGTGTGTGTATGTGTCTGCAGGTTCATGCATTTCACAGCACACATACAGAGGTCAGAAGGTAACTTTTGGGAGTTGATCTTTTCCTTTTGCCATGGGCTCCAGGAATAGAACTGGATGTCAGGCTTGGATGGCAAGTACTTTTACCCACTGAGCCATCTCACCAGCCTAGATTTGTATATTTTATTTAATGTATACTTCTAAAAATATTATCAAAGATAAAAAGAGTCCTATAAGTAGCTATATAGTGAACAAATCAAAATGATAAAAGTCCTATTTTTATATTTGTATATATTTAAATATATTTGTATATTTTTTTAAAAAGCCAAAAGAGACACCTAACAAAAAATAAACACATAACCATAGTTGATTTTGTCAAGACTTTTCCTCATAACTAACTGGAGAATAAAAAAAAAACAAATTTCAAAGACTAACTGGAAGCATGGCTCAGCCGTAGAGTAATTGCTTAGCATGTATGCTGCCCTGAATTCATCCTTTAGCACTGAGAAAAATAACAATAATGCCAGGCATGGTGGTATACTTCTTTAATCCCAGCATTTAGGAGACACAGTGAAGTCAGTCTCTGAGATTAAGTCCAGCCTGGTCTATCAAGTGAGTTCTAGGACAACCAGAGCTACACAGAGAAACCCTGTCTTGAAAAACCAAATTAAAAATAAAAAGATAAGACAATAATAATAATAATAACAACAATAACAATAATAACAACAACTAGGTAACTGTTTTGAAATGCCCTTATCAGCACTTGGGTTGTCCCATTCTTTCCATAGTACTTATTAATGGTCCCTGCTTAAATCTGTGTTAAAAATCTACTTTAATAAACTATGATTCTGCTTTTGAAAAAAAAAATAACCAGGATATAACGAGCCTGACAACTCAGCAAGCTGACATATCAGACCTGCACCGCTGTTGAGTAACTGGGGCACACATTGTTTCCACAGACACTGGAGCATCCCCAGGCATCCCAAGAGACTGAGCTATGGAGCAAGTCTCAACAGTAAAATGACACAAGGTGACTCACTGATGTCCACGGGATTAAGGTAGAACCCAAAGTCAGGATGTGTGAGAAGTAGAATTGACAAAACATTTTGAAAGGCCGGAGAGCTGGCTTCAGAGGTCAGGAGAATTTTCTGCTTTTCCAGAGGACTTGGGTTTGGTTCCCAGCACCCACGCAACCATCTGTAACTGCAGTTCCAGAAGATCCAATGCCCACTTCTGGCCTCCACAGGCACCAGGCCACAGTGCACAAATATACATGCAGGTAAAACACCCATACACATGAAATAAACATAAAAAATAGAAATTAAATATACATATTCAAGGCTAAAGAGATGGCTCATCCGTCAAGAGCTCTTGCTGCTCTTCCAGAGGACCTGAGTCTGGTTTCAGCATCCAACCCCTCGGAACTCCAGCATCAAGAGATCTGATGACCACTTCTGGCCTCTACAAGCACCCATACCCACTCATGGCTGTCTCACTCTCCCCCCTCTCCCCTTCTTCCCCCTCTCCCCCTCCCTTCACTCCCTCTCTCATACACACACACACACACACAAATAAAATAATAACAATAGATTTTGTGAAACTAGTAGAGCAGAGTTGTCAGCATAGGTCAACCTAATGACCAGAGTTGAATCCCTGGAACCCACATGATAGAAAAACAAAATCAACTCCAAAAAGTTGTCCTCTGACCTCCATACAGGTGCTATGTAAAGTGCATACACACAAACACACACACACACACACACACACACACACACACACACACACACACTAAATAAATGTAAAAAAACTAATGAGAAGTGCTTGGTGTTTGTAGTACATTTTCAACTAAGTTATATAAAGATGATTTCATAATACATCAATCATCTATACTTCCACCTGAACTCAGAAAAAAGAACAAGAAGTTAAACCCAAATATTATAAAAAATACAATCAAAAATCAAGTAAATATATAACATGGAAACCAAGAAAGCTTATCACTGCCCTTTGAAGAAGAAGAAGAAGAAGAAGAAGAAGAAGAAGAAGAAGAAGAAGAAGAAGAAGAAGAAGAAGAAGAAGAAGAAGGGGAGGAGGAGGGGGAGGGGGAGGGGGAGGAGGAGGAGGAGGAGGAGAAGAAGAATAGTATAGATGTGATTTCATTGTTGATCCCAACCACCATAAACAGATCTGATCCAAGGCAACTCGGTCCAACTGATTTGACAGAACAAACCACTGGAGATAGATGTAGGCTAAGAATATTAATACAACTCATCATTCATGAGGGGGAAATGGAAGGAAATTCCACCTTCATACAGTGATAAACCCCAGCTGAGTGTGGTGCTTCGCCCCTGCCATCCCAACATACAATAGGCAGAGGCAGGAGTATTGCCCATAAGTTCAATGCCAGTCTGATCTAAACAGTGAGTTGCAAGCCACTCAGAACTTTATAGCAAGACCCTGTCTCAAAGAAAAAGAATGTCCAGATCAATTTAAGTTAAAATATAACATTTGAACCTGGATGGTGAATGCACTTCAGTGGTAGAATACTTGTCTGCCCTGTATAAGATCCTGAGGCACCCCACCCTCAAAATAAACAAATAAATAAGCATTTCAAAGAAGAAAAAAATTATAATTTTGGAGTAGGAAAAGATTTCTGAAGTAAAGCAAAAAAAAAAGAGAAAATATGAAAAAATACTAAATTTAAAGTGACTTCTGCTAAAGATGCCATTGAGAGTGAAAAAGATCCAAATGTAGTGGTGCAAGCCTTTAATCCCAGCACTTAGGGGACAGAGGGAGCTGGGTCTCTGTGAGTTAGAGGCCAGCCTGGTCTACAGTGAGTTCCAGGTCAGCCAGGGCTACATGGCTAACTCTGTCTCAAAAATATATTAAAATAAAAAAATCAAAGAATTAATGCTACTGGGTTGTTTTTAAGGATTTCAAAATAGAATGTTATCTAAACATGGGCAAAGTAATCAAGAAATGTATGAAGAGATATTAGGCTTCATCAGGAAGCAGCAACTTTAAAACCTCTTCAAAACCCTGTTAAACATCAGAAATTAAACACCTCAGAGTCTGACTTGTAGCACATAGCATGGATGTACAGAATGGGGCTTCCCACACAAAAGTGACTATGTAGTGATAACTTTGAATTTTAGTTTCTTCTTATAAAACACAGAACACAGAAACATTACAAGAATGTGCTTTCATTTTAATCCCAGGTGGGGAGATACGGGACTGCTTTGAACTGGCTGCAGCAGCTGACTGTGATTTGCCTCGTGCTCTAGCAGACGCATGCTTTTGCCAGCTCCAGATAGTTTCTGAGATTGTGGGATGTTTGGAATTCTGGGAACTTTTCAGAAAGTATATAAATGCTATAGCCCCAATAGTCGGGGGGGGGAGAGGGGGTGTTGTTGATCATTTAGGGAGGTTGGTTGTGGTTTGTTAGAAGTCATAGTCAAAGAAGAAACAAAAGGAAAGAAAGTAGATTCAGGGGTTTTCCTAATTCCTAAGCCCTCTATCCTTTTTTCTCCCCTATCGAGTGTTAAGGGGTGAAACCAGGAAGATAAAGGATGGGGGGAAAAAGAATCTTCAAAATAGCAAAGACCCAGCTACGTGCATATATTGACTTAATTACTATTTTGAAAAATAATATATGATCTAGGCAATGGAGATAGCACTCAGCAATTCTAATCCTAAGTATATATCCTAAAAAACAACTGCACACTTTCAGCAGAAAATGTATTGGTGTAGAGTTAGATTACCTTTAAATTGCTAAAGAAATAGCCACCAATAAGTAAATAATGATAGACACACAGAAGGGGGCCTTGGAGACTAGAAGTGGACCATGAAGGTAGAGGGTGGAGAGGGCCTCACAAACAGAGATCAAGTCATGTTTGCACTTCCAAGGTGTTGGAGCTAGCTTGGGCTAAGTTACTATCCTTGGCCATCCAGACCACACACCACTCATTTTCCATCACCTCACCAGCATCTCCATCCTCTATTATCTCCTTTTCATGTTTTCTCCTACTTTACATTGTATGCTTTATTACTATTATATATTTTATTTATTACATATATTTATCTAAAATATATACTATATTTATATATTAATCATATATTGTATATTACATATTGTTACATGTGTATTATAGAATATATATTATATTGTATATATTATATGATACCCATGGCCTTAGCAGCTTAAGCAAGATGTTATACCCATAACAGTTCTAAAATAAATACTGGTGCTGTGGTAAGTGTTCTATGCCTAAGATCACTCTTTCTCATATTCAAGGACAGCTCAGATAAGTGGGACTGGAAGCAAATTCTCTAGCATAATTCAGCCTTGCCTTCCATACTGCTGCCTGTCCAACCCAGTGTTCCAAATCAGAAGAGAAAGCCGAGGCCAGAGGCACCTGGCTTGTATCTCTTGCTGGGCCCTAAACCCCTCGGAATCTGGGAGCCCCAGCATGGAGGGAAGAGAGTGCCCACCTGGACAATCAGCATGGAGGGAAGAGAGTGCCCACCTGGACAATCAGCATGGAGGGAAGAGAGTGCCCACCTGGACAATCAGCATGGAGGGAAGAGAGTGCCGACCTGGACAATCAGCATGGAGGGAAGAGAGTGCCCACCTGGACAATCAGCATGGAGGGAAGAGAGTGCCCACCTGGACAATCAGCATGGAGGGAAGAGAGTACCCACCTGGACAATCAGCATGGAGGGAAGAGAGTGCCCACCTGGACAATCAGCATGGAGGGAAGAGAGTGCCCACCTGGACAATCAGCATGGAGGGAAGAGAGTGCCCACCTGGACAATGCTATCCCTGTGGACCTGGTTCTTCAGCAGCATGTCGTTCCGCCACTGCAGGTACTTCTCCTGGTGGACTTGTATCTCCAGTGGAAGAGTAGAAGTCCGACGTTGGATATCCTCATTACTGGTATCAGGCTGGGGTAATGCGGTCAATAGCTTTCCATCTGTGAGATCTTCCTGAGAAATGGGGATCCCAAACTCTTGGCTCAGTTCTTTAATCATGGAGGAGGAAGGCAGCAGATCTCTCATAACCACCTCCTTGAGCCTGGTACTACTTTGGCAGATGTCATGGATCCTGAAATGAGGAACGGCCAGCCACTCAGCGTCACCTGTATAAACAACCCCACTACACAGCAGAAGTGAAAGGTCAGGTTGATTAGTGGTTCTGGTTTAGAACTGGTTTGGTTGGCTAGGACTCCTGATATATGCCTTTTACCCCAAAGCCTGCTAAAATTAGAGGCTGCCCACAATATGCACTGAGTGTTTTTTCTGACTGTGGCTTTAATTCATGGTCTTCATCAACCCCACACCCCACTAGGGAAGCACCCCAATATGCTAGTTGACTCTCAGCAGGTAGATCTCAGAGTCTTCCTGCAGTAGATAGGATGATGTAATCACAGCTCTTGCCAGCCCAGAGCTTGTAGCCTGAGTGGCAGTGCTACCTCCTGAGCCCCATGGGTAGCAATGGGCCACACCTAGGTTGGCCTGCAGTGGACCCAGGATCCACACTGACAGCATCTGGGAACTTCTGGGTGCTACTCACTACCCCTAAGTCTGAGGTGAGGTATATTCCTGAATTAGTGGACTCTTTCCACAACTGTCAGAAACAAAGAAAAGACACAGTGATGGTGGCTGTAGCCATACATTAGTCACTTTTCTTGTTGCTGTTATCAAATACCTAACAAGAAGCAACTTGCAAGTGAAGGGTTCATTTTGGCTTTCAGTTGAAGGGGGTGCAGTCCCTCATTGCTGAGAAGGCATGGAGAGTTGAAGCATAGAGTAGCTGGTCATGCTGCAGCCACAGGCAGGAGGCAGAAAGGAATGAACTCTGGTACAAGCTTTCTCTCTTTTTACTCAGCCCATGACCCCACCCCTAAGGGGTGGTGCTACCCACATTCAGGGCAAATGTTTGCTCAGTGAATTCTTTTTGGAAAGATCCTCATAAGCACACTGAAAGATGTTTCCCTGATTCTAAATACCATTACATTGACAATCAAAATTATCCATCACATGTCCAACCCTTGTAAACTTAGCTGCTAAAGGCATCACTTAGAAATTGTAACATTCTACCCCTTAATCCTAAAGTCTTATTTTTATCTCATATTCCAAAATACTTTTGTTTAATCCAACTCTAAAAGTCCCCACAGTGTTTAACCGTCCTAGAATTATTCAAAAGTCCAAAATCCAAAGCCTTTCCTGAGATTTGAGGCAATCTTTTAACTGTGACCACCTTAAAAAAACAAACAAGTTACATGGTTCAAGTATATAATGACACAGAATAATATCCCCCAAAAGGATGGGACCAGACCAAAGCAAGCCCAAAGGCAACAGACAAACAGCAAACAGCAAGTCCTGAAGCTCCGTATCCAGCATCTGGAGCTTGTGACAAAATCACCTGGGCTCCACCTCCATCTCCAGCAGCACTCAAGCACATTAGAGTTCCTGGACAGACTCCACTCTGCACCTGTCTTTCTTAGCTGAGATCCCGTGGCCTTGATACCTCCCAGGTCCCAAGATCTCCACTGAAACTTAGTCTTTACCTTCACAGCTTCAGGCAGTGGCCTTTCAGGAACCCCGTGCAGGCACATGTTGTCTGGCCTCGCTGGCCTTCAAGTATCTTTGTACAAGTTTCCATGACTCTCGTTACTCTTGCATTTTTAATGCCGGCAAATCCAGTACCACGGACAATGCTGCCAAGTTCTGCCAGCTCAAGACACAGCTTGGTGTACTTGGACCACAACTGCATCAGCCCCCTTTTGCTGACTCTGGTGGGCAACACTACCCTGATACCCTTCAGTGGTATTCTCAGATTAGGACCTCACCCTTTAAATGACTCTACATTTCCACAAGATGGACTGTCCCTCTGGCCCTCTGGGTACCTTTCCTGTTGAACACAGGGTTTCTCTGTAATGGGGCTAATCTTTAAAAATTACAACTATTTTCTCAGCCACCCTGCTGCCATTTAAAATTAATTCCTTTCGCAGGGCAAACAGCACTTTTCATCTTTCTGCCCCACTTGTTGCTCTCCCTGCCCCCCCTCTCAATGTTGACCTGAATCGGAACAGAAAGCAGTGACTGTGACAGTGCCTGAATGTTCTCCCATCTTGGGTTTTCTTCTGATAAACAAAGTAGCCTATCACTGTTTTAGTCAGCCTCACTCAGGTTCCCAGGACATTGCCATAATGCAGCCAGGTTCTTTACCTACATAGAACACAAATGGCCACTGGGTCATTAGAATCCTTGTTTCTGTCTGGATCACAACAAGCCCGACCTCAACTACCGGCATTTCTCTCAGCCTTCTGGACTTTCAAATTCCTAGTCGATTGGCTTATTAATGTCTGCTATGGCATGCTATGGTTCTCTAGTCCCCAGATCCAGGCTCTTCCACATTTTTCTCTTGAACCAGTTACAAGGACACAAGAACCATGCCTTCATGCTTCTCCCACCTCAGCCTCACTTCTCAGAACCAAGCTTCTATATGACTTACTTTTCCCTTTGCTGTGATCAACCCTGACAAGAGTGAATTTAAGGGGGTGGGGGGAGGCAGGCTTGATTCGTCTACACTTCAAGGGGATAGAGTCCATCCTGGTGAGGATGTGGTCACATCATGTCCACAGTCAGGAAGCAAAGAATAAAAACTGCTGGTACTCTGCCCACTTTCTTCCCCCTGATCAGTACAAGACCCCAGCCCGTGAGGTGGTACAGGCCACATTCAGGATGTATCTTCCCTGATCAGTTAACCTATCAGGAACACCCAGAAGTGTGTTTCCATGGTGATTCTAAATGCCATCAAGTTGATAATTAAGGTCAACCATCACATGGCAAACGCCTTTAATCCCAGCACTTAGAAGGTGGGGGCAAGAGGATCTCTGTGAGTTCTAGGTCAGCCTCGTTTACAGAGCGAATTCCAGGACTACATAAAGAAACCCTGTCTCTAAATAAATAAATAAATAAATAAATGATTAAGCATCACAATCACCTAATACAAAAAGTATACTGTGAACACTGGTTCCCCCCAATATAGATTCCCCAACTTCCAACTCTACTGCATCATCTCCCAAAATGGAAGGTCTAGCCTTTGCTGCTAACACCCAAATGCTGGAGCCCCCATCCCAGGCCCTTCCCTGAATGTAGGAAGAAATCAAGAAACAAGTGAAAGCCTTCTCCACCCTGAGCTCTCCTTTCATTGTTTCTCTTCCTCCAGGGTTTCTGCTTCCTCAACTCCTTTCTCTCCTTCTGCTTCACCAAGTCAACAGCACTAGCTGAGGTCAGAGCTTCCTAAAATTGCCTGGGAGTGGTTGTCAGGGTAATAATGTTCAGTGGCTCGCCAAGGTCACTCTTCCCTGCCTCCCCAGATGTCCCGCTGCTCTCCTGTGCCCTGAGGAATGCACACGGACCTGCCCATGCAGCATCTCCTCCATGTTACCTGTGCCTCATTCCCAGGGCCTCAAGCTTCCAGCACCCCTTAGCCAAGGCTGGTCTGCCGAGGGATGGTAAAACCCTCTGGGCCCCTGGTACAAAGGCAAGCCTGACAGGCAAGGCATAGCAAAGGGAACACTTACTTCCAGAGCTGGCTGTTGGGCAGCAGGCTTTCTCAGCGATAGGGAGGGTCTGTGGGATTGGCCTTAGGGCAGAAGGGAAGGGAAGCACTGGATCAAAGGAAAGGCTGCGGCTGATTCTGCAGTCTGTATGCCCAGTTCTCACTGGAGATTATACTCTGACCAGCTGCCTCCTCCTCAGATCCTTCTAGAATGTTCCCCATGGGAACAGACTGGGCAGAGTTGCTCATCCTAATGGCCAGCACCCTTTCAGCTAACACACTTTGATACATCTCAGGAGAACCTGCATCTGTTTCTCCTGGAACCTGAGAAGTACAGAACATTCTTGTCTGCTGTCCCTATTGGCCATCTGGCCTCCAGATAATGGGCTGTCCCTCCTGCCCCATCCACACTCACCTGGACAGTGCCTTAAAGGCCATACGTGACACAGCCCCACGAACATAGAGTGCAGGGTACCGCAGGAGCACTGACACAGGCCTGAACAAATGTACATGGTACAGGATGGTCTCCAGGTCAGCGTACAGGCGGTGGCAGAAGAGCAACCTGGAGTCATAGAGCACCTTGCAAGCTGCACGGTTGGAGGCAGTAACACTAGAAAGGAGGAGAATTAGCATTGTCTGTGAGTCCTGGGAACACTTGATGATGGCTTGGCTCTGTCCTGCAGGGGTTTTCTTTCATTTTTATTTAAAAGCAATGTAGAGAACGTAATGGTAGCAAATACACTGGGTAGACCCAATGTGGACCCTGAAAACAGTGGCAGCTGAGGCCAGCTGTCCCCATTCCCATTCCTCTGTCCCCCTTGATCAGGGATCACCCTTGGGTCTCTAACAGTGGCAACCTGGCCAGGTTTCTAAATACCGCCACCCTATAAGTGCCTCAGGTGATGTTCCTATAAGTGAAATCTATGCCCACCTCCTGTTCCCTCAGAAACCTCTCCTTGGACACTATAGTTCTTCCTATGTGAAATATTTGGGTCGTCCACCAAGCTTCCACTCAGATGTTTTCTTGCTGTTATACTGATTCATAGAACTTTCATTTACAGTCTCTCTGGCACCCCAGGATAGCTCAGTCATGATTCCTTCTTATATCTCTCTCCTGAGTGCTGGAACACACACACCATGCTCAACACAGGTTTGTTGTTATTGTTGTTGTTTTGTGTGTTTGTTTTTAATTCAGTTAAGACTGCCAGTCTTGTTCCATATATTGCAAATATTTTCAATTTGTTGCTTTCATTTTCAAAACTGTATGGTAGTTTATTGAAGAAAAACTTCTCCTTTGCCTGTAGCCAAAAGATGTCTCATTCTCTCTCTTATTCTTTGTATCTTACTGGAGAAATTTGTCTCTAGTCTGATATCATGGGTGTGTTTTCTTGTCATCTAAAATTTTGATATTTCTGCTTCTCGGAAATAGATTCTTTAAAATATGAGCATGATAGTTCACATCTGCAACCCCAGAACTCAGAAAGCTGAGGCAGAGGAGTAGATGCGGATTTAAAAGCAACCTAAGCTACTGAGTTCCAGGACAGCCTGGGTTCCACAGAGAAGCTTGCTATCTCTCTACACCCTCCCCCACTCCCCCCCCACACACACACACAAGGATTTTAAAAGTTCAGGCCATCTTAGTCTAGCTAGCTGTGCTTTGTCAATTAATGACGCATGGAGGTTATAAAGATGTTGCCACCAGGGAAGTGGGGTAATAAGTAACTTCTATTTTTGCAACTTGTGAGTCCTTAATAATTTCCAAGTTCACAGTTTAAAAAGAGGTGTTATCATCTTCTTGCAACTGCCTTTCATGCACTGTGTAAAGAAGTGCTTTTGGAAACGCTTAGCACAGCAGGCAGAGAGAGAGAGATGCCTCCTCAAGCCAACAGAGAACCAAGAGACAGATGCCTTACTCCTTACACCACAGAGAAAGATTAAATGTCTTCTGGCATCGCCAACACAAGGTGAACTTGCTTATATCCACCACTCACAGAAAGCAGCACTGCAAATCCTCCCCAGCACCCCTGGAAACAAAAGCAGGCAGACTGGAAAGGGGGGACACGTTGCCCCTCTTACATGGTGGCCTAGGTAGAATTACATGGTGGCCTAGGTAGAAAACATCAACGAATTTCCCAAAACAAAGACAACTCCTTCACTCAATGAGTTGGCTTGTCAGCTTATGAAAATCAGTTATGCTTCAGTAAACCATCAAAGAGTATTTGGCACTTGAAACTTAACATAGTATTTTCAAAATAATAAGACAAATTTGTAGAATAGATCAAATTTGTGGTTCCTGGGAATTAAGAACTGTTAAGGAAGGTAGGCATGGTTACTATGGCAACTGGAGAAAAATCTTTGAGGTGGCATAAATAATTCTGCATCTTCATTATAGTGGCTGCATAATTCATACGTGACAGATTTCATGTACAGCGTGCCCACATGGCACTGTCAGAACCCTCAGTTAGATAGCACACCATGGGGAAGCTTGGAAGGGGGACAGAGGGTCTCCCGGGAACGGTTTTGAGTCTCTTGTTTATATATAATTATCTCAAAACAAAAAGCTTACAATCTACATAGAGAGGCTAGAGAGAGAGCTTAGTGGTTCAGGGTACTTAATGATCTTGCAGAGGACCAGGGTTTGGTTCCCAGCACCCACATGGTGACTCGCAACCATCTGTAACTCCAGTTCTAAGGGATCTAACGCCCTCTTCTGTCCTCCACGGGCCTGCACACACAAGGTGCACAGCCAAACGTGCACATAAGACACTCAAACACATAAAATGAACTTAATAAAAATGTTGTCATTCTTTTTTAAACCACATAGATTTTAATCAGCTGAATTTGTTTTCATGAACGGCTTAAAAGGAGCTTGTTTCCCTCTTTTCCTGTGGAGAAAACATTGTCCAGACCCCATTATTGAAAGGGATCCTTTTCTTTGACTTTTGCCTACCATGGACCCCCTGTTTGTATTTCTCTGTCTGGGTTTTTGAAGTCCGATCTTGCTCTGTGACCACATTACAGGTGTCACTGCCCGGCTGGTTTCTACTTGTTGACTGTACTATACATTCACTTACAAATTTTGGTGTGGGTATACATTTTTGGCTGTCTCAGGTATCAATCTAAAGAGAAGTCATGCTTCTCTCTGGTGTCTCTCAGCTTGTCAGTGCATCAGGACAGGCCCACCGTGGTACAGCCCTCTCTTGGATAGATTAAAAAAAAAAAAAAAAAAAACTTCTGGCCTCCAGCTGTTACCAAATGATGTCTGAGGCCCTGAAACCTGCTTTCCCAGTAAAGAAGGAGCCTGTCCCTAATGTACACGGATTCCTCTCTGGGTACTATGTTCTGTTTGTTTGTTTGGGTGGGGGGTACTATGTTCTAAATCACCCTAAATTCTGTTTCATTTAAAAATGCTTATATCATCACCACCACCACCACCACCACCATTATGTGCACTATGGCAATGCAGATGCATGGAGATCAGATGGCAACTTTGTAGAGTCAGTTCTTTCCTTTCCTTTTGTGAGTTCTGTAGATTTAACTTGGAGCACCAGGATTTCACAGAAAACACCTGAGCCATCTCACTAGCCCAATCCTACATCTCCCCTCCCAGCTAAAACAGCCAGGTCTGCCTGTTGTCAATGTCTAGAGGACACTGAACCTGGCCGTGCCTTTGAAAGAGCTATGCCATTTGCCCTGTATCCAGACTGCCATTGCTTTCCTCTGAATGGGACAGAGTCTACCTACCTGCTCTGGTAACTCTCCCACAGCTGCCTCAATCCACGGTCTGCCAAGCCTTCTAGAATAAAAAGATGGATCTTTCCATCCAGCAGATGGAAGCCCGTGAGCACATCCAGGTCCTGCTGCTCTTGGATCTTCACGCGCACCTTGAAGGCCGACAGGATTTGCTGGATGTTCTGGAGGGGATAACAGTCCAGTTCCAGGGCTTTAGCATTGATCATAGTGATGTCCTGCAGCAGGCTCTGTAGGAGGGACAGTTTCTTGGCGTGGAACACAAAAATGATGCGGCCAAAATGGGTACCCATTAGGTCCAACTGGGGAGCTCTGGACCAACCACTCAGGGGCACTGCAATGTCCACTCGGAGCTTGAGTAAAGAGTTGGCCTCCAGGTAGTTGCCTTTGGGAATTGAGCTGTGCTGGAGGACATCTGTGGGCACTTGGACTCCCATAGTCCTTCTGTTCCTGCTATCCTGGCTCCAGTTGGGGGACTTTGGCTCACAGTTGTGGATGGGGACAATCAGGTTCAAGTACTTATAACCAAGGAGGAGGTCAGCAAAACTGACCCGGGCAATGCCATAAGGATCCCAAATCTTATTCTGCGACTCATAGGGGTTCGTCTCTGTGTCTCTGTGAGAGACGAAAGCCTGGAGATTGAAGTATGAATCCATCAGGTCCTCTCCAAACAGGGCAGGCTTCCGGGAATACTCTTCTAACTTCCGATCCCTGTCATGGACTTCAACTACCATGGGGGGCCCCTCCAGGTATTCCCTCACGTCGCTAGGGTTCATGGCCCCAAGGAAGACGACATTGATATCTCGAAAAAATACATGAGTCCCATGGGGCTCTCTCTTGGTCTCGTGAACTGGAGTCTTGTGGAACTGGTATCTGCAGTACACAGGGCTGCACAGCCTCTGCAAGAGAGAGAGGAACAGCAGGTCATATTTCACCTGTGTGCCCAGCACAGCACACTCACTACCCAAAGTCCTGAAGCCTGGGCTTCCTCCTTCATCAGACACACGCAGTGAGGTCAGCACAGGCATTCAGGCTATGTGCATGAACAAGACATGAGCATCACAAGACATGGACCACAAGCTTAAGGACAAATGATTCTCCCGCCCTTTCCCAAACAGCAAGTGCCATGGAAACACAGGTGGGATGTTTCTTTTACATCTGCTTCTAATTCCAGTCCTAATCCTGGGCACAGACGAGGTAAAGGAAAGTGTATTTTAGCAAAGGCAATCCTACTGGGGTGTGACTAAGTGGTGGAACAGGCTGCTGTGGTCAAGCAGGCATAGGAGTAGTTTTGGAATGGCTGAGGCTCCTCGGTGCAAAGACCTGGAAGAACACAAGCAAACAAAGGCCACAGTGAAGAGATGCCTAGATGCTGCATTCACTCCTTTGGTTTTCTTTTCTGCAACATGAGAGCCACAGCCAGGGCTTATGTGTGTTAGAGATCTACAGAAAGGAAGCAAACAGATAAAGCCAGAGAAAGCCCACAGTAAAGGATAAAGGGTGTGGGCAAGAGGTCAGAGGGAACAGTGGGAAGACGACTGGGGAAAGAGAAAGCCTCGCAGCAAGTGTGCAGAGCAACGGGAGGCAAGCCCATGCTTGCCCCAGAACTCAGTACTCAGAGACCCAAAGCCTGGGTAGAAAGAAAAGAGAGGAGGATGGTTAAAGACAGGAGACTTAGTGAGATGTCTCAGTAGGGCCCCCACCCCCACCCGATAGATTCCCCTTTCTGACTGAGACCCAGTGCCTGACAAGTGAATGCTCTTTTCTGCACAACTCTTCAGGTTTAGTCTGCAGGACAATGAAAAGGACTGGAAATCTGGGACCCGCTTCATAGTCCACTCACATCTCATCCCTACAAGTTCCCTATGCTGTGCCTATGCTCTTCCTTCCCAGGCATAAAAATGGGGAATGCTCAGAGTAGCCGAGCATCCTATAGAAGTGACTTAACATTAAAGCATCTACTAGGAAAAGCCCCCAAATGGCAGCACGTACAAGAGGATGAGCAGGCCAGTGATCTCCATTTGTAGCACACTTAGGGAGTAGTGGAAAAGCTCAGATCTGGTGGTTCCAGCTCTTGGAAATTTTGTCTGTTTCATGTCTCCTTACAGAACCCCAAGTAGTAAACTATGGATGGTATTTCTCACATCAAGTGCATGAAGGATTAAAGACGCCACACAATAGCCACCTGCGTGGGATAAGGAGGTGCTCTTAGTGGGGAAAGCAGGGGTTCATTCTTACCTCCAGATCATGAATGGATACAGGCTGGATCGGAAGACAAGAGACACACCTGATCTTTATGGTCAGGGGGTTCAGGTCTTGTTTTTGCTGTTCAGTCATAATAGGAACTTCTGTTTTTAAAGTCAAAAAGCAATCTAAAATGTTGGCCGACTTCTCACTGCCACGGCAGATGACCGTTCGCCAGCCTAGAAGAAAAAATGTGCAGTGTTAGCCCCCATTAGCCATGGCAGTAAGGGGCAGGTTCTCACCCCAAACCTGATGATAACAAATTCATATCACCAGAGCTGGTAACAAATTCATAACCACAATGCTGCAGACTACCAAAGGAGAAAGGTAAACACCAACCCAGCCATTGGCACAAAGCTTGTGGGAGTAACCAGCCAATATCTGATTTGGTGTGCAGCCCACTCCATGAGATGGTGCCCGTACCCAGTGCTATTTGGGTGGCCAGGAACCTGAGACAGATAGCCCAGGGATCTAGGATAAAATCAGGTATTACTATTCTGGCACTCCTGCCAGGAAACACAACAAACATTCTGTTGAACTGGAAGCTCAGACTACACCCCCACACCTCAACACTCCCTGACCCCTCTACCCACACCCTCACACAGCACCCCACACCCCCACCAAGGCCATGTTGGGCTCCTAATGCCCCCAAGGCAAGAGACTAAGAAAGCAATAACAGCGATAGGCAGTGTGACTGATGTATTGTACCAAGGGGATTAGATGTTTTCCCCGCAATGGAGGTAAGAAAGATTATGTCTGAAGTGCAGAAGGTCCTTTAGGGTTGCTGTATTCTGTAATTAAAGTCAATGGGAAACTACAACAACCTAGTCCAGACAAAATGACAAAGGGCACAGACTCCTCGGGAATGAAGGGGGATCACTCTTCCAGGAAAAGAGCCAAGCCCATGCAGTGTTTGCTGAGAATGGAGGAAATACAGAATGGGTAATCAAGGAAGGTAGTTATAAATACCAGCTAAGGCCACATGACCAGTTACAGAAACAAGGATTATAACTCATATGAGTGTTTCTGTTGTATTTTGTTAAGAATGCATTTGTACAGATATTTGTCCCTTCAAGAGACATTGCCACCTATTCTGTTTATAATATGTTTGCAGTTGTATGTGAAATAGTTATACCATATTAAGCATAATTATGACTTAGTTAAATATATACTGTTTTCAGTTGTACATGGGACAGTCATACCATGTTAGACATGATTATGACCTAGTTATTGTTTTCATCTGGAAACAGCATGATATGAGGAGATATGATTGTGTGTCAAGTTGACAAGAAGTGGATTTGTGATTCTTGGTTATCAACTTGACTATATCTGAAATTAACTAAAATCCAAGTGGCCGGCCACAACTGGGAGGGATTGTTTGTTTTGTTGGTTCATTGATTAGTTTGTTTTGGGTTGTTTGTTTGTTTGTTTTTAGAGACAGAGTTTCTCTGTGTAGCCCTGGCTGTCCTGGAACTCACTCTGTAGATCAGGGTGGCCCCAAACTCACTGAGATCTGCCTGCCTTTGGCTCCTAAGTGCTGGGATTAAAAGAGTGTGCCACCACCACCCAGCAGGATTTTTTTTCAATTTTTTTATTAGATATTTTCTTCATTTACATTTCAAATGCTATCCCCTTTCCTAGTTTCCTCTCTGAAAGTCCCCTATACCCCCCCGCCACCCTGCTCTCCAACCCACCCACTCCTACTTCCTGGCCCTGGCATTCCCCTGTACTGGGGCATATAATCTTTTCATGACCAAGTGTCTCTCCTCCCAATGATGGCCGACTAGGCTATCTTCTGCTACATATGCAGCTAGAGACAAGAGCTCCGGGGTACTGGTTAGTTCATATTGCTGTTTCTCCTATAGAGTTACAGACCCCTTCAGCTCCTTGGGTACTTTCTCTAGTTCCTCCATTGGGGTCCCTGTGTTCCATCCAATAGATAACTGTGAACATCCACTTCTGTATTTGCCAGGTACTGGCATAGCCTCACAAGAGACAGCTATATAAAATCTTGCTGGCATATGCAATAGTGTCTGTGTTTGGTGGCTGATTATGGTATGGATCTCCGGGTGGAGCAGTCTCTGGATGGTCCTTCCTTCTATCTCAGCTCCAAACTTTGTCTCTGTAACTCCTTTCATGGGTATTTTGTTCCCCATTCTAAGGAGGGATAAAGTATCCACACTTTGGTCTTTCTTCTTCTTGAGTTTCATGTTTTTTGCAAATTGTTTCTTGGGTTGTCTAAGTTTCTGGGCTTGAAGTACTACTCATCTATTAAAAACAATGAATTTATGAAATTCTTAGGCAAATGGATGGATCTGGAGGGCATCATCCTGAGTGAGGTAACCCAGTCACAAAAGAACTCACATGATATGCACACACTGAGAAGTGGATATTAGGATTTTTTTTCTTAATTAAATCATTTAAAGTGGGAAGACCCGCTTCTAGTCCTGAACTTTGAACTGGGAAGATACATGGACCACATCTTCTACTGGCATCCTATATAAAGAACGTGAAAGAAAGGAGCTTGCTCTGTCTTTGCCGGACTATACCTCTGAAACTGTGAGCAAGTCCCTGATTAAATGCTTTCTTTTATAAGAGTTTCCTTAGTCACGTGTCTCTTCACATGAATAGAACAGTGACTAAGACAGGATTGGAATCAGGGACTGGGGTACTGCTGTGACAGGCCTGACCGTTTTGCTTGGTGGAATGTGGAATTGTGAACTTTAGATTAGGTGAACAGCTGAATGCCTTACGTGGGACTTAGTGGAACCTACTAGTAGGAGCATGAAGACAGCGATGCTGAGAGCAATGTAGATTATGATATACTGGCTCAAGGAGTTTCAGAGGGGAAGAATATTAGTAGCTGGCATAGAGACCATCTTATGCTATCTGGCAAAGAATGTGGCTGCTTTTTTTTTTTAACCCTTGTCCTAAAAATCTACCTGAAGCTAAACTGAAGAGTTTTGAATTAATGGCTTTGGGAGAGGAGATTTCAAGACAGCCTGTGTTTCCTGTATTTTATGATTACTTAATGAAGATTTACAATGAAAAGAAACAAACATGGCAAGGAGAAGTACAACATACACACAGTTTGAAGAGGGAAGGAGCACTAGGAAACGTAACGAAGCAAAGTTCTATGATCAAGAAAATAAAAAGCTGGGAAAAAGCCTGATGCTAAGCAGAATAAAGGAAGTGGTCACCTCAAGGCAAATCACTCAACTAAGCTCCCAGCTTGTGAACAGGGATTAAAGAAAATGTAAGCAGTGAAGGAAACCATCAGCAACCAAAAGCTGATAGAAATGTAACTGAAGGAGTCCGCCAGGATCTAGCCCCATCAAGCAGGAGGACTTAGCAGCTTCAGGTGCCTGATTCTAGCTTTAGAATCAAGGACACAGGAAAAGGGTTGTACAGTTTCCCTCCCCAGCTATGGAAAGCCACTGAGGTCAGGCAAGTGCCAGGGGTGTCCCTGTATGGAGGCCCAAAGAAGTGCCTGCATGAAGCAAGCTGTGGGGTGAAGCCTGGATTGTGTTAAAGACCCTAAGATGTTGGAGATGCCAAGTCGTGGGATACCTGCCAAGGAAAGTGGCAGAGTGGGTGCAGAGCCGGCCTGAGAGAAGAAGTGTGCTGCAGTTAACAAGGCTGGGAGGAGCTGGAGGTCTGAAGAATGTGTTGATATCAAACACGGAGATGCAGAGTTTCAAGTTTGCCTGTTGGTTTTCAGTTTTACTTGGGTCCAGTAGTTTCTTGCTATGCTCCCTCTTCTCCCTACTGGGTTGGTAATGTGTATTCTATGCCTCTGTGTTTTGGAAATATATGATCTGCTTTTTTATTTTGATTTTACAGGGGATTACAGTTAAGAGATTACATGAATCTCAAAGACTTTGAACTTTGGACCTTTAAGTAGTACTGAGTCTGTGGTAGACTATAGGGACTTTTGAAGTTAGACTAAATGTATTTTAAATTCTGATATGGCTACAAGCCCATGGGGACCAGGGAAAGAAATATGGTAGTTGGAATAAGAATGGTCCCCAGGGGTACATATATTTGAATGCTTAGTCATCAGGGTGGGGTGCTATTTAAGAAGGATTTGGAGGTGTGGCATTGTGGGAGAAAGTGTGATGCTGAGGAAGGGCTTTGAAACTTTAAAAGCCCAGCCCAGTCTTCAGTCTCTCTGCCTCTCTCTCTCTCTCCCCCACCTCCTTTTTCTTCTCTCTCTCTCTCTCTCTCTCTCTCTCTCTCTCTCTCTCTCTCTCTCCCTCTCTCCCTCTCTCCCCTCCTCCTCCCCCTCTACATTACCCCCCTCCCCATGGATCAGGACCTAGCTCTTAGCTACTTCTCAAGCTGTTTTCCTTTTTAAGGGTTGCCTGAGTCATGGTGTTTTTTTTCACAGCAGCAAAACAATGATTAAGACAGAGGAACTTGGAAGAATAGAGGGAAGGGAAAGCATAATCAGGATATATGTAGAAAAAATACATTTTCAATAAAAGAAAAGATAAAAAAAAATAAAAATTCACACACAACAAGGGAAAACCTTTAAAAAGAACTAGAACACTGGGCCTGGTGGCAATTCCTTGTGATATGAACAGTCAGGAGGATGAGGCAGGAGATGCTCACATTCCAGGCCAGCCTTGTCTACACAGCAAGACCCTTGTTTCCAAAATCCAAGGGCTGTGATACAGCTCAGTGGTAGGGGACCTGCCTAGTATACCCAAGCCATGGGATCCGTCCTCAGAACTGGGAAAACTGGGAAATGCTCACAGGTGGAATGTGAAATGTCAACATCTCAGACCAAGGTCGAAGCAGCTCCCTAAGAGGACTTGAATTTTTACCATTTTATCTTGAAGGCAAGGAGTGTATTTTCTGAATTACTCTGAGTATAGTAAAAAAGTATTGCTGCACAGGTACCACCCACACAGAGATAACTGGTCCAATGTGTGGCTTCCACACAGGGAGGGGACTACAGCCACTGTTCTAGACCTGCACCACCACGGTGACATCCACTGTCCATGTGGGGCTGTTGCAAGTTTAGTAAAACTTACAGACAGTTCCTTCTCCATACTGGCCACATCTCAGGTGCTTAGTGGCTGTGCGCTGGCAGGCATGGAGCCTGGCCTTCACGACAGGCAACATCAGCAGTTACGCTGCAGTTGGCAACTGAATCAAAACAAAACACCAGTGACGGCAACTGGTACTGGTACTGGTACGCTGCAGTTGGCAACTGGATCAAAACAAAACACCAGTGACGGCAACTGACGTCCACCTAGGTACCTGGAGCTCACGGGGAGGCACCTCTTTAACTGCGGCCATTAAACAGGTATCTACAGAGAACATGACCAATGCCCATGGCATACACTCTATTTCCCCTCCTGTGCTGTGTGCATGGCAGAATGTAGCAGCGTCCTGCTGGGTGTTAGTACCACGCGGCTCCCAGTTGTGATGACCAAAATTGCTCCCCCACCCGCCCTCGCCAAGTCATCCGCCCCCATGAGATATAATTTCCCAGAAGAAAAGCTTGGTGCTACATGAAGGAATAAGAGGTGAGCTTCTCTGAGCGATCCCCTAAACAAACACCACTGTCTCTTGATCCTGGAGACACTCCTACAGGATGGCTGTCATCTTCACTTTACAGAAGAGAAACTGAGCTTCAGGTGTTTAGTGATCACTCAAGGTCTCCGAACTCTTACGCTGTGGCGCCTGCCCCGGCTGCTCATGCACCCCAGCTTTCCACACACGACCCCCTCCTTTAATGTAAGAGTTCATTCCTAAGCCCAGGACCTTCCAAAGGCCCCACTAGGATACAAGCCAACTAATGTTTCCTAGGACGGTATGAAATGGAAGACTTTTACCAAACAAAATGGTGCACGTTTTGCAATGGATAATCTCGGGCTGCGATTTTATGGTGAGGGTAGCTGGCCCTGACTCCAGGCCATTCTAGCTGACCGCCACCTGCAGTTGCTGTAAGGGTTGGAATTCCGCTCCATTTTCCTCAAACCACCAGCCTCCCATATCTGCCCCCAACCCCCAGTGGTCCAGCTTGTCACCTCCCTGCCAGCCACTCAGAGTTCCTCTGTTGGCAAGATCCTGCACTGAGCAGTTTACACTGTCTTCTGTTGACACTTCGACTTGACAGCTATGTACCTTGGTGCCATCTCAGAATGGAGCCTGTAACTCTACAAAATAGCCAGTGGAGGGCGCACATGAGAGTGAAAACCCAGAAAAGGGTTTGGAAGATGTTTGAAATTATTTTCTCTAAATAAGAAGAAATATATATATTGTTTTCCTATTACTCTTTTTTTAATAACATGATTTAATCTAAACCTAAAAGGTATCCTTAAATTTCATCAAAGTGTTTGAATACGATAAACATCTGTTCATCATTTGCCAGGAGGTAGAAGCAGAACTTATAAAACACGGAAACTCTTACAAGTCAAAACCATCCAACCCTTGCTCCACTACTGACCTGTGAGCACTGGGTAAGTTACTAACATGGTTTTTCCTCCCTGTAAAACAATACTGGTGATTTTAAAATCCCTGCCTGCAACCTGCTCATAGCACTAAGGGACGCAAGCCTCTCACGAGAAGTAAGACAGGACATGACAGAATGTGTCACAACGGTCCATATCCATTGCATCCATCTGTCCCCTTCCTAGATGTTTCCATGAGAACCTGCAGGAGAACAGTCACCACAAGACAGCACCTTATTTACCAAACAAAACTGACGGCTAAATTCTCACTGGCTTCCTTGGACTTTGGAGTCAAATCCTGGCTACACTTGTAAGTTGTGTGATCTTGCAGGGTAGCTAGCCTCCCTGGGCCTGCATTTCCTTTTCTGTACACTTGAGACATTCCTGAGGTGACAGTGAGGATGAAATGAGGACAGAGCAAAATCTTAGTCACCGCGAGTGTCTCGTTAGCATTCTGAGAACGTGGTAGCTACCGGCAAGGAGCGGCATGATGGGTAACTGGATGGAGAAGATGCTCTGCTTCCAGGCGGCAGGGGTTTCCGGCTTCTGGTCCCCTTCTTCTTCTGCCTGGTACCTCTTCACTTTCTTTGGGTTTTTCTTCTTCACTTCTGTATCTTTCCCTTTAACTTTGGAACCAAACAAACTACATGTTAAAAAGGGATTTGCAGTGCATTGGTATGTGCACTTATGTATGCTATTGCGATAAGGAAGGTTCTGGAAACTCCTAGAAACCGGGGTATTAGGAGCAATTTTATAAGTAGCAGTTTCTTGTTTATCCTGGCTAGCTCCCAAATAAATACAACAGAGACTACAGATTTATTTAATAAGCCTTACAGCACAATAGCTATTCTAATCCTCTAAACTAATCTGGCTACCTCCCAACCAAAATCCCCAAGCTGCTCACATACTAGTATTGGTGTGGCTTTCTCTGCTCTCCCATGGTGTTTTCCCATGGTGTTTTCCCGACCCTCTCCTCATGGCCAACTCTGAGGCTTAAATATATTTACAAATCCCTTGGCCAAAGGCTGTGGGAATCATTTCAATGCATTGACTAGATCATAACTTAATCATTGTTATTCTCTTCTAAGTTCTACCACATGACTTGGTCCTCAGTTACATGTGACCATCTTCCTCTGGGTCTGGGGCCAAATCCTCTTTCCTGCACCTGACTCTCTACCAGAATGCTCTCTCTGTACCAGAACTTCCACCTCCTTATTCCCTGCCTAAACTAATAGGCTAACAGTATTTTTATTGACAGGTGACTCTTCCATACAGTACAAGAGATTCTCTCTATACCAGGGGTTATCTTTTGTACTGCTGTCTCTTCCTAACTACCAGAAAGTTAATTAGGCTTAGGTGGCAAGTGATTGTCAGCTATAAGCAGGTACATGGTGAAGGTGTCCCCAACCCCTTTGAGACTGAAATCACCATGATGATGACACTGTACTGTGTTCCAACTGCTTAAGTCACTTAGTCACAGACCAGCGCTGAGGTTGGGCTATGGGGCTGAGCTAAGTTCCAAGCCCTGTTGTACCTTCCTACAGGGGAAGGGTAGTGCAGGACAGGTCTTTTTAACCCAAGATACCACATCTGTCTAATGACAGCAGGGTGTTGGGGAGAGTACAACACTCAGCTCAGCCAGGCATAATGGTGCACACCTTTAACCCCAGCTAGAGCTCAGGAGGCAGAGATTCACAGCAGGGAACTCAAGGCTGGCCAGGGCTACATAATGAGACCTTACGAAAGAAAGAAAGAAAGAAAGAAAGAAAGAAAGAAAGAAAGAAAGAGAGAGAGAGAGAGAGAGAGAGAGGTAGGGAGGGAGGAAGGAAGGAAGGAAGGGAGGAAGGAAGGAAGGAAGGAAGGAAGGAAGGAAGGAAGGAAGGGAAAGAGAGAGAAAGAAAGAAAGAAAGAAAGAAAGAGAGAGAGAGAGAGAGAGAGAGAGAGAGAGAGAGAGAGAGAAAAGGAAGGAAGAAAGGAAGGAAGGAAGGCAGGCAGGCAACAGCATGGCGCTACTTGGCGACTTGCTTGAGGAGCATGAAAGCCAGTGGAATTGCCTGCGAAGCCCAGGGTCACGGGAGAGCTGATTAGAGCCAGAGGTGACATTTCAAAGCAGCAGGAAAGCAGGGACTTTGGTGAGCTGCAGATGACCATTTTAAGCAAATGGAACTACAGGGCTATCCCAACCTTATCCCATCTTTGAAACGAACTCCTGAATAGACTTCTCAGAATCACCAAACAGACCTTTTGGGCCTGCACTGGGATCACTCAAGGAAGTGTTTTCTCAGGTATTAAGCCAAGTATGAACTAAAAGAGGCAGTGAAATGTTATACAAAGCAAAACCCCTCAGGGGTACACAAGGATGCCGTACCCCTCTCTGGGAGGGCTGTCTACCACTGGCACCCATAATTAGCAGGCAGTGTGAAGCAGATCCTACAGTGTGAAACAGATGGAACTACAGAAGCCTCTGGGATGCTGTACAGCCTCACTGGAAGCCAAAGCTGTAGATCCAGTGTGGCTGAGCACTGGAAGTGGACCAAAGGGACACTTTCAATGCCCATCACTGGGGAGTTGATTAGAGCCCAGCCCACACAAGAAAAACCAAAACCAGCTGCAGGCAACTGTCTTAGCCACGCATTCTCCAAGCATTGGGAACACAGTGTTCACTGCAATGGTGCCAGGGGCAGGAAGCCATAGGGAAATTCAAGTGTCCTCTGACAGGATGGGATGAAGGACAGTGGTCTATCTGACAGGGCGCTATGCAAACAGAATAAAGGTAGTATCCTTGCATATGTGGACATGTGCAATCCTCAGAAATGAGGGTGAATCCAAAGAGTAAGCTGAAGGTGCAGGAAGGTATCGCGCAATCTCCACACTTCACAGGAATAAAAACCAGTATGTCATCTGAACATATAAGAATGGATGGGTTGCAGGAAGGAAACAAGAAAGGTGTGTCCCTCAAAGAGCAGGACTCCACAAGCACTTTTCCTGCATCTGTTATCTTTTGCTCCTCAAAAAGGGGCACAAAGGTGGGCTGGTGAGATGGCTCAGCGGTTAAGAGCACTGACTGCTGACTGATCTTCCAGAGGTCCTGAGTTCAAATACCAGCAACCACATGGTGGCTCACAACCATCTTCTGGTGTGTCTGAAGACAGCTACAGTGTACTCATATACATAAAATAAATAACTAAATCTTGCCAGGGTGAGATGTCATGTACAGACAGGGAAATCCCCAGAAGCCACAGAGAAAAAGAGAGACCCTGTCTCAGACAAAGTGGAGGGCAAGGACTAGCATCCAGGGTTGACTTCTGACCTTGAAATGTACATCATGCCATTCATGGAAACAAAAACTCATGCATGCACACACACACACACACACACACACACACATACACACACAAAGGAAAAAACAAAGCAGGGAAATATGGCAAAATATTAAATCCTAAATTGTGACCACATAGTTGTTATATTTTCTGTGAATTTTCTGTCTCTTTTGAAATAAAAGGAATGGTTGGAAAACCTCACTAAAAAGCAAAAAAAAAAAAAAAAAATCTAGAATTTTCTAGAAACAAGAACCTTCTGGAGGATTTAATAGGTTTCCAAATGTGAGTGTGGGAACCATGCCTCAGGGTCTCCGAAGTCGGAGAGACCCGTATGCTTCCAGCACCTTGGCAAGAGCTGGACTCACAGTCCTTTCTCTGCAGCCTCAAGGACCAACAGATGATTGGCAGGTGAGGAAGCAGCTGTAGCAGCAGCAGCAGGACTGAAGTGAGGCAGCCTGTCATGGGAGCTTCACTTCTCACTAGATACACACTGCCTTTTACTGGTGAGAAGATCCAGGCTAAGAAGGAGAAGGTAAGGCTGGCTTGTATCTTAGGTTTCTATTGCTGCACTAAAGCACCATGACCAAGAGCAACTTAGGGAGGAGAGAGGTCATTCAGCTTACAGGTCACAACCCATCCTCAGGGGAAGCCAAAGCAAGACCCCAAGCTGGCAAGAACCTGGAGGCATGAGCAGAGGCCATGGAGGACTGCTTGCTTTCCTGGCCAGCTCAGCCTGCTTTCTTATACAATGCAGGACTGCCAGCCCAGGGGTGGCATCACCCTCAATGGGCTGAGCCCTCCCACATAGATCAGTAATCAAGCAGATGCCATACAGACTTGCCTACAGGCAAGCTGATGGAGGCATCTTCCCAGTTAAGGTTCCTCTTCACAGATGACTCTAGCCTGTGTGGAGTTGATGACAAGGAAGGAGGAGGAGGAGGAGGAGGAGGAAGAAGAGGAGGGGGAGGAAGAGGAGGGGGGAAAGGAAGGGAGGAGGGAGGAAGGGAGGAAAGGAAGAAGGGAAGAAGGGAGGAAGGGAGGAAGGGAAGGGGAGGGAGGGAGGGAGGGAAGGGGAGGGAGGGAGCGAGGGAGAGAGGAAATGTCAACCAGGACAAGTATAACCAGATAGTCTCTTGAGGTGCCAGCTCCTGAATAATGACAGAGACCTTTTATTAATTATGGAAGCTTTAGGCCTTAGCTTACTTGCTCCCATCTAACTTAAATTAACCCATCTGCACTAATCTCACACATGACTCATTGCCTCTCCTCACGTTCAGTCTCATACACCCAACTTCCTCAGTGTCTGGCTGGCTAACCCTCCAGGGCCTGACTTTCCCCGAGTCCTATCTCTCCCTGGATGTCCTACCTTTCCTCTCCTGCCTCAGCTATTGGCTGTTCAGCACTTTATTAAACCAACCAGAAGATGATGGGGGGAATGCTTACAAGATATGACGCAGCCATATGAATACCAATACCCAAGTCGGGTCTACTCTCAACTCTGCCTGCACAGAAATCAGCATTTGAATAATAAAAACGACCATCTTTACATGGTGCATAAAAAGATCCCCCCAACACACACACACACACACAAGCAGCTTCTGATGGTTCTTGTTGCTCTGCAGGCTAGGGTGTCATGCTTTGTTTGAAACAGCCCTGTGACTTATGATGCTGTGCCCTTCACCTCCCCAAGATGCAAACCATCCTTTCTCGTGGAGAGTCTTTCCATCACCTCAACAACCCTGAGCCTACCAACACAGCACTACCATGCAGAGTTACAGCCTTTCATTGGAAAGTTCACCTTTAGTGAGTAGACATTTTCATGTCTGCATTTATGCAACTCATGAGACGGGAATCCAAAACCACCCACCAGAATGGAAAGGAACAAAATTCTGCAGGTGAGTGGATGGACAGATGAATGGGTCGATGGACAAGTGAATGTGCGTAGTATCTCATTTAATCAAATGCCAACAGATCTTATTGACGAGCCTTAAATCTAAATATATCCTAACTTTTCAGATCTAGTCACGTCATAAAAGCACAGACCCATCTTGACTCACGCTGAGACTTTTGTTTCTCCAGCATGTTTGTTAAGCTGCTCAACGATGGTTTCTCAATGAGCTCTTTGATCTCCATCATGGTTGCTCCACTCAGAGAAATGGGTGTCTTTGAAATGGTCCGTCTAGAGAAACCTCACAGAGAAGAACAGTAAGGAGAACGCATACAGATGGCATCTCTAGAGAGTCTAGTCGATGGCCTGTCACTACTTCTTAAAACCATATCCATAGGGATAGCCTAGGGCTTTTGTCAGATGTGAGTTATCCCTCGGGAGCCTGGAGCAGCCTGAGACTCCTTAAATCTGCCAGTCTCTCCGGGGATAGTGATACAGTGGGCCACACTTGCACAATTAAGGTTCAAACCAAGTAGAAAACATGGAAAAATATATAAAGTACCTAAAACTATGAGTCATCTAAGAACCCACAAGACTTATCCACAACATTTCTAGGAGGTGAATATCATCTCCACTTAAGTCTATAAAGAAGGATGCCTGGTTAAGTAAAAAAAGATAGGGCGTGATCATGGGAGGTGGGTGATGGCAAACAAAGGTCAAATATCTCAAATTAAAATGCAAATTCAATTAAAAACAATATGTCAGAATTGTTAGCTAGGTCTGTTGCTTGCACACTCAGGAGGACTGGGCAGGAGAATGGCCCAAGCTTAGAAGCCCGAGCGAAGAGGAATCCGTCAGCATGGGCTCTTGGCTATCCTCAACCTGCCCCAGACCATAGCTGTGTTTCCATTCTCTACCCCTGCTTCTCCAGAACCAACCTGGTGATCTGAGCTCTGGAGCTGGGACTTTCTGGAAGCCCTTACTGAAGCTACACAAGCTGAGGCTGAGGGCTGAACTCCTGGCTGCTCCCAAATCCCAGCTTTCTGACTTTGTGAAACTCATGAAACCTTGTGCCTATAGTGGAGCCTGACAATCAATCCACCTAAGGTTTGCGGGTCAGTCGAGGTATACAGCACTTCCTGCAGAGAGGGGGGTGCCTGGTGCACCCCAAAGCACCACCTCCATTTCCTTCCCTGATCTTTCCTTTTTCCTTGGTTGTCTTAGCTTCACTTTAACCAAGACCAGCAAGACCAAAGACTCAGAGCAGGGCCAAGGAGGAGGCGGCCTTACCCCGACACCACGCCACCTAAGCAGCTAGTCCTTACCTAGACAAAGGAGACTCCTCCATCTTCAGTAACTTCTCACACTCTTCGTCATTCTTAGAAGGGGCTTCAGGCTCTGCTTGGTGAGAACCAAATGTTAGCAAGAGTCTGCAAACTTCACTCTGTGCTAGCTCAAAGCAAATGATGTCCCTGCTCATTTCAGTGACACATCTGCGGGCAAAGGCTTGACACAGCAGCATCTTTTAGAAAGAAGGGCTTGCTCGTGAATGAAACATACACACATGATTCATTCCAAGTATTGGGCAAACGAAGGCCAGCAGACCCCTACCAGCCAAGGAGAAGGAAGAGGATCTGCTATAAGTGTCCCCTTCAGTCCTGCTTATGAATGTGTTGTAGAATGTTGAAAGCACTCTGGGAGTCTCAAGTTCCCAACAAGGTGGCTAACTGTTTTATCTGTGGGGTGTGTGTGTGTGTGTGTGTGTGTTTTAAGTTGTGAAACAAATATCCATTAAATCTGCCGCATACTGGCTCACAGCTGCAATTCCAACATTTAGGAGCCTAAGGCAAGAGGGTTACTTCAAACTCAAGGCCAGACCAGCCTGGCCAACTGGCCTCCATAGTGAGTTCTAGGCCAGCCAGGCTTACTTAGGGAAAGCCTGCCTCAAAAGGGGAAGGAGGACGAATGAGAAGGGGGAAGAGAAGAAGACAGGGAAGGCCAGGGCAGGGCGGGGAAGAAAACTCCAAATCAAGCCACCCAGGGCACTGGAGCCATGAGCAGACGGCATAGGATGCCGGGGGATGCATACTGAGCCAGTCTCCCCGCACAGAGCTGAGCTCAGGTGTCCACAGCCCTCAATCCTTACCTTGTGGAGACTTCAAGTGTTTTTCTGACTTTTCTTGGTCACCTGGTAGGTTCTCCTCTTTCAATTCTTCGGAGATAGGGTTGGTTTTACCAATGGAAATTAAAGACAACTTTTTATGACTCAAAACCAAATGTTTCACTTCCTCTGGAATGAGAAAATGGATTAGTCAAATATGCCTGATGGACACCTGCCACACCCAGTCCGCTGACACCTCCCAGGGACATACAGCAGAAGATGAGAGGATAATCTATGACAGCGCCACCAAGAACTAGGTCACACACTGGCTCGTATTTCTCCTTGCCCTAAGCACCTGTGTGTGACATGCTACTGGCTCTCTGAATCTCTGCAAGGGAGGAGTTGCCCTCCAGACATGGAGTACCTGATGCTAATGGGTAACTCTTCTGTATCACAGCCCTTAGAACAGTGGTTCTCAACCCATGGATGGCCAACCCCTTTGAGGTCACATATCAGATATTTACATTATGATTCATAACAATAGCAAAATTACAGTTTTGCAGTACCAATGAAAATAATCTTATGGTTGGGGGTCACCACAACCTGAGGAGTTGCATTAAAGGGTCACAGCATTGGGAAGGTTGAGAACCACTGCCCCAGAAGAACCAAGCCCACAAGCACTCCTTGATCCTAGCCAGAGAGCTGCACCCCCTTGCCAGTCTCTCTCTCTCGGCATGGAGCGCCCCCCCCCCCACATATGACAGTGTTAAGCATTCCATGAATGCATGGAGTGAATGAAGATCATGAAAAAAACCTCAAGAAAGAAGGGGGAGGGGGGAAGAAGAGGTTAAATTTGACTCATGGTTGAGGTATCTTTAAGTGACAAAAGACAGACCCACAGGAAGGTTATTAATAATGACCACCTTTAGACCAGACACTGTGTGGTTTTAGGTTTTCCTTCCTTTTCCCACACATTTCTAAATCGTTTTTATATAGTGAATATCCACAGTTCCTTTAATGGGAAAATATATATTTAAAATAAGAGTCAGGGACACTAGGCTTGGGACAGGGTTTAACAAAAAGCTGTCGCTGTGGCTACAAGGTAGATGCCAGGGTCCCTCCCTGCAGGGCCCAGACCTCCTTCTTCTGGCCCAATGGATCCCAGGGCCCTTTCACCACACGAGCAGAAGCCACTGCCCCAACACCCGCTCCAATGGCAGCAGACATGCACCAGAAGAAATTCAGGCCCAGGTCAGGCCCTGGAACCCACAGAAGACACCTAAAGGGTTTTTCCTTTGGTCTGAGTGGCAAAAGTTATTTATTGTTCCCATTTTCTCCCATAGAAACTCTCCAATTATTCGTTTGGATTTAAATCAGTGATTCTCGGTGGGCGGTGACTTGAACCATTAAGGACATCTTGCAATATATGAAGGAATTCTTGAGCCTAGGTGCTGCTAATGTTATCCTCAGGAAAGCCCACAACCCGGAAGCGCCTGGCCCAAAACTTCCACAAAGCTCAGGTTACCAAAGAAAAACTACAACCAAGCCTGAGGTGTGAAAATGGCCCTCAGGAAGGCAACCTGGGAAGCTAATGTTTCCTCAAGGTTTCCCTGGAGAGCTGGGGTGTGGCTCTGCCCCTCCCACTTCTGTATAAGGTGCTGACTGCAAGGTTGGGTGACTACACTTACCTGAAAGCCAACAACAAAGACAGCACAAACCCCATTCTGTGTCTCTCAGCATTAGAGAGAGTTTCAGGATTCGCACCCAGCTCCTGCTCCTCAGTAGCACTTCATTCTGGCGTTCAAGTTCTCCAAGAACAACCCCCTCCCTCCTGTTGCTTGAGTCCTAAGAGGCCACTCTCACCACCTTGCCAGTAGCATGCTAGTGGAATGGCTACTAATTTCTCTTTCTTACAGATGAGAGGACTGTTTAAGAACTCGCCCACATTCCGCAGCTAGGATGAGAAGGGGATGGGACTGGATGGCTAGGACAGCACATCGTGAGAATCCCGACCCTCCCTCCTTGCTGCTTCAGGGAAGTTCAGAAGGCTCTGATACTGGTGTTCTCACACAAGTAACGTCTCTGTTGTTAGGAACAGCCCTGTAATCCCAGCACTAGGGAGGTTGAGGCAGAATAATCAAAAGTTCCAGGACAGCCTGAGTGACTTAGTAAGATCTTGCTTGTCTCCAATTAAACTTGGGAGAGGGGTACCAAAAAGGTTGGTGGGAGCTCAGAAGTACAAGACCTTGGTTTCCACTCCCACCACCACCACCACCACCACCACCATGAAAACAAAAGCCCTCTGACGTGGGTTGCATATGGGTGTTAGCATGTTGACCTGAGAGAGGTGGGGTTGGGTATGAGCACACATGTTTGGAGGTGAGGGTACATGCAGGGCCAGAGGCTGAGACTGGCTGCCTTCCTCAGTCACTCTCTCCCTTAGTCTTTGAAACAGACTTTCACTAAACCTAAAGTTCACCAGCTTGGCTAGACCTTGATCTCAAGTTCCAGAGACCACTTATCTCTACCTCCCACAAACCGTGGTTACAGATTCAAGTCAACACCCCCACCCTTGCTACATGAGTTTTGGAAGGTCAGATTTGGGTCCTGTTAGTTTGTTTGTTAGTTCGTTTGTTTGTTTTGAGGCAGGGTTTCTTTGTATAGCGCTGTCTGTCCTGGAACTCTCTCTGTAGATCAGGCTGGCCTTGAACTCAGAAATCTGCCTTCCTCTGTCTCCCAAGTGCTAGGATTAAAGGCATGTGCCACCACTGCCCAGTGATTTGGGTATTCGCATTGCAGGCATTTCCAACTGAGCCATAGTCCCAGCCAGAGGAGGCACAATTTTTAACAGTCTGTTTCTTTTTCTAGTACTATAGAAGAAACTCAGACATGCAACGCTTGCCCATTAACCACTGAACTGTATACACAAGTCAAACCTTTCTTTTGTTTCTTGGTATTCCCATTTACTTTTGAGTCGACACACGATATCAGTTTGGGGAGACAACCCAGTGGCAGTAACTCATATCAGAGCTGCTCTGGACCGAAAGTTCACCAAAGGTAAAGGAAGTATATAAACACTGCCCAAGTACACAAACACACTGTGACTCCCCAGGTATGCCCTGGGTGGATGTCACAGCCCAACACAGAAAGCAATGTGTACATCAGGCTGATCTCATAAGGACACAAGGAACACTGGCTTTTTACTCTGATGTTATAAATTTAAAACCTCTCATCTTAAACGCTTGGGACCTGGGGCACTTTTTCAGATTTTGGGATGTTTTCGTATTCCAAATGAAGAACCTTGGAGGAAGAAGCTCAACTCTAAACAGGAGATTCCTTCAAGGTGTGTGAACACTCCATTCACAGTCCTGAGGAGGTGCTATAAGGCAGAGGTTCTCAACCTGTAGATCGAAACCCCTTTGGTGAGGGTCAAATGACCCTCTCACAGAGGTCACCCAAGACCCTTAGAAAACACAGATATTTACACTATAATCTATGACAGTAGCAAAGCCTTTAGTTATGGAGTAGCAGTGGAAATGTTATGGCTGAGGGGTGAGCACAACCCGAGGAACTCCGGTAAAGGAGCCAGCATTGGGAAGGGTGGTGCTTTGATGACCCTGTCTGTCACGTGAATTCAGCTGTGGAGTCTTCCACTTGGGCTGTCCTGTCAGGGCTCAGAGAGAATCAAACTTGATACCACATCAGCCTTTTAGATTTCTAGACTAGGTACGTCCAGCCTATGGTGAGAACACACAAGTCGCCAGAAACAGTTAAAATAGAAGCAAAATTACCAACTTACCAAGAGACTCCAAGTCTTCCGAATAGGCTGAGGCTTTCACCCGCTGGTACCTGGCCCTTTTTGACACTCTGTCTTTGGTGTCCCAGAGCCTCAAAGTGATTTTGTGGAAGTTCAGTTTCTTTAACAATTCCTTTGTCACGTTGACATGAAAAGTTTGGCTCCATGATACCCAGACTTTGTCGTCATCTCTCCATGGCTTTACAGTCTGTGTAAAACACCATTCAGACACAGTGGGAGATGAAGGACCAACCTACCGATTAGGCACTTCCCACTGGCCTAGCCCCGGCAGCACAGTAGGGCCGATGCCCTCTCTGTCTAGCTGGCTTCTGGGCTTGCCTCTCTCCTAGCTCTCAATCACAGGGAAGTGAGTCCTGAGCACTGGACGGTGTCCCGTTACCCGTTCCTTGAAAACGGAAATCTAAGCAAGTACATGCATAGCGCCCTTGATGGTGACTTCCAAGCAATGGCTCTAAGCCAAAGCATCCCAGGAGTCTTCATGTGTGCATGTATGTTGGTATAAGTCTTGCACATGAACAGTCACACACACGTATGTGTGCATAGTAGGAAAGAACCTTCAGGGCCTACAGTGAATGCTCAGTACTTAAAAAAAAATAAAATAAAACTAAAGCCTTGTTTGATGAAACATTCAAGAACCTACAGAGTAAAGATATCTAAAGAGGCCATGTAATTGCATTTGTAGGACCATTCTGCTCTTCTCCTTCTCATTCCTTAGTTCTGAGGTGGCCTCACTTTCCCACATATCTAGAAAACTCCACTGCTGAGCCTGCTGCAGGTCAGTGGGACACAGTCTGCATCCTGAGTGTGAGGCTCCATGCAAAGACACACACACACACACACACACACACACACACACATGCACGCATGCACGCATGCACACACACACCACTCACCTTTGTTCCCGACTCCAGAAACACTTTGGCTACATTAGGAAACACCACGATATCAACTATTTTGGGTTCTATGTCATCAGGCAGGAAAAAATACTCAATGTGGTAGAATTGACGAGCCTTTCCAGTCCGGGTTTCTGTTTTAGCAGATTTCTTTTTATCAGGTACATTTGGGGGTTTTCCCTTATTACCTAGAAGACACAGGTTTAATGAGCCTTGTGCTAACCTAGGGAAAAGAAGGCCTAGCCCCACTGCTCCCTGAAGGCAACAAACATTGCTATGGTTTGGAAACATCTCCAAGGGCCCATTGCCCAGTGCCATTACCAGGAATGAAGTAGAAACTAAGAGTTGGACTTCATTAGAGAGTGGGTCAGTGCAAGTACATCCCCAGAGGTGACACTGGGATGCCAGCATCTCTTCCCTCTGTCTGTCTTTGACCACCACCCCCCCCCCCCCATGGCTGACATTGAGAGGAGTGGTTTCCTCCACAGGCAGTTCCACCAGAGACAGTATCCAAACTAACAAAATCAGAAATGAAAGGGGAGATATAACAACAGAAACTGAGTAAATTCAAACAATCATCAGATCCTACTACAAAAGCCTATATTCAACAAAACTGGAAAATCTGGATGAAATGGACTATTTTCTAGACAGATACCAAATACTAAAGTTAAATCAGGATCAGATAAGCAATCTAAACAGTCCCATGTCCCCTAAAGAAATAGAAGCAGTCATCAAAAGTCTCCCAACCAAAAAAAAAAAAAAAAAAAAACAGGACCAGATGGTTTTCATGCAGAATTCTAGCCGACCTTCAAAGAAAACCTAATACCAATACTCTTCAAACTGTTCCACAAAATAGAAACAGAAGGAACACTACCCAATTCATTCTATGAAGCCACAGTTACACTGAGTATTCTCCCTTGGAGATAAAACAGTTTCTGTCTAATCAGAAACTTTTCACAACTTCCTTTCATAGAGAACTTCATAAGAGTTTTTTTCCTACTTCTATCATGTTTAATGTTCTGAATAGATTTTAAAGACAGATTGAGTGCATATTACTTTTAGCTTCAGAAGATATCATGTATATTTAAGAGGCATTTAACTATTATAAATTATTTTGATGACTTTAAAAAAAAAAAAGAGTGGCCTTGGTCATGGTGCCCGATCACAACAGTAAAGTCTTTATTAACCAAGACACAGTACAACTGCCCAGAGAGTTTGTTCAGATCCAATCAAGGTAAATCGAGAAATGAACGAATGGCCAGAAATGGCAGTGCACACCCAAGGTGGTTTGAATAGCTATGGCCCCCATAGACTCAATGTGTGAATGTTTGGCCATAGGGAGTGGCACTATTAGGAGGTGTGGCCTTGTTAGAGTCAGTGAGGCCTTGTTGGAGGAAGTGTGTCACTGTGGGGAAGGCTTCGAGGTCTCAGATGCTCAAACCTAGGCTCAATGGCTCACAGGGTTCTTTTCCTGCTGCCTTCAAATCAAGATATAAAATTCCCAGTTCCTTCTTTAGCACTATGTCTGCCTGTATGCCTCAGTGCTTCCCACCATAATAACAGATGAAACTCTGACACTGCGAGCCAGCCCCAGTTAAATGTTTTCTTTTATAAGAGTTTTCATGGTCATGGTGTCTCTTCACAGCAATATAAACCCTAAAACAACCCCTTTAATCCCGGCAGTTAAAATGCAGAGACAAACTTATATCTGTTAGTCTGAGGCTAGCCTGGTCTACTTTAGCTAGTTTCAGACTGGCCAGAGCTACACAATGAGATCCTGTCTCTAAAAAAAAAAAAAATGAGAAGGAGGAAGAGGAGGAGAAGGAAAGAAAGAAGAAAGGAAAGAAAAAGAGAAATAAGCAGATAGCGTCGTTTTTCTATTACTGGGAGGGTAAATTATTCTAATTCTTAAAAGGGCAATTTGACAACAGCCATCAAACAATTTTAAGTACATACTTTCAGAACAATTCTACTTCTTAGAAGTAGGACTACAGAAGTTGAAGAGACTCTGGCTAGCTCAAATGTGATGAGCATGGCTCTGGAGGGTCTTGTCCTTCTCTCCTCATTCCCTCTGCCTTGCTAAAAACCATCAGATTACATTCCTAAAGCTAGCCATCAAGGTCTAGTCCCTTATTTGGTCACTTCCTCCTCTTGAGGCTGATCGATCACAGGAGTCACCAAAGAGGGATGAAGCTGTCCAGCTCACGGTCTCCCTTTTATTCACTTCCTGGCTGCAACTCTCAGAATAGCGCTGCCCACATTTAGAGTTAGTCTCCCCACCTCAACCTAACCTAGACAATCCCTTGCCCACATACCTGGCTGTTTCTTTCCATGACCCAACAGTCCATCAGGTTGGCAATCAAGATAAACTATCATAGGTTAGGTTTACCCTCTGTTTGCACCAGCCTGTCCATAGTAAGCCAGTGTGTATGAAGTACTACATCTAGCAAGAAGTAAAACTAAAGGCTTGGAACAGAGGAAGAAAGGCCACTTGTCCAGAGCCTAGCCTAGACTGGCAACCTGACGAAGAAACTATGACTCCTGCTTGCAACCAGGGAGGGTGGAGCCCCTTTTGTGTCTGCTACACTACTATATTGTTGTGCCTCTTGACTCAGGAGATTTTAGCCAATGAGTCTGGGATGTGTCTTAAGCAAGGCATTGGGTAATGGTTTATGAGAACCAAGTCTTAACTTTTGCAGAGATTGTTAAGCTGGGGTGGGGAAGAGGAGAGGAAAGGGGAGGAGAAGAGAAGGGGAAGGGAGGAGAGAGAAAGAGAGGGTAGAGGGAGAGAAGGAGAGGGTAAGGGAGGAAAGGAGAGGAGGGAAGGGGTGTGACCTGTTTCTTGTGGCCTCTGAGCGAGCTAAGTGCAAGTCCCACAATCACTTCCATGCCTAGCCAATAGCTGGCCCAAACTGTCTGTCCTTTTTCTGACCTCTGCCTCCATTGGTACCAACTACTCTAGCATGGGAGGGCAACGGTGGAGGGAAAGAGATATGGAAGCCAGTCATGTGCCACCTTGCTCAGAGGCAAAGTTCTTCCTTAGCACCTACCTATCAGCACGGGGAAGGCCAGTGAGATCTCAAATCTGCAGGGGACAATCTGGGGCACATCAGAGTTAGAGATGCAGGCAGGTCCCTCTGAGGAATGCAGGCTGCTGCTGAACTGGTCCTCAGAGTCCCAATCATGGGCTGGGATCCTGGATTTCAGGTTCTCCTCCATCTCGCTTTCGCTGGCCACGGAGTGAGGCCCCATGCTTGACCCTTCCTCTCCCTCCCAATCCCAGGCCTGCAGGGACATGGTGCACAGCACTCGAATGGTCCTGGTGGGAGACAGCAAAGATCCCAGGAGTAAATCTGCCCAGTGCAGGAAGGCCCACCCTCCCAGTCCCATCTCTGTCCTGTCTCCAATGTCCCAGGCTTTGGTAGAGGCCTGCTTCACAGTGAGTGCTCCACAGATGGAAAGAAGGAACCACCAGAGAACTGCAGCTGGCAGTGAAGGATCAGTGATGTTTCTCCGACCTGAGTTCAGTTACTCCTCTCTCAGAAATCAGGAGTTGGTCAGGGGGTGCTCTTGGCATACCGATCCAGGTGAGCCTAGGTCACCACTGACCCCGGAGGCACCAGAAGACGGGGATCTGACTCCTTTGACTCCTTTTAAGAACGTGCGGCAGAGTCTCAGTTGCGGCAACAGCACAGAACTGGCAACTCCCACTTGCAGAAGGGGGAAACTGTGTGGGCCCGGTATATACGGATCCCTGGGAAACTGACTTAAAGCAAGATAAAGAGTTCTGGCTTGGACATCACTCAGGTTTCAAGACACAGAATTCTAGCTAGCAGGAAGTCGGTGCCTGGGGGACCTGGGACGTCTGGGGTAAAATAGAGGCTGAACCCAAGGCTCGAGGGTTACCTGTGAGTAGGCACACCGGTTGGCTCCTGCACCTGCTGCACAGTTACAGCCACTGGAATCAGGGGAGCTAGGCGCAGGCGCTAAGAGAGCAGGGTCCCAAAGGGACTTTGTTAGGCGGTTGCCAGGAGACCTAGTTCTCGGCTGGGGGCGGGGCTTCCTTCCTCCAGCTCAGTTCGGCTCCTGGCAGTAGGCTCTGGTGGGAACCTGCTTCTTCTAGATATTCCGGGGTGGAGGGCAGGAGGGGGCGGAGGTGGGGGAGGAGTATGAACTTTTGAACTAGGAGCTCACTACGGGGTGTGGGGAAGGAGTGGGCGAGAATGAGATTCTCACCACACAGCTTCTGCTCTGCCTTGGTGCACCAGACCTGTCAAAAAGGTAAAAGATTGGATAGTTACAGATTTGGATAGTTACCCAATATTTTTAAAACTCTCACTCTGAGCTGGATACCTGCTAGATCCTCTTTATGTCTCTATCCACTCTCACCTCCCACGCTTAAATAAAGCTAAAGGAAGTGATAGTATCTACATATTCAGACCTCAAAATATCATGATAATCCTGTTCCCCCCGAAATGAGGCTGCAGACTTAAAAGGGTGAAGAAGACACACAGAAATTATGTTGCAGCACTGGACAGAAATCTAGACTCCTGGCCACCAAGGCCTGCACGCCACAACAAAGCCCACCCACACTGAAGCACCCTGGCTAAGCACCCTAGCTGCTGCCTCTGACCCAGAAGGCCACTGCACACCAAGTGACCTGAGCCAGAGAGGAACACCCCACAGTGGTCTGGCCAAGGTCTGGGACAGGGATGAACTTCAAGAGGTAATGAAAACCAGACAGAGCTGTGAACGAAGGAAATAGCCTATCCAGAAGAAATGACAGATACAAGGCCTAGAAGTGAAGGCTCATGACAAGTTCACAGCAAACTAATGAAGGGCAAGATGGCTTTTGGTACACAGCGCCCAAAGGTGGTGGGGAATGTGGAGGGTTGGTGGAATCCGGTAAGTTTTCTAGAGAGGGAATGTTCCATCAGCCAGTTTAGTAAAGAAAAGGGGACGCAAGGCTTAACATACATTTGGTTGCTGAGAAAAGTAGAGTTGAAGCTGAACTATGACCTACTTTTAGTCTCAGAGCAGAACTTCAGCAGAGTTGAAACTGGAAGCAAGTCCCAAGTTTCCCAGTGTGTACTTTTCGAGGTCATCAGATGAGAGAACATTCCAGAATACTAAATAGTAAATGGAATCCTTGGGTTAAATCAAGATAAAACCGGACCCTCAAGAAAAACTCGAAGGGGTTGACGCTGAATGGCAGCAAGTCCCTTTAAGGAAAGCTACTCACCTTGTCCACACTCCAGCATCCTAGTGAGTCCACTCCATGTACCAAGATGTGCTGAAAATACATGAGGGGGGAGTGGGGGAGGGGGAGCCTGGAGATACAGCAGCTCCTAAAGCCAGCCAGCAACAGGACCAGGTCAGCAGCTCCATCCCTCAGGAGCAGATACTGGACCCCTTTCCCACAGAAGGGTCCTGTCATAATTGATTTACACCATGATTTTTATGAAGTGCACAGACAGATACACGCTACTTGTGTGGAGTCCTGGATGACTCATATGCCCAGGGTCCCACGTAATAATGAGCCAACTGGTAAACTCAGCTCTGTGTCAGGATTAAAAATCCTTAGCCTCTCTTTTCATCTCAAGATATTTGTGACTAGCAACTCCTTCCTTAGCTAAATAGTAGAGTGCCTGGGGACACCAGGAACAAGTCTTACTGGATGTCAAGATTGCATGGCCCACAACGAAACCCACATGAAGTCTGGCTTTACTTCTTCTTCTTCTTTTTTTGTTTGTTTGTTTGTTGTTTGTTTGTTTTTTGAGACAGGGTTTCTCTGTGTAGCCCTGGCTGTGCTGGAACTCACTTTGTAGACCAGGCAGGCCTCAAACTCAGAAATCCACCTGCCTCTGCCTCCCAAGTGCTGGGATTAAAGGCGTGTGCCACAACACCCAGCTTACTTTTTCACGTTATCAGATATCCGCTTCACCAAGGTGGAGGCACCTCAGCAATAAGGCACAGCCAAATTGTTCCTTCCCAGGAACAGAGAGAGAGAGAGAGAGAGACAGAGACAGAGACAGAGACAGAGACAGAGAGAGACAGACAGACAGAGAGACAGAGAGAAAGAGAAACAGAGAGAAACAGAGAAAGATCCCTGATCATGTTGACCTGGCAACAGAGTTCAAAGTGTCTTTGATCACATCGCCTAAGGGCAGCAGCCACGCTCCCCAGGCTCAGGGTGAGAGGCCATAGGTCTAAGCCAAAGGACCAAAGCCCATCCTAAATATACATCAATGTTACCCAGAATGCATCAAAAATAAGATTTTCCTGGGCCTGATGGCACGGGCCTGACATACTATGTTATTCAAGAGACAGAGGCAGGAGAATCACAAGTTCAAGACCATCTTGGACTATAACATGAGTTCAAGATCACCCTGGGCAGTTTAGGGAGGCCCTGTCTCAAAATAAAAACTAAGAAGATGTAGCTCCATGGTAAAGAGCTTGCTCAGTGTGTGCCAGGCCCTAGGTTAAACTCCCAGCATAATAGTACTACTAACAATAGCAATAATAATATTCTGAGGCTCCGTTCCAGGCCTTGAGGGAAAACTCTTCAGGAATAAGGCTTAGGGACCACTGTCGCTGTGTTTTCTGAGACATCCTCTCATGTTCTACCTCTGTGTGGTCAGTACTCCTCCCTTCCAGTAGTTCAGCCAATAAGGTTCATAGATGTCATACCATGTGACTTCTGACATCAGCTCCTACAACCCCTGTTGCTGTCTTGTTTGGAGCCTCATCTGCAAATATAGTCTCCATGTTATCTACAAGTACGATGGTCAGGCAAGGATCATGCAGCACTGTTCTGAGAGCTCCTAGCCAATGTCAGTCCCCAGGCCTATAAGCACACAGGCTGCCGCCACATAGAGCAGACACAGTCACCATCAGGCCCTCTCTACATCAGATTCCTGAGCAAATCGCTATCCTCTCAATTTGCAAACCACAAGCTTTGCCCTTTCAAAGTGTCAGATGTGCTGTGAGCCCCACCACAAAGCAGTTCAAGCAGCCGCCACCCAAATTCTTTCATGCCCCAATACATGAAAAAAAAATCCAGAATAAATACATCACAAATACACTGTAGGCTAGATGGTTGCAGAATCTTGGGTGACCTCCGCTTCTTAATGTATTTCTAGACTTCGTAATGACACTTTGAACAGTACTCTATTGGAAGCAGCTCAAACAATACTGAAGTGACTTCAAAAGTAATTTCTTTGCCAGTACTTTAACTCTTCCCCCACAGACATCCCACCCCCCAGCACGTACAAAGGAACCCACAAACCTTCTGAGTTTACATGCTTTGAACCTCCAACAAAAGCCTTCTGGATCCAAGTGGGATTGTTTCAGGGGGTGCCTAGTAACACAGCCCACAGATAGACAGGCCTAACAGCGCGCCATTATAAACCCTTCCCCACTAAGCTGCAGGAGGCTGGGGAACGGCCCATGGGAAGATACTGAAAAGCTTTGTTTTCAATACTGTCTGGCCCAGGAAAGCTACTGTCTGGAGGAGTCCTTCAGCAAAGTGGTTACCAGCATGGGACTGGGAAGGTGTTTGTAGCATCTTAGGCTGAGCCCTCGAAACTGAAATGAGATAAAACCAGGTTCATCTGCAAAGAACAGGACTCTATCACACCCAGATATTTGCCTTAAATGGCTACATTAAGCTTCAGGCCAGGACTTCGTGGTCCAGCAGAACTTCATGGTTCCACTACCAACACCTGGAACCACAAGGGCTTGAACATCACTGGACTAGAGAACATTCAATCCACTGATGTCTACCAGAAGTAGTTTTCCCCTTTGGTGCTCTGAATTCATATTCGAAACTATGAATTGGTGTGAAGCAAAACAACCAAGTCCCTACTTTGTGATGATTGTCGGAGCACCAGGTCTCCAGCCTAAAGTGGCTCAGACCATGTACGGAGCTGATACCTGATGTAGTCTGAGGGTTGCTTTAAAGCTCACATGCCAATAAAAAGACATCTATTATTTGTGACTAACAATAAGAGCAGACACTAAGCAACATGCCACAATGCCATTTGCTGTGACAACCATGGGGAAGGAGCTAAATTAGGAGCCATAGGTCTATTTCTTCTGGTGTATTAAATACTATTCCAGGTGGGCAGTGCTCCTCTCATACAGTCTGGTGTTTCCTACAGAAGGCAAATGATCCACTGAGAAAGAAGTAATCTTCCAAGGCTGATAGGATCCTTAGTAGGTAAGGTAAAGGCGTTATGGATAGGTGAACAGATGCCAAGGCCTGAGGCAGGAAGCAATGATGGTAAAAGTTAAAGGGACGGTAGGTACTGATGTGCCATCCTTGGGGTCAAGATGGTGACTTTGTCTTTTATCCCTAGTGAGTTCTGAGCAGAGGAGGAGGGTCATGGTATAACTTAAGATTAACCGCATCCCTCAAGGACTGGACACAGGCATTCAAGGGCATGAATGTGTGTGTGTGTGTGTGTGTGTGTGTGTGTGTGTGTGTATGTGTATACACATACACACACACACACACACACACACACACATATATATACACATATATATACACATAAAATTCAAGCCTTTGGGGCAGGTGAAGCAATCCCACAGGAGAGAGGTGTGAGGAACTTGAGCTAGAGTAATCACAGTACACTAGGAAGGAGGCAGATTCAGGACAGGTTTCAAAGGTGGGTCCATTGTACAGGCTTGCAGTAGGATCTAGGCATGCCTCAGGGGAACCTTGTTATAATTCAGATCTGCAATGTCTTCTGAAGATATGTATGTGAAAACCTTGGTCCCTTGGGTGCTGCTCTTGGGAGGTGGTAAAAAAGTCCAAGAGATGAGACCTAGTAGCTTGCCACTTGGGTCGTGTCCTTAGTGAGTGGACTCCTAATCCCATCCTCTTCCTCTTTCCACCTGCCTTAGTTAGGTTTTTGTTGCTATGAAGAGACACCATGACATTTAATTTAGGATGGCTTACAATTTCAGAGGTTTAGTCCGTGATCATCATGGCGAGAAACATGGCAGTGTGCTGGCAGACATGGTGCTGGAGAAAGAGCTGAGAGTTCTACATCTTAATCCAAAGGCAGCAGAAAAATACTGTGAGCCACACTGGGCATAGCGTAAGTGTACAAGGCCATATCTACTCCAAGGTCACACCTCCTAATAGTGCTACTTCTTATGGACCTAAAGGGCCACTGTATTCAAATGACCACATCACCTATGAAGTGTATGTCATTTTAACCACCATGTATGCCTGTATGTCACCAAAAGCCCCAAAGCAAACTGTGAGCCAAAATAAATCTCTCTCTTCCTATGAAGCTAGTCCCCTGAAGTACCTGTTACCGTGATGGTACCAGCTGACTGGTACAGGCCTGAAGAAAGAGGTTGGTGCCAGGCACTGCAGTGAAGAAAATGCAGGTTGGGCATCTCTGAATCACTCAACACCCTGGAGAACACATGGAGTGCGCTGTCAGAGTCAGTGAAAGCAGAGGCCTCTATGGGGAAGTCAGGGGCCATTCCTCAAGAAGACATCTAACTACCACAGGATGCATCTGTCTTAGGCTGCTTCCTATTGCTGTGGTACCGAAAGCAATGGGGAAGAATGGGTCTATTTACCTTACAGACCACACTACAGCACTGAAGGAGGGACTGAAGCAGAGGCCACAGAGAAACCATGCTCACTGACTGCATGGCTTGCTCAGTCTGCTTTCTTTTTTTTTTTTTTTTTTCTTTTGTTTTTAGAGAAAGGGTTTCTCTGTGTAGCCCTGGCTGTCCTGGAACTCACTCTGTAGACCAGGCTGGCCTTGAACTCAGAAATCCACCTGCCTCTGCCTCCTGAGTGCTGGGATTAAAGGCATGTGCCACCACCACGCCCGGCTATCAGTCTGATTTCTTATATAATACAGGATTATCTGCGCCAGGGTGACTCCACAAACAGTGGGATGGGCCCTCATCCCATACCAATCTTTAAAGGAGAGAGAGAGAGAGAGCGCGTGCATAAGGTGTCACTTCAGTAGCTTACTTGTGCTTTGCCAAGTAAGGAAGTATTGAATTTGCTGCCTTTGGATTTCCATCAGTGCAGCAAAGGCTGTGATGTTAGGTAATGTGAGCATGGTGGTCCTTTCCTGCTCGGGGTTACAACCTAAAGCTCATGAGTAGCTTGGCTAGAAATGCCTTTGGTGTCAAAAGTACTTTGAAAAAGTAATGTCAATTTTATATTCTATTCAATATTATCAGCACCTGTTTTAATATAAAAAGTGTTTTACACTACCTACATTTTTCTCCCCCCCCCCAAAAAAATCAAATAAAGATGATCTAGGAATACAAAAAAAAAAATGCAAGCAAACACGCAAATAACAATTACACAGGAGACCACCTTAAATTCCCCCTTTTAATCTTATGTGTATAGGTGTTTTGCTTCTATTTATCTATGTGTCATGTGCATGCAGATGAGGGCATTGGATTCTCTGGGACTGAAGTTACAGATGGTTGTGAGCCACCTTGAGGGGACAAGAATTGGACCCAGGTCCTCTGGAAGAGCAGCCAGTGCTCTTAACCACTGAGCCATCTCTGCAGCCCCAGAAGGTCACCTTCTATTAGATTCCAGTCATATGAATATCTAGAATAAGCAGATTATGGATTCATAAAGTAGTCGCTTCCCTTAGCAGAAGGACAAGTTAGAGACTGAGCAGTATTGGGGTGCACATGGTGAGGGCAGGGTGGGGATGGAGGGAGTAGAAATATTGAAGTACTAGACTGTAGTTGTGGTCAGATAACTGTAACATACTAAAAACTGTTGATCTGTACATCTTACAGTGCAATCTCCCATTTCAGCAAAAGAGCCAGTGCACCGATAGCAAAGGGTTCACCATCACCAGAAACAGCAACCAGATGTTCTGTGGCTGCCATTCCTTATGTGCATCCTTGTAGAAAGCATCCAGTAATGTTCTGTGCAGTGTTGTTATTATCACATACCATTCATTAGTCATAACAGTCACAATAACTGCTGTAGCGTGTTTCCTCGTTTATCCCTGTTCCACGATTTGTCCTGCCTGGGCCCCTGCTGAATATCAGCTTCTAGCCATTATAATCAATAATGTGGTCAATGAACATGCTGTGCATGTGGTTTTCCAAGGTAGAAGCCAAGGTATGGTATTGTACATTATTCCGTTAAATTGCCATTGGTTTTATAATTAACATATATATGTACACATGTATATCCAAAATGCTTGGGATGTCTGATTCCTTCCCGAAGTGTGTGGAACAAAGGACAAAGTGCTGGTCGGGGGTGCTATAATGGAGGAAACAAAATGATAATGCTTTTCAACTGGGATTTGTACACAAAACAAGATCTGCTTATCTAATAGTCAAGGGCCGCTGAGTTTGCTCTTCGCTCCAATATGGCTGGGTAAGGTTCCCATGGCAAGCGCCAGACGGAGTCAATACTACATTTCTGTGAAAGAGAGAAGAAAAGCCAGTTAGCTCTCAAGAGCAAGCAGGTCTGCCCAGCATCTTCCAGAATCAAGTTCTAGGGCACCAAAGAAAATAGTGGCCAAACAACTGTTTACCTCATCCCAGCCAGCGGAAGGAGCTCAGGCCAAGCAACCACCTGGAGCCCAAAGGTGGCCGCGGTAGACAACCACTTTCCTCTCACCAAAACTCTAACTTCATCCACGTCCAAGTTTGTTTCCTCCTCGGTTCTAGTTACGAGGAGGGAGGGAGAGCTTAGGAAGCAGTCTGGAGAAGAGGCAGAGAACGGCCGGCCGAGGGCTGGGAATTGCAGAACACAACAGCAGGCGCAGGCGCTCCAGCCTCTGGTGACAATAGCGGAAAGGCCTGGAGAGGGCAAAAGAACTGAGTCAGGAACTGGTTACAGTGATGGGGATGGGGATAGGGATGGGGAGCGATGGGGAGTGCAGGTCAAGGCCATTACTAGAGCGCGTAGCTCCAGCGCCTCCCATCGGGACAAACACAGACGTCCTGCACAGTCCACGCAGCTGCCTGGATACGGTCCCGTGCCTCTCTGGCCTGACCGTGGCCGCCCAGCCCCTCCCTCCGCGGACGCGGGCGGCTGTCTGAAGGCGCCGATCTGCCGAGAGAAACCGCCAGGGTTTGGGCATGGAGAGCTCGGCGGGTGACCCATACCGGCGACCTGCGCGGCGCACTCAGTGGCTGCTGAGTGCCTTGGCTCACCACTACGGGCTGGACCGCGGCGTGGAGAATGAGATCGTGGTGCTGGCTACCGGTCTGGATCAGTATCTGCAGGAGGTTTTCCACCACTTGGACTGCCGGGGAGCGGGCCGCCTACCGCGCGCCGACTTCCGTGCGCTCTGCGCGGTACTGGGGCTGAACGCTGACGGGGAGACGGCCACGGAGGACGCAAACTCCGCGGAGGCGGCCTCCACGAACCCGGCTGCTGGGATGATCGCTGGCGGGGACGCGGACGTCAGGGAAGAGGCGCGCCTGGCTCTGCGAGCCGACCCTCCAGAGCTCACCTTCCGCCAGTTCCACGCGCGCCTCTGCGGCTATTTCAGTAGCCGAGCGGGGCCCCGGCTGCCCCGCGGAGCTCTTAGCGAGCACATCGAGACACAGATCCGCCTCCGCCGCCCGCGCCGCCGCCGCCGGCCTGGCTCACCGAGCCTGCACGGTGGCGCCTATGGCGAGCGGGTGGCACATCTAGAGGAGGAAAACAGTAGCCTACGCGAGCTGGTGGAGGACCTACGGGCTGCGCTGCAGAGCAGTGACGCGCGTTGCCTGGCCCTTCAGGTGCGAGGGATGCCTCGGGTGGAGACAGAGACGCCCCACCGCGGCCCAGCCCCTCCTCAGCTGGTTCTCTCCGTTCCCCATTCCACCCCCTTCATTCCAACTTCCACCCCAATGTATCATTCCTTAAGATCCCAACTTCCTACCCAAGTCCCTTCTAATCCTAGAAGGAACCTGTTTAAGTAGCCAAGTAGTGATGGGTCAGCACACATCCTTCTTCGGGAGGTTTAAGGAAAACAAAGGACTGACTGCCCTTCCCCAAGTCAGCGAAACTTGTTGAATCCCTCACAGCCAGGCCTCTAGCCCAGGTGAGAAAGACAATGATGGCCAGCAATGAGGGCCAGGCTCACTCTGAGCTATTGAGGTGGAGCCATTGAGTGAGCTGGTCTCTGGGATCAGTCAACGAACACTTGAGCCCTCGGTGTTCAGTGTAGCTCAGGTGACCAGCTAAGGGAGAAAAGGGGCCCTTATAGGCGTATAGGAAGAGGACCTGCGTTACATTGGTGTCTCCTGTCTCCTAGTTGCTGCAGAGTACAACTAGGTGTCAAAGTGGCCTTCGTGGTTCATATGTCTGCCAGGAGAGTGTAAGATGGGGCAGAAGGAACCCTGGGAGTGCGTAGAGTAGTGTGTGTGTGTGTGTGTGTGTGTGTGCGCGCGCGTGTGTGTGTGTGTTGCCTGAGACTAGGTCTCTCATTTAAAAGGGTCTCTCCGTCTTTCACGCTCAAGTGCCTACTGGGCACATTGTCCCAGCTTCCTTTATGCTTTGGAACACTGCAGAAAACAAAACAGATCAACCCCGTTTCCAAGGACAGTCCAGAGCACAGATCTCAGAAAGGGCGGAAATTTCAGTCTGCTCTTTAATCTGTGCCTTGAGTCCAGTGAATTAGGAGCAGCGTACACTGGATGCAGGAATTAAGCCTAGAAGGCACGACTTTGGGGGATTACTGTCACCATGCAGAAAAACAGAGGGTGGACTTCCTGTCCCAACTTCCCTCGTGGGGGGTGGGGGTGAGGGGTATTGCATACACTTGCTTTAGCCGCTTGTGCCAGTTGCTCAGTGAGCTAGCTTTGTGGTTGTAAGGGGATGACCCCGTAGACTTCTGCAGTGGTCACTCACTGTGGCTTCCCGCGGACAGGTCGGCCTCTGGAAAAGCCAGTCGGACATCCCAGAAGCGGCGGCGCACGAGCTGCAGCGAGCGCAGGGCGCGCTGGCAGAGGCGGAGGCGCGCGCCCGGCGGCTGCAGCGCGGACAGGTGGAGGTGCGGCTGCGCACCGAGGAGGCTCGGCAGGCGGTGCGACGCAGCTTGCACCGAGTGCGGGAGCTGGAGGCGCTGGCGCGGCGTGTCCCCTGCTTGCAGCGCCAGGTGCAGCGACTGGAGGCAGAGCTTAGAGGTTACAGGTGAGCGGTGAGCGGGGCAGCAACTGGGGGGGGGGGGCGGGGAGCAGATGGGGCGGGGTGCTGTTTCCCAAACCTAGGCGAGCATCCACGCTACGCACTCTAATGTTCATTCCGGTCTTCAGCTATTCGTACATATGATTCTTCCATTTTGTAAGTCAGTACTCCACTACCATCCATCGGCCCATCCATCTGTTTACGCTCCTGTTCATCCACGAAATCCTTTCACTTGTTACTCGCGGATTGCAATCAGTGATACCCATTTTTGGCTCTTCAGTTTGATCCTGATTATCACTGACTGCGCACTGTGTACGGGCGGGCCCAAGTAAAAGCACTTTATGGGCTTGTTTCAGTTCATCCTTAGGAAACCCAGCGAAGAGGGACCTGTTATGATCCCATTCTTCAGATGAGGAAACAGATTTAAAGTGACCTTATGTGCTAGCTGAACACGGCAGGAAGCTAGACTCTGGAACCAGGCTCCAATTCTAGCAAGGCTGTTGACAGATGTGTAATTTTGGCAAGTCACCAGCTGTCCTCTAGCCTGTTGCTCCTGGGTGGAGCAGACTGGAGTCTTTGCAGAGCAGAACAGCCGTGAGGCTCTCTCTGCCTAGCGTTTTTTTCACATGGTAGGGCAGGCCTGTCTCCTGATTTGCACAGCAGCTGAGACCTTCTGGGCCACTGTCTACCTGGCAAAGGATGTGGCTGTGAAGAGAACAGACCAAAATCCCTGTCCTGGGCTGCAATTAGAGAGCATGAGACTTCCACGGGAACAGAAGTGAGGCGGAACAAACGCTAGAGCTGGGGTAGGCCTGTTCCTGCTGCAGGCTTAGCCTGGCCCCTGCCCAGAAGTAGGAGCTTAAAAGCTGAGAAAATAGGAACAGTATGGGCAAAGCCTTCAGGGTCACCATAGCACATTCCAGAAACTAAACAGAAGTCAGAATGGCTGGAGAGGTACAGCTGGAAACAAGAGAGAAAGGGCCAGGCATCTAGAGCCTGGAAGGTAGCATAGCCTTTATCTAATCCTTAGAGAACAGAAAACCATGGAAACGTTCTGAGACAGGCGACCCAAGCAGATTGCATTTCAGAAAGAAAAAGCAACAACAACAAAAACAAAAAACAACAACAACAACAACAAAAACTACCCCATTCCCACTGTGATGGGACAGAGAGGAGGGGCAAAGAACAGGGACAGCTTAGAGGAGCCAGTGAGGATGGGTCTCCCCTGACAGAGGATGATCTGACCAAGGCCAGGGGAGGACAACCCAAAGGGATGGCTTTGAACTTCTGTCCTCGGAGGAGGGGCCTCTTCCTTGCCTTCTGAGGCACTCAGCTGGAAGAGGCTGACCCTGGCCAGCCCCCTGCAGCTCCAAATGTTTGCATAGTTGCTTCCTGTTTGCATAGCTGATGGGCTACAGATCAGAGCTGGTTGACAGAAGGTTCATGTCCATGAGGAGAAACAAATGGTCTCCTTCATGTTGCCTTAAAGTCACACTTATTTATTTATGCATTAAAACAACTGCAATAGAGGAGAGAGCTTTACAGTAGAGAACATAGATTCCTGTTTATCGCAGCACTGGATCCGCGAAACGACTGTGCAAGGTGAAGGTCTTGACCCCCATTTTACAGATACCATTTTAAACACGCCTGAGATTATGCAGCCAGAAAGTAGAAGAGTATGGTCTGCCTGCCCCACAGCCAGTGTTCTCCCTTCTACTCTACAGGTTTGTTGTTGCTGCTGTTCCGTTGATTACAGAATGGCGACAGTGCCTACAGTCTTACATCTACCATTCAGGCACAAGAAGAGAGGTGTGCTCTCTGTCTTAGCTAGGGTTTCCATGGCTGTGAAGAGACCCCATGACCAAGGCAACTCTTATAAAGGACAACATTTAATTGGGGCTGCCTTACAGGTTCAGAGGTTCAGTCCATTCTCATCAAGGCAGGAGCATGGCAGCACCCAGGCAGTCATGATGCGGAAGGAACTGAGAATTCTGTATGTTCATCTGAAGGCCGCTAGGAGGAGAGTCTCAAAGCCCACCCTCACAGTGACATTCCTCCTCCAACAAGGCCATGCCTCCTAATAGTGCCACTCCCTGGGCCAAGCATATTCAAACCACCACACTCTCCCCAAGGAGCCTATGCCTTTGTATTCAGAACTTAAATAAGGATCTTACTGGCACAGACTATATCATTTTCTGCTGCCACCCACAATGGTGACTGATGGTACTGGTGAGCACCAGGTACAATCAGAGTTCCATTCTTAAGGAAGAGGAAATAGCAGCTGTAGAGAGCTCAGATGAAATGCCAAGTGTCTGAAGAGAATAGGAAAGACCAGGCACCCTAGAGTCTGGAAGGACAGAACGGAGTATCCAAGGGCAAATCCTCCATGTGAAGGCCACACTGTGAGCAGGCTAGCAGTCTATGGCTGCTAAGCATCCTTTCCATGTCAATGCATGGGAGCTCAAAGCCAACCTGAAGGTCGTTCTTACTGTATCGCAGACCAGAGATCCAGGCCAGTGATGTACTAGCAGGACCCTGTAAGTAACAGGCAGGATGGAAACCCCACCTGCACAGCCCGGGGCCACACCACTTAGTTTACTCTGAGAAGATGCACAGCCCTCTGGGGTTTCCCCACTAGTCATCCCGACCAAACATTCACAGGATGCTTTGCAAACAGGAAGGTGTGTTACTCAGGTTCTGTGTGGAAAGCTTTGTCTTGGATCATGGTTTCAAGTGTTTCTGTCATAGTGCTTGGGTCAGATGATTCTAGGCAACAGCAGCATAAAGCAAAGGGTGCTCACCTCATGACCGCCAGTGAGCACAGAGAAAGAATATGAAGGATCCAGGGTCAGCTATAGCTCACAGGGACATGTTCTAGTGTCCTTTTAACCAGCCCCTACCACATCTTTTTCACCATCCCTCAATAATGCCGCCATGCTATGGATCCATCAGGGAGTTATTATATTGATTATGTCAGCGCTCTCAAAATCCCACTATCTCCCCAAAGCCTATCACCAAGCAACTCAGACCCCAACGGATAAGCCTGCAGCATGGGGGTGGGGGGACGACACACCACCTCTGCTTATGCATCGTGCGGCATTCAGATATCCCTGAGGGTTAAACTGACCTTCCCTCCTCTGTGCTACCCTGGGGTCTGCATCCAGGAGGAACAAGTGGGAGCCCTCCTGCCCTCCTAGGTGACACCGTGCTAACCCCTCCAAGGGCTCTGAAGGCAAGTCTGTGAGGCAGCATGACTTATAGACTTCATTGAACCTTCCACTCTGATACTAAGTAAGAATGCTCTAAGGTTGAAACTTTGTTGACTAAGGGTCCTGGTGGCTTTAGTAAAATCACAGATGAAGGACCCAGCTGAGCCAAAGCCCGGATTGTCCCCAGCTGTAACTCTTTGGTAACATTTCCCATCTCTAGGACTTGCCTTTAGTCCTTTTCCAAACCAAGCTTTTGTTTTCATCCTGCTCTGTCCTGTAGGTTCCATTTAACCCTCTATAATTTTTAGACAGAGGAGTTTCCTTCTGTTAAACAAGGTCTCTGTATGCCATAGTCAATCCATGGACATCCAAGGATACCAGGAAAGGGCTGGGTCTCTGAGGAATATACTTCTGTAGAGTTACTGTTTCTGCACAACATAGTGTTACAGCCACACACACAGCATTAACATCATCCCAAGTGTTATAGCTCTGGAGAGATGGCTTAACGTATGTGATGCATGACTGTTCTGTGCAAACACAATGCCAGTGTATGCAAGAGGTTGAGCATCCAAGGATTTTGGCATCCACGGGAGGTCCAAGAACCATTCTTCTGCAGACTCTGACAGACGACCAGACGTACCTTTTGGATTGCTATCATATCTGAGTTTCCACAAGTGTTTTACATCTGCTGTCCCCCTTGTGATGCTGAGTTCCTGGTACACTGGGCAGTTTCTTGCTCTAAGTCTATCTGTGGCAAAGCTTAGTCCCTGGAGAGTCTTTGAGGAGCAGGGTTTTGGAGCTCTTACCCCTGTCTTCACCACAGCCTGATTCTATCTTAACCACTTTAAAATGAGTTTCTTAGAACTGAGTTCCCCAACTTTCCTCCTGAGACTCTCATAGCTCGGGATAAAACCCCCAGGCCTGGGATTGACATTTTTATTTTTATCTTGTGTCACTGGAACTCAGGAGCTTCTTGCTGACTCGGCAGGTTGTCTTGGTACTCTGCCCTTGTGAGCATCTCCCGCTCCTCATGTGAACTAGAGGTCTCTTTCTGCTTCTGACTTTCCCTTGTCCTTTTACATGTTATATTTCCCCCGGGATATCTGTTTGAGTTCTTCAGGCCACCACCTTGCCCACCAACCTAAAAAAATATGGTGACTACTTACACACTTAGAGACATTCATTTCTTAATTAAGCCATACTTTATAAGCATGCTCCAATGGCCAAAACCTGTGCCAAATCCCTCAAGGTTACAGAAATGGAATGTAAGCACTTATCATACTTAGATGATCTCCTGGCCCCAGGGAGCAGGTCCTGGTCACACATACTAGGACATGTACTGAGGAGCCACAAAGCTGCCACTCATACCTTCAACTGTATGTAGTCTTGGAGGCAAAACCTTTGCTAGGTCCAGATGGGCTGCCTTGTGGGACTGGAGAAAGCAGCTAAGGCCTCGCCTCACATGAGGCACTGTGGGAGAGAAGGCCTGGAACTATATAGCCATGATGGCATCCCCTTGGGAGGACTGCTGGTCTCAATAGGAGGGGACCGGACTCCTAGATACATGTATACCCCAAGAAGACCTAAGACCCTATTATACTTTGGGTATTCTGTCTGACTTGGGAACTTACAAGGCTCTGGACAGTGAAGCCCAGGGAGGAACCGGTCGGACATAACCCAGGCGTGTCCCCAGGCCAGGGTTTCCTGTCTACACTGAGGGTAGTTCAGAGGACTCTGTCCCCATCGACCTGTGCTGCTTAGATACATCAGTGCGTGTTATTGAGAGGGCGCAGACATGCCAGTATCCCTTCCCCTAACTGTTCACTCCAAGGAAACAGCAGGCCTGGTGCTCTGTGACCCAGGACTGACACACAGACAGACAGATGGCATAAACAGCCCAGTGGCAGCAGGAACCTGTGCATGGATGCTAGCCTGAGCACAGGCTGTCCACAGAGTGGCAGCACCACCTCTGAGAAGGGTCACTCCCGCCCTGGGTGTGACAGCCCTGGGTATGACAAGTCTCTGGTGTATCTGCAGCTTTTCTGTCTCTTGAGGCCCCCCTGCCCTGCAGCCAGGTGTCAGAACACTAGGCTAGAAAGTCAGAGCGGGTAAAGAGTGCAGACAGAGTCCTCTTCTCCTCCTGTCCACTCAGTGGGGCCTCAGGGGCTGGGCTGGCCTCTGTGCCTTTTGTTGTCAGGAGGATGAAAAGGCCAGGAAAGGAGGGAGACAGACTACCACTCTGTCTGCAGACCACCATGAAAGGCACACAAAGATGAGGAGGCCATTCAAGGGTTACCTCCTTTCTTCTCACCCACAGCAGCAGGCCTGCCTGACCTGGAGGCCACAGTCAGCCAGTCAGAAGGACAGAGAAAAGGACAAGGCGGGGCCCAAGTCATCTGTCTCATTGTCCTTTGAGGCCATGTGGGTGGCTGCTGGTAGGAACAGAGGCCCTTCTTTCAGGAACAATGGAACAGACCCAAACCAGAGACAAGCTGGGGAGAGGCCCGGGCTCAGAGGCCTAGATACCCCGAATTCAAATCCCAGCTTTTTTTTTATGTGCTATGCAGTACCTGGAGGTATTTTCCCCTCTATGAGACCAAGTTCTTCATCTATTAAGTGGGGAAACTTCCATTCTTCCATATTGGTGTACATACTGTGTGGGGAGGGAAGAGGGAGGACTAAGCTGTAGAGTATGACCCTCAGCAAGACTTTCTTGTGTCCAGGAGCCTCAGTTTCCTTATCTGCAAAATGGGATGACAAGAACAATACTAACACCCACTTCTGGGTATTTGCCAGGACACTGGACAAACTGGACAGCTGAGCGCCCTAAAACCTCATTTTACCTGTCCACTCATATACAGCTCCTGTCGCCAGCAGCCACGATTCAGTGTTTAAATCTGGGATCGTCCTGCCCACTGTAGGTGGCTCTTCTCTGAGGTAATGCTGACACTCAGACTGCATGTCACTCGGGTCTTTTGTGTCTGGAGACTCACTGCAGAACACACGAGCTCAGAGTATCCTTTGCAGGGGGGCCTGACCTAGACAAGAACAAGCCATACAGGTTGGAGAGTGGAGTAGGCAGAAAGCCCCAAGTGCTGCCTTGTGGTCCCCACTGAAGCCCAGGTTCAGCCCTGCCTCGGCTCTGCCTGTTCCCACTCAGTCCATCCTAGCCCTGCACTGCCCATGCATGGCTGTCCTGGCTCCTACTCTCTTCCCAGCTCCCTTCCAGTCACTGACCACATGCTCAGGGCCACGGTGGCCCGAGCACCCAACAGAGCTGGGCGGCTTTCCTAATCACACCCTCTGGAGCCTCTTTGCCATGGCATACATAGCTCCAAGTGACCTGACCTCTGACCTCAGCTCTGCCAGGGCCCACTGCAGTAATCTACCAACACACTCATCCCTTGAGTCCACCACAGCCCTCTGCAGCCCCGAGGTCCGTCTCTGGTGGCCATCACAGATCTCAGCCAGATACCCCATCCCACTACAAGCAGTTCCCTGCGGTCCCTACAGCCTGTCCTTCCCATCCCTTTCTCGTTTTGTGACAATTTCCCTAAGTCTATCTCCCTGAGGCCAGCTAAGCCATGAGGTCTGGGCCCATTCTTGCTAAGGACAGAGCTGCCCCACAATATGTTGTGGAGGATTAGAGGACAGTATTAGCAGTGGGCTGACCAGCTAGCTGGAGGGCCACAGGCCCCCACTGAACCAGAGACTGCACAGCAGAGATGGCCAGAAGACCCCTGGGCTACCCCATGCCGCCTGTCTGTGACTTCTTTTCCACTTCTCTCCAGCGGCAGCCCTGGCCCTCCTTCCTCCTGTTGTTCTCTTGTTTTCACACATAGTCTCAACTTCCGAGAGGCTTCTCAGCTCAGGAAATATCTCACAGGAAAGGAAACCACAGTGTAGAACCCCCAGGACCTCCAGGGAAGGCTGTGGTCTGGCACAAGGATACCTGCCAGCCGAGGGTCTTATCAGCCTTATGGCTTTGTGAAGTTTCCAAGATACAGAGTGGTTCAAAGGGCTGGCAGCTGAGTGGCTGAGAAGGGGCAGACATTGTTTATACCAGGAGAGGCCACGATCAAACGTGGGAAGGTCTCCATGCCTCGTCTTGGCTTTGGAATGGCACAGTCACATGTCCCTTGATTCCAGCCACAGGTTTGCAGTGGGGCTCCAGCAGATGTCGGGGCCAGTCTTCATTTGCTTTTAGATAGAAGACATGATGCTGAATCCAGGTGACCTCAGAAGTAAGGTCACAGTTTATGAGTGACAGGGGGCTCTGCCTGTGGACATGGCCATGCTGTGAACTTCAGGCTGTCTTCACCCTTCCCTTTCAGTAGGTCACAGCCTTGAGTGGCAGGTCCCACCTGCTGGAGAGACCTTGCTGGAACTTGCTATAGACATGGTATGAGTACATGGTAAATTGCTAGAGGTGGCCTAATCCCTCTGGCTGGAGTCTAGTTCTGTGGGGGCTGAGGTGAGTGGAGATGACATAGATGCAGGACAGGAACCAGCATCTCTTACCATCTGCTGTGCATGAGGCAGCATGCCAGAGTTCTTATCTACACCACCTCATTTCTCCCCCAAGTAGTGCTGTAAGTGGTTTAGTAATGATAATACTTCCAGCTGCATGTCACAGAAACCCAATTCATAACAGCATAAGTAATAGCATGTATGGTGACTGGAAAGATGGCTCAGTGGTTAAGAGCACTGGTTGCTCTTCCAGAGGACTGGGGTTCAATGCCTAGCAACCTCATGGCAGCTCACAACAGTCTGTAATTCCAGGATCCAACACCCTCTCACAGACACACATGCAGGCAAAGCACCAGTGCACATAAAATAAAAATTTTAAAATTATTATGACTAAGCAGTGGTGGCATACACCCTGGCACTAGGAAAGCAGAGGCAAGCAAGACCTCAAGGCCAGCCTGGTCTACAGAGTGTGTTCTACAGAGTGAGTTCCAGGAAAGTCAGGCCTACACAAGAAACCGTGTCTTGAAGGGCCAAAAGTAGAAAGGATAAATAATAATAGTAACATCTGTGCCCTCCAATGGAAATCCTGGGGTGAGTGACCCTGACAACTAAGAAATGTCTTCAGAAGCTCTCCTCCTTCCTTAGCTATGAGCCACCTTGCCGGTGAGATGACCACGGGGTCCCAGTGACTGTGGCTCCCCATAGTCCTGAGGGTATCTTTCTGCCCTGGTTTCTCTGAGGACCTCAGGCAGCACTGGACAGATTTTAGCCTGGAAGCCAAAGTGAGGGCATTACTGTTGGTCAAACACATTCTGCTCAGACAAGCTTGGCAGAGAGGGCAGAGACCATCATTTCCCTCATCCAGACAGAATCTAGCCCTCTGCTAGCTTGCCACACTCTACTAAGAATTATTTTTCATTTTCAATGACCTAAAAAAAAAAACTTCAAAAAAGAATATTTCACAGTATGAAAATTTCATGAAATTCTAAATGTTTGTGAAGATTATCTAAGGTTTTCTTAGAACACAACCATGTTTGTCCTTTGAGCACCTCTGAGACTACTTTTGTGTTTCAAAGACCATGTATTATAAGGCCAGGCTTAAAAGCCTGAAATATTCTCAGAAAAAGTTTACCGATTCCTGAGTTAGTGTCAGTGTCTAGCAGAGTACTTTCCCGGCATGTGCTGGCTCTGGGATGCTGACAAACATGACTACATACATGTCATCGCCCTCGTGACTGGTGCCATCATATCCGCCATTAGGGCACCTGTTCATCCTGAGTGGGAAACTTGGATGGGATAGGAATGGTCTTTCTGCTTCTCTTCCCAGTCCTTTTCTTCCTGTGATGTCAGTGGTCACTAGTCTCACACACACACACACACACACACACACACACACACACACACACACCTTCAGTTTCACTGTTCACGGATTCAGTCACCAGTGGCCAATCACAATCTGAAAATGGAAAATGCCAGAAATAAGTAGCTCATAAAGGTCACACTGCACAGTGTTCTGGAAAGTGTGATAAAACCCACAACATCCTGCTGTCGGCCTTCTCTATATCCACGCTGCACGTGCAGCCCTCACGAGTCACTCCATAGCCATCTTGATTGGTTGACGCTGGCTAATTTTACATCAACTTGACACCGCTAGAGTCATCTGGGAGGAGGAACTTGCCCGATGACTGTATGGCATTTTCTTGAGTAGTGACTGATGCAGCTCTCTTTACATGGTGCCACCCCTGGGCAGGTGATCCTGGGTGTCTAAGAAAGCAGGTTGAACAAGCCATAGGGAACAAGTCAGAAACTGTGTTCCTCCACGCCCTCTGCTTCAGTTCCTGTCCTGACTTCCCTCCATGACGGACTGTAAGATGAAATAAACCCTTTTAGCCCCATCTTGCTTTTGGTCAAGTCTTTATCAAAGCAGTAGAGACTGAGGATGGGGCTTATTTTACTGGATGCAGTAACTGTTCCAGAGCAGTGCGAATCAATGCTCTTGACCTCTTACTGCACCTCATTTGTAAACTATACCTTCTCACAGGTCTTCAGAGGAGGAAAATGCCCAGTGAGCTAGCAGCTGCAGGCATCTATGAGGCATGATGAGGAATCCCCCAAATGAAGAGCCCTGCCTTCCCCTTGTGTATGTTCCTACAAACCATGTGTTTTCTACTTGCAGAGATTGTACTGTGTGCTCTCATGCTCCCTCCTCCTCCTCTCCTCCTGCTCCTCCTCCTCCTCCCCATCAGCTGCTCAATGCTGGTTTTCAGACCATGTTGCCAGGTCCCTCCGCTCACCACTTCTTCCTTACACAGTCCTCCAACCATCAGAGGGCGCCACCTCCTCCTGAGATGATGTTAAGTAAGTGTCATCCTGTGTGTCTCAGGAAACCTGATATGACATCACCCAAGAGCATCTGCCAGGTCATGGGTGGGGAGGATGCTCATGCCCTCTGACCAAGAAACCCAGCGCTGCCCACAGTGTGCTATGACATGATCAAGTCCTTTTGCCGTGTGACTTCTGCTTTTGAAATGAGTTGTTCACCCTGGGTCACAAACCCATTCGGCTGTGTGTTGTTCTGTTTCCTTTTCCTTCACTCTTAGATCTTGAGTTCACCCTGACCCTTCCCTTTGAGGGATGTGACCAGGGGTCGCTGCAGTTTTCTCTCCATGGCAGGGGTGCCGTCTTCAATCTAATTTGACCAATCAGGCTTTTCATCAGTTCCTCCTGTTGGTTACCTCATCCATCGAATCATTCTCCCCAACATTTGGAGCTTTCTTCGTTTGTTTTCTGTTGCCATAGCAAACCCCAAGGCTGGGTAGCTTTCAGAGAACAGAGGTTCACTCAGCTTGGGGATCCCCAGAGTGTGATGTCAGCATCTGGCAAGACCCTCACACTGCAGTGAGGTGGCCCAGGCACCACATGATAAACTCAGTTGACTAACACCCCCATGGGGACACATCCTCACGGTGTCACCTAATCCTAACCTCCTCCCAAACGCTCTGTCTCCAAACACCCTTCAGCATTTTGATTTGGGGATTAAATTCTCAAAGCACAGTGCTGTGAAGAATTCCAATTGTGGTGTATTTTGTGTTTGCATGAAGAGCAGAGTCCAATTCTGGGCTGGAATTATTGCAGAAAGACAGGCTTTTCACCACACCATCCTGTCTCCAAAACAAAACAAACAAAAACAAAAAAGAAAAAAGAAAAGAAGAAAACAGAAATGGGTTTGGAGCTTTACTTAATTTTAGTTATTCTAAATTTAAATAGCTATCTCTGAATTTTGGCTGCCATACTGGACAGCATCGATCAGATTTAAACTGTGGGACCAAACTAAAGAAACAAAGTAAGAAATTGACAAGACCCAGTGAACAGGAAGGAAGCATTGAACAAGCATGGGAGCTGGCATCTACTTAGTAGCAACTCTGTGTCAAGTCTATGTACCCCCTGCTCAGTCTCAACCCTTACCTCATAAGCTGAGGTGACCGCCTTCCTCCAAAGAACAGCAAGCCATCCCTAGCACTGACCCACAGTAGAGAAGATACAAACCAAAACCACGCTCATGAGGGATCCCAGAGGAACAGGCAGACTGCAGGGACCTTAGATAACACCCTTCTAAGATACAGACATACTCCTGTAGCTGAACAGCAACCCCTTTGTGCCTGTCCACAGGCCATAACCTACATCAAAGTGTATGACCAGGCCCACACTGGCCAGGAAGACATGAGGCCAAGCTCAAGGAGGATCAGTAACAAGGAGTAGTAGTGGGAGGATGACTAGAGACAGGGCTTCTCATACCCAGGGTCCTGCCAGGAAAATGAGCCTCTGAACCCCACTCCTACACAGCTTCTGCATGGCCAACTGGACATTTATGCATTAAACACTTCTATAGTAACTGTAGTGATAATTTCGGAGTTTTTGGTTTCTTTGAAAAATACAGAAATGTTATGGGAATATGTTTTCCTTTTAATCCCAGGTGTGGGATTTTGCCAGCTGCAGATAGTTTCTGTGCCCATGTGACATTTCGAATTCTGGAGACTTATCAGAGGGTAAATAAATGCTAGGGCCTAAGAGCTGGGTGTTGGTGGGTTTTGGTGGGTTGTTGGTTGGTTGCCATTGGTTGTTGTTGGTTGTGGTTTGTTAAGTAGACATGCACAAAGAAGAAACAAGTAGAAGAGGAAATTAGATGTCCTGATGGCAAAGATCAAACTTGCCCCTAATCAGTAGCAAGTAGTCTAACGATAATGTTTCTCCGTTTCCTTTCTATCCTTTAATCTCTCCTATCTAGTGTTAGGGGTTGAAAAGATGGAAAAAGAGTGAAGGGCAGAAGAAAAAAGAACCCACAAAGTAGCAAAGAGACAGCTACAGTAATGATATAAAATCAGAGTAGAACTCTGCTTGATGAATAAACAGTTTTCTGCACAGTTACAATATGCGAACAATTTTTCCAAGAGCACAGACTATGTGAGTTGAGGCGTTGGACTTTGTTGTGTTTGGAATTCCCCGAGAGTTGCATATCATTTCCTAAACACATCACAGATGGCAGAAGCTGAGTCCTTACCACTGAGGAACACTGTGACTCCTGACACTTATGTCCTGTGCGTCTGTGTGTCTACCTGCCTATCTGTCTATCAGGGTATATTTTCTTATCCTGTGTTTCAAGATGTCAGATGAAGGATACCAACAGCATCCAAGTAAATATTGCCCTTTCCCTTTTAAATACAGACTCATCCATTATGTGTGTTAGTCAACTTCCTGTCATAATAACAAAGTATCTTCAATGTCTGCATTAGTCAACTTTCTGTCATAGTAACAAAGTATCTAAGAAACAGTGGGGTTGGGCTGGGTCAGGGGTAGAGCATGACCCTATGTCTGAAGTCAGCACACATGAGGCCCTCTGTCCAATCCCAGGCACAGGGAGATGGGGGAGGGGCATTTGGCTCATGGTAATGGTTATCCACGTTCAAGGTTGGTCAGCTGTGCTGTTTGGGGGTCTGTGGTGAGAAACTAGTCACCTTTTACCCTTTGTTTTAGATCCACACCCATGATCTTTGGACTGTGCTGTCCTAAGATGAGCTAGAAGCTGCCTCTATTTCTCTGTGTGCTTTCCAAAGTTGTGCCAGAGCCATGTGTGGCTACGGAGCACTTGGAATGTGGCCAGTGTGGTAGGGTGGCTAAAGAAATGGATCTGGCCAGGCGGTAGTGGCACATACCTTTAATCCCAGCACTTGGGAGGCAGAGGCAGGTGGATTTCTGAGTTCAAGGACAGCCTGAACTACAAAGTGAGTTCCAGGACAGCCAGGGCTACACAGAGAAACCCTGTCTCGAAAGAAACAAAACAAAACAAAAAAACAAAAAAAAAAAAAAACAAAAAAAAAAAAAAAAAAGGAAGAAAGAAATGGATCTGTAGCTTTGCTTGTGTGTGGGGGACAAAACTACTCACCTCCTGAACCAGGAAGCAAAGGAAGAAGAAAGGGTCAGGAGCCCAGTTGTACCACCCCCAGGAGCACACCCAAATTACTTTATCCAACCAGGCTCTACCTCCTAAAAAGCTCCATTACAGCCCAGTAAGACCGAGCTGACACCAAATCTTCAACACACTGGCTTCCAGGAAACAGTCCAGATCTCCATGGTTCCAGACCGTTAGAGTCTGGATACTCTGCCCTGCCCTCTGTGCACAGGAAGCCTGTCTGGGAGGAGCCCTGCTCTGAAGATGCCCCAAACTACTGCTTGTTAACTAGTAGTTGAGCATTTGTTAGCCTCCGGACTGCCCACCTCAGCCCTGTTTGCCATATGTATGTAAAGCCTGTTACTTAATTTTCCCTTAAGTTGACATCTCTCTCTCTCTCTCTCTCTCTCTCTCTCTCTCTCTGTCTGTCTGTCTCCCCCCCCCCTACAGTGCTGAGATGGAACCCATATCCTTAGACATGCTAGACAAACTCTACCCCTGGCTACACTTCCAGCCCAGCTTAAATAATTTTAAAAGGAAGTCATATCACTATTATAAAGTTTGAAAGATAATAAATAAAACTTATATGCTCACTGTTTTTAGGAGACATTTGAAATAAATGCATAGCTGAATACACACAGTCTCCCCATTCATCTGGTTGTTCCCTAAACTCACCCCAAACATCAGTGAAGGCAGGCACTCCATTATTTCATTTCATCATAGGACCCCCAAATGTCCAACCCAGGGTAGAGCCTTGTTCTTGCCCACTGGCAAACATGTGGGAAATGAAATGAGTCAGCTCAGAGTGGGGCGAGGGAGCTGTGTGGCTCACATAGCAAAGACGTGGTTCTGCAGGCTGGTGGCAGCTTCTGAGGTCCCTTGGCATCACTGAACTAAGAAGGAAGTCTGTCAGAAGGAGCTGGGAGCTTCTGGGATGGGAAGAAAATGCAACATCTGGCTCCTGTCAGACTGTTTAAACCCCTGGGCTGGCAGCCAGATGTGGCCATGGCCCACAACATGGAAGCTATCAGAGGCTCACTAGAGTTCCAGGAGGGTGTGGCTGTGGCCAGCTGGAGGGAACACCCAGCCACACAGAGGACTTGGGTCTGAGGAAGAGTGGGAGTCACCAGAGTTCATCCATCCAGATCCATCTAGCCACTGGGAGACTCCAACAAGGCCTTCCAGGTCAGGGATATCTTGACATCTCCCAGATACACCCTTACTCCACAAAGGATCCCAAAAGAGAATAGTACCTGGTGAAGTAGGATCCTCCTGGAGAACACAGGCCAGGGAAGTACAGCATGTCTCCTGGTAACTTAATAAGGGGTTGCAGCTCTATCAACCATGCAGAACTCAGAAATCCCAGTTAGCAGGCAAGAGCCACATGGAACCCTCAGAAAATGGAAAATGTCAAAGTTTGTCCTGACCTTACTCCCTTACCTTGCTTCAGGCGTTTCCTTGTCCCAAATCCATGGATGTGACCTTCAGTCTCCTAAAGCTGACAGTAGCTATGCTGTGTCACTCCAGGGACTTCCTTTCCTTTGAGGAGGCCTTCTTTGTGAAATGGGGACAATGGCATGACTTATTGCTATGGTTGACATGTGGAGTGTCCCCACACGTAGTCCCAAGATGTCTGGGGAGGCTATAGAACCTCAGAGAGATGAAGCTGAACTGGAAGAAGTTAGAGAGCAAGGGCCATGGGACAGGTATGATAGCTAGTTGTATGTCCGTTTGACATGGCTAGAGTCGTTTGGGACAAGGGAACCTCAGCTAAGAAAATGTCCTTCCCAGATTTGCCTGTTACAAGCCTTTGCTGCATATTCTTATTTATTGACTGATGTGGGAGGGTCCAAGGATCCAGGTTCAGTTCCCAGCCCCCTAGTGCTGGCTTACAACTATTGGTAACTCATCTCAGGGGCTCCTACACCCTCTTCTGGATTCCATGGACACCAGGTACTCATGTGGTACACAGATATGTATGCAGGCAAAACATTCATATACAAAAAATAAAAATAAATCTTTTTGTGAATGCCAACCATATTAGGTAGCTACCAGACTGGTTACCTTGGCCTCTAAAGATGTCAGAGCTCTTACCCAACTACTAGGTAATTCAGACACTTGCACATGGTCACAACATAACTGCCCCAGCCCCATTCACTCATGATCACAGTATGACTGCCACAGCCCCATCACTCATGGTCACAATATAACTGCCACAAACCCCATTCACTCATGGTCACAGCCCCAAGTACAGCATTACCACATGACCACATGCAAAACCGAGTTTCCTTTTTCATAATTCTTGTTACACAGATGAAAATCCATCCTGAAGTGTCTGCAGAAGACTTCGCCTTGCATCTTGTTTTGTTTAACAAAATCTCAATCATTCCATTTTACCAATGAGGACTCTGGAGCCTGCTGAGGATGAAAGCCTGCTGGTCAGAGAGGCAGAAAAAAAGCACCCAGCTGACCGTTCTCCTCAGCCCACAACATCCCAGAAACAATTCCCATCTCGCTTATCGCCATCCCCAAAACAAACAAACAAACAAAAAGCAAAAACAAAAAAAAAAGAGCACCTTCCAACTGAATGTCCCTCCCCGCTACTTCCTGTGCGTCTCTCTATCTGTCCTCCTGACTTCCTTTACTCTCTCTGTTTTTTTTTCCTGATAATCCTCTGTTCACTTCCTGTCAGCTGATTGCTGGCTCCGCCTCTTGACCTATGGTTGACTTTACTTAATCTTGTTTACAGTATTGAAGCAGAAAGCTCTTGACCTAAAGATGCGTGCTAGGGCTGAGCCACACCACAACTAAAAACAGGTTTTTCCAGTCAATAACACAATCTCAGGATTCACAGTGTGATCAAATATCCTGCAACACATCCCATTCTCTAAACTTGGGTTTCGTGTCTGTTCCCTATCAGCAAAGGAAAGTGGGTCATATCTTAACCTTAACGTAGCCTATGGGAAGCTGCCTTTCCCAGCACAGTGGTGTAAACCATGGGTGACTCATCTGTGCAGAGTAAGAAATAGATGAAGATGTCCTCACCTCTCAAAACATGTCGCTCCCCTACCCACAGGTCGGAAGGGCCTCAGCTCCTAACACCCCAACAAGCCAGTCCAAGGCCAGGAAACAGGAATGGCGAACCTACTGCTGGAGGAACCAGAGATTCGGACACTACTCCAGAGGGAGTCCAGCGGTCAGACAGCAGAGACACAGATGAAGGTCAGTCCCCACATGCCAGCCTGATGCCAGGCCTATGGTCAGTGAGGCCATGCCCCATCCCTGTTCTCAAGGGCTGCAGTATTGGAACTACCTCCAGCCTCCAGACAAAAGGCCATCCTGCTACTCAGGCTGGCGTCCAGTACCTTCGAAGGATTATCTCCTGGTGTCTTTACACAAACCTGAACCTTGGGAATCTGGGTGCTCACCCCCACAGTGTGCCAGGTCCTGGATCTCCGTCGCTCACTCCCAGTCTCAGAGCCCTTCCATCTGCCCCTGCCTTCAGCACCAGACAATGCAGATGAATGCCAGGGGGCAGTCAGGGGCGGGAAATAATGCTGTCAATATTAGCAACATTGTCATGAAAATCCTCACAGTGAGTCCCTGTGGCCCAACCAGACAGTGGGTCCCTGAGAACTCATGGGTGAAGCCATGGGAGGGCAACGGGTGCCCAGAGCCAGGGATTCCTGATGCCTGTGTCTCTGGTCTCGTGTGAGGTAAGGTCTCATTTTTATTTTTAAATGCTGCTTCAAGTAGGGAATTCTGAGTGTCAGGTCAGTCAGCACAAACTGCTCAGGAAAGTATGGGCTCGCATAACTTGAGTCCATAGATTTGGGGCCACCCCCAATAACTACTGGCCTATTCCCCCAACCCTGAGATCAATCACTGTCAGCAGACATACCTCCCTGGCTCCAGCCCATATCTTGGCCTCCAAGCCCAGAGCAGGAAGATCAGCCCCCATCTGAGTTCATTTTGGCTATATCCTTCACTGACTTGCATGGTGTCCCAGCTCTTCCAGAACCTCCACTGAGACTGGAGAGAGCTGTCTCTGGTTGACACAGCCTGACAGATACCCAGAGCCGGAATGCAAAAGGGTCAGGGTCTCTTGGAGTCTCTGATCTGCAAATAGGGACAAGGACTTTGGCTGGGCAATAGGACAGGGCAGCTGCCATCACCTACGCCAGTCAGGATGGTGTTCACCAAAGCTCAGCAGTTAGGGGGACCACAGGCCACATATTGGACACCTTTTCTCCCACAACCCCCCAAAACTGAGAACTGAAAGTCCTGAGTGACATATACCAGCACCCCACAAAGCTCTATCCAGTTCCCCAATCTAAGTCATTACATGTCCTGAAGTAGATCTGATGCTGGGCCATGACACCAGAGATGCCTCCTCATGTGCCACCTAAGGAGACAGGGACTGTATCTCAGGGGCTCCCGTGCAGTTCCCCAGGGGCTGAGCCAGTGTCATGGTGTCACCAGTGCCTCACTTCACACATGTTCCCAAGGAGGGCTGTTTGGTCCTCATGCCGGGTCACCAGTCCCTGGATGTCATATTTCCCCAGCAGAGGATGAGCAGCTGTTCCGCTCCGTGGAAGGCCAGGCCGCCTCTGAGGAGGAAGAGGAAGAAAGGTGGCAGGAAAAGCCAGGGCGCCCACAGGCCCATGGTGAGGTACCCCTGGTGCAACCCTCAGGCTGTGTGAGTAGGTAAGTGCCTGGATAGCCCCAGGCTGCCAAAAAGCACAGAGCAGCACAAAAGTAGATTCTCCTTGCAGAGCCTTCACACGGCTTCATTAGGGGAAGCCAACAGTTCTAGTGCACAGCCACACTTAGCCCCTGACAGCCCTTCCTGGTAGACATAGCTCAGAGGTGGGTACACATCCCTCCAGGGGCACAGATGACTTGAGGAGACACTCAAGCCTGGCCATCACTCCCTTGATCACTGTCCCTAAGACCCACCCGCTCCTGTCATTTTGGAGCTATCCATCACTTCCTACTGCACCATTCAAAGCCCTCCTGTTCTCCAGCCTGGCCCTGGGCTGCTTCTTTCTCAGCTGCCCACTGGTATAATCCCTGCACCATCTTAGAGGATAATGAACACGGGCTTGGTACCCATGGCTATCTCAGCTTGCTTGGTTTTCCTGGGCTTCAGTCCCCTTGTACAGACGGGTCTGTAACACTGTCTTCATGAAGACTCAAGGCCAGGGTGTAAGATGCCTTCAGGGACAGCACAGCTATTACATTGTAAAGCACGACTGGCTTTCTGGGATGGGGGTATCACTCATTATTTATGTTCATACAAAGCACTTGTTGAGTAACTACTTGTGTGCCAGGCAAAATTAGAGACATTGAGAAAATAATAAACAGATGGTTGCCCTGCCATCATAGAGCCTCTACTGTAGGGAGGGAGGTAAGAAGAGAATGTGAAGACATGGGAGGTGCGAGAAGACCTGGAAACAAGGGAGGAAGAGCAGGCAAAGGCGCTGAAGCATGCTGGGGGGCCTGGGGAGTCCACTGGCTGGGTCAGACTGAATGAAGTAGATGAGAAGGGGTTAGGCAAGTTGTAGGGGACACCTCTGACTGTTCCTCTGAGAAGCCAAGGAGCCACAGGAAATGCTGCGCAGGCAGGATCCATGACATCTGCTGACACAGGGCTGGAGCACCAGGACAGTGGGGTCCCTGCAGTGCTGACCTCTCCTTTCCTACAGGTGTGACGACCAGACAGCTGAGACGCTCAAGGCTTCCTTTGGCCACTGTGATGGTGCTGAGCACATCTGCACCCTAGAGCTGGAAACCCATGTCACCAGGCTTGGCGAACAGCTGCAGACCCTGGGGACACCGGAGGAGGAGGTCAGCAGGGCCCTAAGATGCCAGGTCTTACAGCTGGAGGGACTTGCGGTCTTATAGCCCATTCACAGAGATGTGACCAGAACTCAGGAGGTGTGGTTTCCTCTGATTTCACTTCATGGGAACTTTGATTGCCAGTTACAGAGTCCCATCTCAGATAATCTAGGTTACAAAGCAGGAGCTTATAAGAACTGAGAGGGTCCTGGGCTGCAGGCATAGCTGGCCAGGCGCATAATAAACATGGTTGTTTCCTTCTGGGACTCTCTGAAGCCTCAGCCTTGAGTCACAGACTGAAAAATCTAGGGATCATCAAGGATGGAGTCTTTTTAAAATATTTATCTATCTATCTATTTATTTAATGCATATGAATACACTGTAGCTATCTTCAAACACACCAGAAAAAGGCATTGGATTCCATTACAGATGGTTGTGAGCCACCATATGGTTGATGGGAATTGAACTCAGGACCTCTGGAAGAGCAGTCAGTGCTCTTAACTGCTGAGCCATCTCTCCAGCCCCTGAGGATGGAGGTTTAACAGTTTAAAGATCTCAGCTAGCAGCTGGGCATGGTGGTGCATGCCTTTAATCCCAGCACTTGGGAGGCAGAGGCAGGCAGATTTCTGAGTTCGAGGCCAGACTGGTCTACAAAGTGAGTTCCAGGACAGCCAGGGCTACAGAGAAACCCTGTCTTGAAAAACAAAAAACAACAACAATGACAAAAAAAATCTCAGCTAGCTCTATTTGTGATTCTAGAATCAGGGAGCACTTCAGCCCACTGAGCAGTGAGTGTCCAAAAAAAACAGGACTATCCATGTCCCTGTGGGGAAGGACCACAGGTGACTTATAGATCTATATCAGGAAATGCCATGTTCCTACAGGTCATGTTTTTGGTAAGGATGAAGGTAGGCAAACTATTTCACTGGGCACACAAGCATGTGCTTTCTCCATCCTACTCACTGTACAGTTTTGGGCAGGCGCTTAGCTTCTCTGGCCTCAGGGTAGTTTATCTGCATGTCTGCCTTACCTGCAGGCCAGACTAGGCGATCTCTGCAAGTGTCCAGGAGGCAGGCAGCCTTGCTGGGGAGCTGTGAACATCTGTCATGGGGGAGGGGGTATAGGGAACGCACTGAGACCCTTTCTCCCAGGCAGAACTACAGCAGATGGTGGAAGCTGAGCATCTGAGGCTAGAGCTGCAGATGGTGGAGACAGAGAGGGTCCGGCTGTCGCTGCTGGAAGAAAAGCTGGTGGATGTGCTACAACTCCTGCAAAGGCTCCGGGACCTGGTGGGAACTCGGGGAATCCTGGAGGGAAGGGGGTGCTGGGGGAGCCAGAGCAAGGTGATGGTAAGACAGGCCAAGAAGAGTGTATAGGGGCACTTCAAGGAGCAGGGGAGGCTGGGAGGCTGAGGCAGGCGCTGATGAGAAGCCTGTGTGGCAAGTCCAGGACTCTGGAACCTCATAGTCAGCAGGTGCTCCTCCATTGACAGATATAGAATGGAGCCCAGAAGGGAGAGTGGGGGCAGGAGGGAGGATGGAGGGCAGGAAGGGAAGATGGAGGAAGGAAGGAAGGAAGGAAGGAAGGAAGGAAGGAAGGAAGGAAGGAAGGAAGGAGAAAGGGATGATGTGGGCAGGAAGGGAGGGTGGGGACAGGAAGGGAGAGGTGGAGGCAGGAAGGGATGATGTGGGCAGGAAGGGAGGGTGGGGACATGAGAGGAGATGCGTGGCTACTGTACCAGTTCAAAGAGCTGCACAGAAGCCTCTAGGCATCTCTATGTTCCTCGTGCTGAGTGGAGACATGGAAGCCACAATCTGATCCAGCCTCTCTTGTCTCTCTTGAAGAACATATCAAAAAGAGCCCTGGGGAAGATGTTGCTGAATGCCCTGGACCGGAACCCCTCACAGGGTAGGCAAGGGTGCCTTGCAGAGAATGCATGGCGGCTAAGGGCATCCCAGCCAGGAACTCCAGCTCTGCTCTAAGCTCCTGTCTGCAGACTGATCACTCTGTCCCAACCCCAAATGCCTACGGGCTGTGGTCAAAACATATTTCAGAAAGCAGACAGTACTGTTTAATGAGAAGAGAGTGGCAGGGGCCACAGGCAGCTGTGACAACTAGAAGCCAGCAAAAGAACAGCAGACAAGAGTGGATTTGCTGGCTGGATTTCCAAGTCAGGCTGCTGCTGCTCACTGAAGTTACCCTGGGCCGGACCAGGGAAGTGCCTCAGTGCCCAGCTCTGACAGCTGACCTCTAAGAAAGGCATTATCCCCATCACATAGTCAAGAATGAGCTCAGCCAAGTGCCTGGGATTCCCCTAAAGCCCCAAGCCCTGTGGCAAAGCTGAGAGCAGCAGAACTTCATCAGCTGTGACCCCACCCCACCCCCGAAGCTGACCCTGCCTCACAGGGCCTCCTGGGGAGACAGATAGGTGAGCCTTCACTTGCTGGCAGGAACTCAAACCGCCCATTATTGGTAGAGACAAAGAGTAAACAGAACAGTGGCTCTCAGCCCTCCTGATGCTGCAACCCTTTAACCCAGTTCCTCATGTTGTGAGGACCCCCAGCCATAAGATTATTTCATTGTTACTTCATAACTAATTTTGTTCCTGTTGTGAATCATGATGTGAATATCTGATATGCAGCATGGCTGTAACCCACAGGCTGAGAGAACCGTGGTCTAGGAGTTAAGCAGGAACACAAGGGGCAGCACTGGGCAGGGCTGGGAAGTGGTACGGAGCAGGTAGTAGGCAAACCTCACGGAAGAGAGAAGTGACTGTGGGTAAGATACCAAAATCCACCCTGGCTCCTGCCTTTTGTTTCTCTGCAGAGGGTACATGTGGCACCTTGGCCATCCTGGACACCTTGCACCAAGCTTTGGTTGGCTGTGAGCTCCTACAGAGAAATCCCTCGGCACCAGCATCCACAGCTCCTGCACACACGAACCCCTTCCTCATCTCCTGCTGAGCTCGCTGGCCAAGTCTTGGGCCACCATGGTCATTCTCGCCGTCATCAGACCAGCCTGACCACAACCAGACAAGCTAGCCTCCATGATCAACCTGACTACCAATGGGACTAGCACTAGCCATCGCTGGACCAGCCACCATGGTTATCCTGACTACCAGTCCAGCCTCCATGGTCCGTGGCCACTGCTGGACTGTCTTCCACCATCTGAACACTCTCCACAAATGATCTGACACTTGTCATTCCCTCAGAACTCAGGCAGCCAAGGCTTCTTCCAAAACTGGGTCTGGCAGCGACCCCTTTCTTGGGCCTCTCACATTCTCTCAGAGCCTCCACATTGAAAGCCTGAAGTTGCTAGATCAGCCTGAACCTGAGGCTGTCATCTCATCCTGGGCACAGCACACAGTACATTCCAGAATCTCTGCCCGAGAGTCCTGAGATCTCCACGCACCGCCCCCCAGCGCTGTCCTCTTCCACCAGCATGCCTGCTAAGTAAACCCAGGCCCAGCCTCCAGGACACATCTAATCACTGGGGAACTCCCCACCTCTGAGGCAGTGTTGCAACTAGGAACAGCAGAGTGTTCCAAGGAGAAAATGATGTCTGTAGGCTTGTGGGTGGAAGCTGGGCTGTCACCTCATCCAAAAGGAGAGGTGGAATGTAAGTAGGCACAGAGAGAAAAGTTACAACCAGATCAAAGGTGGGATGCTACCAAGGACCCACCCCCCTCAGGAGTCAGTGCCCAAGGCCAGGCACCAAACAGGCAGGTCTAAAGCAGGGGGCTGCCTCCTTTTGATCTTTCCTGCTCAGCCTGAGCCCACAAGGCCCTGCTTGCCCCAGCCGACTGACCTGTGCTATTTGGTCTGCTCAAGAAAGGCCTGATAAGGGCTAGTGAGATGGCTCAATGGGTAAGAGCACCTGACTGCTCTTCCAGACTGCTCTTCCGAAGGTCCAGAGTTCAAATCCCAGCAACCACATGGTGGCTCACAACCATCAGTAACAAGATCTGACTCCCTCTTCTGGAGTATCTGAAAACAGCTACAGTGTACTTTAAGAAAGAAAGAAAGAAAGAAAGAAAGAAAGAAAGAAAGAAAGAAAGAAAGAAAGAAAGAAAGAAAGAAAGAAAGAAAAGACAGGCCTGATAAAGCTGTATGCGTACTAGAACTTAGTGTGGACAAATGTGCAAGGAAACACTCCAGGGGACCAAGCAAAGGGGAACCCCCCCACTTTGGCGAGTCTAACTTTGTGAGCTCGATTCTGACACTCACAGGAAAGATAGAAGAAAAATCACTGAGTACTTCTGGGAGGAGGAGGCCCATGGCCAGTGTGGAATGTGCTCCCACATCCTGGGTTTTGTTTTCTGTTTTTCTCATGCCAGCATGTCCGAGCACTACAGGAGCTCCCAACCACACACACTGTTGGCCTCAGTCTGTTCTCTTCAACAAGCTGCCCTGGAGAAGAAGCCTTTCACTGGAGCCTGAGAGGTGCAGGCTTCATCAGAGCCCTGACAAACTGGGCAGAGCTGGCCCGACCCAGCCAAGGGAGAGCAGACCAGAGACAAGTTTAGAATCCCTAAAACAGCCATGATCACAGGCGCTGTGTTTGGTTGTTTTACATTCTTTGAGGGGGATTCCCCCTATGTTGCTTAGGCTAGTCTCAAACTCCTGGGCTCAAGCTATCCTCCTGGCTCCCAGGCATCTGGAACAATAGGCCATAGTCCCCTATGCAGCTAGCTAATCCTGGAGTAACAGAACACCTACTTCCTACCTACATTTTTATTACCACATCACTAAAGGCTCAGCTTCTGGAGTTCCTTACCCAGCACATGGAGTCAGTCTTTCGCAGAAGATAGTCTGAAGAGACAGTCATCCCTGACTGTATCAAGAGAGTCACGAAACATCAGACTAGGAATTTGAAACATCTGGTTACCAGGCAGCTCTAAAGGAAGAGGCCAGCCGCATGCAAGGCCAAGCAAGCAACACAAACATAGGATGCGTATCCCAAGGAAGGGCCAAGGATTGCTCAGAATCGTACAACCAAACAGAGTAAAGAACTCTTCCATATGATCAGAGATGATGGTACAAATGAGGAAGGACTCCAGAGAGAGGCTCAGAGACGATGGTAGGAACGAGCGAGGAAGAACTCCAGAGACACGTCCTAGAAAATTCTAGAACTGAGCAGCAGAGATGAAAAGTCTAGGAACGGGGAGCAGAAAGGGCCAGGAAGTGTTGGACAACTCCAGCATGTGTAACTGAGGGGAGGGAATACAGACCAACAGCTACAGCAGATTTGGCTGAACGTCCCCACGCTCCTGCCAGGCGCCAAAGCACAGATCCAGAAGACAAAAAGAGCACAGGCAGAATAAATGCAAAACAAAATAAAATTTAAAATAATACTGAAGCCAGGCATGGTGATGCACACCCAGAATTCCATTGCTCAGGAGGCTGAGGCAGGAGAATCAGGAGTGTACAGCCAGCCCAAGTTAAATAGCAAGAGCTCATCTCAAAAGGGACAACAGGAGAGAGGAGAGAGTGAGACACTGAGATGGGGAGAGAGTATTCATTGTGTCTTGCAAAATCACCATTCAGATGGAAGGAGTGAAGGTTTTCAGACAAGCAAAACTCACCAGGGTTTGCAAGAAACAAAGGAAGTTTTTTGGGGAGAAGGGGAATTATACAAACACACATTTTTGATTCATATAAAGAAGGAAAAAAAAAACACAAAAGAAAGAATAAGTTAAGGTAGAAAACAATTCTTTATTTCTCTTATTCTCCCTTACCTAACAAAGAGCCGTTTGTTGACGATCTGAGAATAAAGCATGTATTGCATTCAGCTTCTGTGAGTGAAATGCCCAGCCCAGGAACTGGGGCGTCTTGCTATTGTGGCTATTGTGGGGCCTGAAAAGCTTTGCTGCCCATGAAGCAGCACAGGTGCTGAAAATGGACTTGGATAGATGGGCCTTGCAATGTTAGAACAGCCACTAGGAAAGGAAGGGAGGAAGGGGCAGCAAAGGAGAGAGGGTGGGGTTACAGAAAACACTGAATCAGAACCACGAATGGCAGAACACAAGCCGAAGTCAGAACAACAGACATCAACCGTGAGCAGTCGTGGGAGATATCAGCACCCTATCAGCATCACCCCCAAATATTAAAGGTCTCATTATAACAACCAAAAGATAGAGATTCTCAGACCAGCTAGCCACATGTTGTCTGCAAGAATCCAGCTGAGGAGGCTGGAGAGACAGCTCAACACTGCTCTTGCAGAGGACCTGGGTTCAATTCCCAGCACCCCCAAGACCACTCACAACTTCCTGTAACTCCTGTTCCAAGTGATCCAGTTGCCCCCTTGTGACTCTTCAGACAGGCATGTGATACACAAACACACTCCAGCACATACACATAAAGAAATAACATAAATGAACTTCTTCAAATAAAAGAAATCTACTTTAGATTTAGACACATGTGGATTCAGTAAAGTGGGTGGAGTCAAGTACTACTGTGTCGGTGGTGATCAAAAGAAAGTTAGGACTCTCCGTACTCACTTCGGACAGAGCAGACTTCAAGGCAAGGGGAAGGATGTGGGGGGGCGAAAGGGGCATCACATGGTGTCAAAGGGGTCAGCTCATTAAGAAATAATGTGTCTACTTAGCAACAGCCACAAACTGCTGGAGATGGAATTAACAAAAATCCAGGCATAGTGGTGCATGCCTCCAATCACAACACTCAGGAAGTGAGTTCAAAGCCAGCCTGTTCTACATAGACCTTGTCTCAAAGAATAATATATTGATAGAACTTTCAAGAAACTGATGAGTCCACTATCATAGTTGCAGACTTCAACAGTTCTGTAAGAAATGGACGCATCCAGCAGGTCTGACACCAGTAAATCTGAGAACACCAGAACCATGAAGCAGATGGACCCAGTGGACACAGACTACTCACCCCACAGTGGCACAAATGCAGTCTTCAAGCTCAGACAGCAGTCTTCACATTCTCCTAACTAAACTATGCGGACCATGCAATGCTCTCAAGTGACAGCAAAATTAAATTGGAGTCTTGTAACAGAAAGACAGCTTGGAAATCCATAAGTGCTTAGAGACTGAATACTATATTTCTACATTAAATAGATATCAAAGAAGAAAATCTCAAGAGTAATTTTAGAACACTCTTACCTAAATGAAAATGGAAATCTACCCCAGTCGGAATGTATGGGACACACAAGAGCAGTGCTCAGAGAGAAATGGGGAAATGTTAGCACAAATGAGACATCCAAAAATCAATATTCCTGCACCTCAGGAAGCTATAAATGAAAAGCAGAGTGTAAGACCAACCTGATCAGTACGTCCCAATCCGAAGTGTACAGACTGAATACAAAAGAATAAAAATCACAGCAGAAATCCAACTCAGAATAGGACCTTAGAAAAGCCAAAGCTGGTTCTTTGAAAAGATTAACGAATTTGGTTAATAAAAGCTTCTCACCAGGATGATTAAAGAAAGACCAGAGGAAACAACTTACAGATACCAGAGGTGAGAGAGGGACTGTCACTGCGGGGTAGCCCCTAACCATGCCAGAAGTAGTTCAGGTGTGACTGAAGAAGCCTTGTAAGCAAAATAAAAAGTACCAATTCCTTGAAAACAGGTAAAAGCCACACATGAGAAACAATCTGATATGTATCAGATAATGTAGTTAATAATTAACAGAACAGAAAAATAACAGGGCTCAGGACAGTTCCCCAGCACCACTGAACCACAGGGAAAGGGTTATACAGGTCAGCCACAGTCTCTTCCAGAACACAGAAACAAGCCACCTTTCCATCCCCTCCTGTGCGGTCAGGGTTGCCAGCATGCAAGCAAATATCTCAAACAAACAAGACAGAGCAAAATGTCCCAGAGGTACAGCTGCAGCGAGCCATAGTCAGCAGTGTAAGCTGGGGACGCAGCTCACTGGCAGACTAGTGCCCTTCACTAGGGACCTAGGCTTAGTCTCCAACACGAGGGAGGGAGGGAGGGAGGGAGGGAAGGAAGGAATGAACAAACAAACTTATGGCCGTATTGGAAGGAAGCAAGACATCATGGCCTTGTCCATAACCTTACAGAGAAGTGAGGCTGGTACACCCTGCTCCTTGAGCCTTCAGAACATTACTGGCGACAGCCTGGGGCACTCTTTCCCTCACCACACAGTGTACAGAGACCTTGAACTTGGATGGGATCTGAGCAAATGCCTAATGCCCTGGTTACTTGCCTCTCCTAGCCAAGTACAAAGTTCAGGGTGAGATGACCTCAGAAGACAGTGGGATTCTCTGGACGAAGGTCTGAGACACAGCCAATGCATCATCTATGATTGTCAGAAAGCTGTGGACTTACCTCACATCCACACCTCAGTGACAAGGACTGCTGCCCCCATTTCGGCTTCTCCCGGAAGGGGGATGAGGCAAGAATAGCCAGGGTGGTTACACACCTAGCTGGGCTGGAGCGAGGGAAACTTAGATGGGTGAGTGTGAGTGCTTTGTAGGATCTCACACAAGTAATAAACACACTAGGGAACTGCTTTGGAGAACTGGTTCATTTCTTGGGGTAGGGGGAGAGTATTTATGCCCCTTGGGAGGTGGCCGGGGTCTCTGGGGCAAGATTTGTGCTGCTCTATGCCATTGGTCAGGTTAGGGGTGTTGGAGGACACTTTATCTGCATACTCAGGGGCTTGGTTGCAGGGGTAGGGGGCCTTAGAATTCAAACAAAGAGTGAAGCCTGATAACTGTCAGGGTAGTAAATTCCTGCTAGGATTGATGGTGGGGAAGCCAGCTCTATGGCACCAGGTTGGGAGTAGGAAGGTAGCCAACTACTGTGGTCCTCATGTTTGAGGTATCCAGGGTTGACGCTCCCTGGACCCTTCTTCTGTAACCCTGGGCCATCACGGTCTCACAAAGGACCCTGTTCTCTTCCTCAGAGCTCAACAGCAGAGCCCAGCATGCCTGACCAAAGACCAGATGCAACCACTTGATCAGCCAGCCCACCGACCTTTGCAGAGCTCAAGGCCTGAGATGCCAGACAGTGAAGAGTAAAGGAAAGAACTTCTCAGGGAGGTGACACTGTGCAGCTGAGCTAATGGCCAAAGCCACATCTCCAGAGAGCTGTTATCAAGGGAACCGTCTCCTTGAATCAAAAGCAGTTCTGCATGAACAATTCCACTCAAACAGAACCAACCCCCCAAATGGTAAAAACCAAGTCAGTTTGTAGATAGTGGATTTCAGAACCCTGACCAAAGCTTGCCTTTGCTTCCTGTGAGTCCCAGGAGTCACTACGCACCAATGAACTCCTTGGTCTATGCTGTTCAATAAAACTGTCTTTTTTATGTTTAATTGAAAAAAATTTTTAAATGGGCCATTTTATTTTAAATCCATTTCTCTGTATGAATGATGATATAACTTATAGCCAAAGATTAATTCATATTCCCATTATTTTATATACCGTGTATTGTTGAGAGCATACCAGGCCTGAGGCATGGTAAGTGTGTAGGTAGACATCTCTGTGTAGTCAGCAAACGACTAAAGCTTCAAAGCAGGTGAAATTAAACTACAGTATTTGCACATTTATATTTCCATATTGGCCCAATAAATAATACCAGACAAAGAATGTAAAAAGTCGTGCGGGCATGGTGGCGCACACCTTTAATCCCAGCACTTGGGAGGCAGAGGCAGGCGGATTTCTGAGTTCGAGGCCAGCCTGGTCTACAGAGTGAGTTCCAAGACAGCCAGGGTTACACAGAGAAACCCTGTCTCGAAAAACAAACAAAAAATGAATGTAAAAAGTCTAAAACACAAAATCAACAATAACACCACCAAATAGCGTTACCTGTATAAGCAAGCTGCTACAGATGAACTTCACATTCAGGAAAGTTAAAACCAGTATTTTCTATTTTTCCGCATGCAAAACAAAGCTTGCAATTCATACCAAACATCTTAGAAAAGGAGATAGAAGAATTTATTACTAATCTTTTTCACATGTAATATGTTAATATATTGGCTTAAACCCACTGCATCCTTTCGTTTATAGTACCCCTATATAAACTAATTTTATCAGCCGAAGTTCTACTAAGTATTTTAAAATTCTTTTTCAATGTGAAAATCTAGGATTTCTCTGAGAATCGTGTATACAGTATATTCTGATCAAGCTTTTCTCCTCCCTCAAGTCAAGATCCTTCCTACCCATCCAACTCCACAGCCTTTCTTTCTCTTTAAAAAAAAAATCAAGAATTATACACATACAAACCCCACAAAAATTGAAACCAAAACGTGCTAGAAAAAAAAAAAACAACAACAACAAAGTGCCCAAATGAAGCAATCGGACACAAAAAGTCTGCAAGAAGTTAGTTGAGTTTGTTCTGTTCTGGCCATCTACTGCTGTGCATGGGGCCTCCCCTGAAGTGTGATTAATATCCCATGAGATTCCACTGGGGAAAATCAGGAGTTGGTTGAAGATAGCTTCTTGCTTGGGGTAGGACTCTGTGTCCACTTCCCCCTCAGTGCTGGGACCCCATCTGGAAACTTCTGTCTTCTTAATAAAGGCCTCGTAATTATTTGATTGAAGAGTTCTTGAGAAGTGAAGTCCTAAGTTCTATCCTAACATCAAGAGGGGGGGGGGAACCACTTTTTAACCTATCTACTCTTCCTCCAGAAGGAAATACCTAACTCCTTCGTCGAAGGTGAGCGAGGCTGTCAAGTATGAGCCACACCTGGCAAGCAGAGTGTGGCAGGAGTTGGCGGTGGGAACACAGACTCAGCCACAGGGCTTGCTGGTCCTTGCTCTCCTGGACCATGTGTGCTAAGCACACCCAGTCAGCCCTGTCCAGACAGCCTTGAGTCATCCAGCCATCAGCTCAGGAGTGCATCTCTGAAGTGATGCCACCAGCCCCAGTTAAAACTTCCAGGGACCATTAGTAGCTCACGGGCAATTCCCCTAGGCTCTTCCCAGGGTCACCAGCCACCACCAGGTGCTTCATTCAGGTGTGGGCTGCATATAAAAGGACTGCCCGCCACTCCAGCTTGCTCTCTCTGCTCCCACATATTCCCGCCAGTCTTTCCTGTTTCTTGTCCTCCTCTGTGTCCCCTCCTCTTCTCTGCCCTCATGGCTCTGCTCCTGTCTGCCTGCCCATCTACTTTGTCTATTCATCTGCTTCTACCCCTTCTTCAGACCCTCACTCCCCTCCCTTTACCTAAATAAACCCCCTTATACCAGATCTGTTGCATGGCATAATTCCTCAGGGAGGCACTTGGGCATGGGCCCGTCAGGTACTCCCTCCCCGCCGCATTATATCTCATAACAGTGACAACTGCAGCCCTTCTGAGATCCTGCCTGCAATGTCTAGAACTTTCTCCAGCAAAGACGAGCGTTTCTGACCTACAAAAACCACCAATAAAAACAAATGAATGTTTTGGAGAAGCCGCTGTGTTTGCAGGGTGGTGTATTACGCTGCATGAGTAAATAACAAACACGTTCCCATGGTAAACCCATGCTTCGTTAACATACACGGTGGGGTAGGAGGCCTGGCCAGTGATCCCTAAACAAGTTAAAAGCAGGAAGCCAGCTGAAGGGCACTCATAAGCAAAAAGGTATTGGGAGAAGAGCGTTCCTGCTCAGGCCTGATGCTTCCAGTCCACATCAGATACAATACACCCAGGCCAGAGGCTGAGCTGAGATAAGGCTCAGATGCAGGGGTCAGGCAGCAGCAAGGCTGGAAGATAATAGACAAGGGAGGCCTGTGAGCTCTGAAGCTCCAGAGGCCCACCCCATGCATACCCAGTGCTCTGCCACTTAGAAAACATAACTCAAAGATGATGATGATAATAATAATAATAATACCCAGAGCTTGAAAAGCCAGTGTAGGGGCCCTTGGATAGAAGGGTGAGAGTGATGTATTGGATACTGAATTGAGGAACAGGGCAGGGAAAGCGGTGATTCCACAGCAGGTCAGGGAAACACACAACAGTGTGAGAACAGACGTCCTGTTTGCCCATTCTGACTCTTTCTAGAAGTGCTTCTCTGCAATTTTGGAATTGTACTAAGTGTTTGTAACTTGTTAAAAATGTTTTCTGGGAAATTCTAACCAATGTCCTTCTTTCACCTTCTGGCAAAAATATTCCATTGACCTTAAATTGCTTTTCTCTCCTGACACTCAACTAAGAGGAAGTAATTCTACATTGTCGCCACTAGGTGGAGAACTCACTCACTGGATGAAAGTACAGAGAGCAAGGTGACCAGCTCTCCCAGCCTGAAGTAGGAGTTCAAGTTCAACCCAAGAGGGCCTTAGGACAGTCCCTTAGAGTCTGCTCTATTTTTAAACTTATACATGTATACATTTGTAAATTTATATATTTTACTATTTTTGTTTTTTTGGAGGTGTGTCTTAATCAGGGTTTTACTGCTGTGAATAGACACCATGACCAAGGCAACTCCTTTAAGGACATTTAATTGGGCTGGCTTACAGGTTCAGAGGTTCAGTCCATTATCAAGGCAGGAACATGGCAGTATCCAGGCAGGCATGGTGCAGGAGATGAGAGTTCTACATCTTCATCTGAAGGCTGCTAGCATAATACTGACTTCCAGGCAGCGAAGAGCCCATATCCACAGTGACAGACACACATACTCCAACAAGGCCACACCTACTCCAACAAAGCCACACCTCCAAATAGTGCCATTTCCTGGGCCAAGCATATACAAACCATCACAAGGTGGGTCTTGCTATGTAATTCAGAGGGTCTTCAATTCCCAACCCTCCTGTCTCAACTTCCTGAGTTCTGTGATTATAGATATGCCTAGTTTTCTCTGAACTGAACACATTCCCTCGGAGACCGAGGCTTGTGAGACTCAGGAGGTGCGCAAACATCACATCCCTGAGAAAGCAGAGAAGTGAAAGGTTCGTTTGGAGATTGGGTCTCCCAGTGCTGGTCAGGCTGAGATCACCCACCTCCAACTCACAGAGATCTGCCTGGCTCTGCCTCCCAAATGCTGAGATCACCCACCCCAGCTTGCTTGCTTGCTTTTCTTTTTTTTTTCTTTTTTTTTTTTTTTTTTTTTTTTTTTTTTTTTTTGTTAGTAGAAATATTTTATTGGTGAGACCCCACCATCTGCACAAAGTGGTCCTGGAATCAAGCTCCTTCCTCCTTGGCAATGCGATCTTTCTTGAGTGGTCCCATAAATGCTTTCTTCTCCTCCATGGTCTGGAAGCAACCATGGCCAAATTTGGAGGTGGTGTCAATGAACTTCAGGTCAATCTTCTCCAGGGCCCGACGTTTGGTCTGAACAAGCAAGGACTTACGCAGAGTAAGTACTCGCTTCTTGGTCCCCACCACACAGCCTTTGAGCATGATGAAGTCATTGGTCACCTCACCATAATGGACAAAGCTACCCAGTGGGTTGATGCTCTTGTCAGACAAGTCATAGTCAGTAGATGCATTGTTCTTGATCAGTTTGCCATCCTTGATGAGGTAGCCTTGACCAATCTTGTAAATCTTCTTGTTAATCTCTGTTCGGTGATGGTAGCCTTTCTGCCCAGTTCGAGCCACAGAAAAGGCGACACGGGCAGGGTGCCAGGCTCCAATACAGGCAACTTTGCGCAAACCTCGATGGGTCTTTCGGGGCAGTTTCTTTGTATGCCAACGACTGGTTACCCCTTTGTACCCTTTGCCTTTTGTCACGCCAATGACATCAATCATCTCATCCTGCCCAAACACCTGGTTCACAGGAACCTGCTGCTCCAGCCTCTCTCGGGCCCAGTCGAGCTTCTCAGCCACAGTGCCTCCATTCACCTGGATCTCCATCAAGTGTGCCTTCTTCTGGCGTAGAGGAAGCAGATGCATCTGAGTGTGGGCAATGATGCGGATGACCTGGCAGTACTTCTTCATGCTGTTGAAGTCCTTCTCCAGCTGCTTCTTGCCTGTGTCATCCTGCCATTTCTTACAGTACTTGGTGAAAGCCTTCTTCTTAGACTTGTGCCAGTTCTTATAGAAGCGCCTTTTACACTCATCGTTGATGTGCTCAGCAAATACAGTCTTGAAGGTCCGGAGGCCTCGTGGGGTCTCAACATATCCCACAATGCCCACAACCACCATTGGGGGAGTTTCCACAATGGTCACAGCCTCCACGACTTCTTTCTTGTTCACCTTAGATCCTGGCCTGTCAACTTCCCGGACGATGTGGGTCATGCCAGCCTTGTAACCCAGAAAGGCTGTGAGGTGAACGGGCTTGGAAGCGTCATCCTTAGGGAAGCTCTTCACTTTCCCACGATGCCTGCTGCTGCGCTTGCGAGGCAGGAAGCCCAAGGACCCATGCCTGGGAGCTGAGAATTTCCTGTGAGACATCTCGCCGCCACACACCACAGATAGAGCGCTTGCTTTTCTTATAAAGGTAACTTTATTTTATTTTATTAACATATATAAGAAATAAATGTAATAAACCAAATACATGAACAAAAAATACAAGAATCACATGATCATCTCAATGGAAGCAAAAAAGAAAAAGAAAAAGAAAAAGTCTTTGATAAGATTCAACCTGCATTCTTAATAAAAGCCCTAGAACAAGAAGGACTGTAGGAAACATATTCCAACATAATAAAGATTATGTATGACAAGCTCATGGCCAATATCATCCTAAATGAATAGAACCATTAATAATCCCCATTAAAATCAGGGATGGGAGAGGACTGCCCACTGTCCCTACTGCTCATCCATAATGTGACTGAAGCATTAGCTGGAGCAGTAAGGCAAGAGAAGGGATACAAATGGGAAAATATTAAGTCAAATTATTTTCAATTAAAGATTATATTCTTATACCCAATGTTCCCAAAATTTGACTAGAAAAATTGTAGAAATTATCAATAATTTCAGCAAAGTGTTATAACACATAATTGACTTACAAAATGTATCAGTCTTAATGGCTATGAGTAACAAGCGTGCTGAGAAAGAGATCATGGACATGCTCCTCTGCCCAGTTTCTCAAATCAAATCAAATATTTAGAATATACATAACAAAAGAGGTTAAAAAAAACCCTACAACGAAAACTTTAAATATGTGAACAAAAAGATTAAGAAATATACTAGAATTTGAAGACCTCCCAAGCGTACAGATTGGTAGAATTAACATTGTGAAAAAAAGACCTTCCTACCAAAACAATTTACTGATTCAATGAAATCACAATCAACATCCTCACCTCATTCTTCACATAAATAGAAAGAAAATCCTCAATTTGATATGGAACAACAAAAGACCCAGAATAGCCAGTTAGTCCTAGATAAGTGTTTGTTTCTATGCATTCTGCTCATTTTAAGTGCTAAGTGCATCTGTCTATGACCCCAACTTTTATACATCTGTTTCTATTGAGTCAATTTTGTTCAATATTAGAACGGCTACTCCAGCCTGTTTCTTAGGACCATTTGCTTGGAAAACTGTTTTCCAACCTTTTACCCTGAGGTAGTGTCTGTCTTTGTCACTGAGGTGTGTTTCCTGTGTGCAGCAAAATGCTGGGTCCTGATTACATAGCCAGTCTGCTAGTCTATGTCTTTTTATTGGGGAATTGAGTCCATTGATGTCAAAAGATATTAAGGAAAAGTGATTGTTACTTCCTGTTATTTTTGTTGTTAGAGGTGGAATTATGTTTGTGTGGCTATTTTCTTTTGGGTTTCTTGAAAGATTACTTTCTTGCTTTTTCTAGGGTGTAGTTTCCCTCCTTGTGTTGGTGTTTTCCATCTATCATCCTTTGTAGGACCAGATTTGTGGGAAGATATTGTGTAAACCACCCCAGCTTTCTAGAAGCAAAAACAACTGGTAGGGAAGGACACTGACTGCTCAGAGAGTCCTAGGACTTGGCTTGGCCGGCAAAGCTAGAAGTGGAGAGTTCCTGAACACAGCCAGCCAGCAAAGTCAAAAGGACGCAGAGCATCGGAGCAGGCCACTGAGGAGTACAGAAGGCATGGCAGGAAGGAAACGTCTCACATGCAGAATGTCTAGGAAACACTTAGACAAGCTTAATTCCAATTCTTCCAACTGAGATAGTCCCCCAAATGGAAAGAGAATGAATTCTGCTGTTCTTCTTAACAAAGCCTGCATTATCCTGATACCACAACCCGATGACTATTTTTTTTTAAAAAGAAAGAAAGAAAAGAAATACTATAGCACCATATTCCCTAGAAAACAAAGATGCAAAATTTCTCGATAAAACATACATGGAAGAATTAGACAGCCTGCTATGGTATCACGTATACACCTGTAATCTCAGTAGTAGGTGGAATGAAGAGTTTGAGGCTAGCCTCGGTTCTATAATAAGACACTATCCAAAAAAAAAAAAAAAAGATACACAGATACACAAACCAGAGATGCAAGGATGGTTTGCGCATACAAATTACAAATCATGACTGAACTCGACACAATAAAGAACAAAGCCATATGTAGATCATCTCAATAGATACAGTGGAAATATTTGATACAGTTCAACATAACTTCATGAGAAAAGCTCTTAATGAATTAGATACCAAAGAATCACACCTCATGATGCCAAAAGCTACTCATGAGAAACAGACCAATGGGGACAAGCTGGGGCATTTGCTCTGAGGACTGAAGGCTGTCTTGTCTCTCTTTTCCTCTTATTTGATGTAGCACAGGAAGTCTGACCAAGGGCATTTAGTCCAGAGGAAGAAAGAAATGGCATCCAAAACAGGAAGAAAGAAGTTACGTTATCCACGTAGATAATATGGCTTTATACCTAGATAATACTAACTATTGCATTTTTAAAGATTTTATAGGGCTGGGGAGATGGCTCAGCAGTTAAGAGCACTGACTGTTCTTCCAAAGGTCCTGAGTTCAAATCCCAGGAACCACATAATGGCTCACAACCATCCATAATGAGATCTGATGTCTCTTCTAGTGAGTCTAAAGACAACTACAATGTACTTACACATAATGATAAATAAATCTTTGGGCCAGAGCGAGCAGAGGTCCTGAGTTCTATACAGCTACATATACTCATATATATAAAATAAATAAATAAATCTTTTTTAAGAAAAAAGATTTTACAACTCACAAATAAACTCAGTCGAGTTCCAGCTAAGCATGGTGGCTCACTCTTTTATTCCCACACTTCAGAGACAGAAACAGACAAATCTCTGTGAGTTAGAGGCCAGCCTGGTCTACATGGAGAGTGCCAGGACAGCACAGCCAGGAATATATAGAAAGACCCTGTCTCAAGAAAAAAATTTTAAAGTATAGTTGTAGATTTTTTTTAAAAAATGAAAGCATACAAAAAAGAGTAACCTGGAGAAGCATGGAAGACCCCTGACCTGGTCCCTGACTTGACCCCTGACCTGACCCCTGACCTGGCACTGCTCAGGACCAACCAAGTATTCTAGAAAGGTGTTTGAAGGAGTTGGTGTGGTTCAAGTAAAGGCTTCTGTATTAGTCAGGGTTCTCTAGAGGAACAAGACAAAAAGGAGGGCTGACTAGACAGACAGACAGACAGACAGACAGCAGACACATGATAAATAGATAGATAGATAGATAGATAGATAGATAGATAGAGAATACATATTATATAAAAGAGAAAAATTAATAAATGAGCTTACTTTGAAACAATAACAACAGTTGACTCACACCTGATAATGCTACATAGTGGACCTTGGAGGAATAGACAAGCAGTAACTGGTCCAACTAGAGAACCATCCCATGGGCAAACACCAATCCCTGACACTATTAATGATACTCTGTTATGCTTGCAGACGGAGTCTAGCATGGCTGTCCTCTGAGAGGCTCCACCAAGCAGCTGACTCAGAAAGATGCAGAGACCCACAGCCGAAAGGTGGATGCGGGAGCTTGGGGACTCTCATGGAAGAGTCGGAGGAAGGACTGAGGGAGCTGAAGGGGATAGGAACTCCACAGGAAGACCAACAGAGTCAACTAACCTGAACCCTTGGGCCTCTCAGAGACTGAACCATCAAACAAAGAACATACACAGGCTGGACCTAGGCCTCACTGCTCATATGTAACAGATGTGCAGCTTGGTCTTTATGTGGGTCCTAAACAACTGGAGTGGGGGCTATCCCAAAAACTGTTGGCTGTCTGTGGAGTATGTTCTTCTAGCAGGGCTACCCTGTCTGGCTTCAGTGGGAGAGAATGTGCCTAGTCTCCCAGAGACTTGATGTACCAAAACTGAGGGATACCCAGGGAAAGCATCCACATTCTCAAAGGAGAAGGGGAAGGGAGGTGGGGGGAGCAATTGTGGGAAGGGGGTGACTGAGAGGGGGGCAGGGATCAGGACGTAAAGTGGATGAAAATAAATGAATGAATGAATGAATGAATGAACGAACGAACGAACGAACGAACAAACAAACAAACAAACAAACAAACAAACCTCTCCTTACCGGAAGTTTGGTGAAGCTGATTCTAACATCAGTGGAGGAATCAGCAACAGCAACAGCCACAGCAGGAGAAATTAACTCAGCATCCAGATCTAAGGCCAAACTAGCAGTGTCTAAGAGCAATCACAGCACCTGAGTTCAGACCCCAGAACCATGACAAAGCAGGGCTCAGCTCCAGCTGTGGGTGGGATGCCCCTCAGGCGTCCTAACTGCCAGCCTAGCTCTGGGTTCAGTAAGAGATCCTGTGTCAAAGCAAACAATGATACAGGGGGGCAGCATCCTTCTCAGGCCTCAGAGTATGTGCACAGGCACTCACACACACACATACACACATGTGTGCATGTACCAGACCCCCCCACACACACACACATTAAAAACTTAATCTTTGATTTTGAATTTCAATAATCTATTTAAACTCCACCCCTCTCTCTGCATGAAGTAATAAGCTTTGGTGAACAAGGACAACGTCTTTGCAAGGGTTTGAAGCAAGTGGCTGCTAGGGCTCCTCTCACACGTTGCTGGCTTTGGTAATATAGACTGCAAATTGCAGCATGTAGCGCTAGTAATATCGTCTTGCTCTGAGTGCCTCCTGGTGGACCATGCAGAAAGTAAAAGCACTATGCTCATTGCCACCAGCTTTAACTGTGGCTGCAAACCCAACGCTCTCACCACCACCCCTCCGGGACTGGCTGGACAAACCGATGCAGTGTTCCCACTGTTCATTTTAGCTGTGAAAAAAAAATCATCAACTTCAAGGCATTTCCCCCTCTGCGTTCCTTGCAAACAGCAATAAGGCAACAGTTCTTTATGTGTGCCCTTTATAGACATATCTTATATAAAGTGAAAAATACCAGTTGTTCAGCTAGGCAAGGTGATACTCACCTAGAATCTCAGCACTTTGAAGGTGGAGGCAGGAGAATCAGAAATTCAAGGTCATCCTTGGCTTTATAACAAGCTCAAGGCCAGTGTGAGCTACCTGAGACCTGGTCTCAGGAAACAAACCCAACAAACTGAAGCTGGGGAGATGGCTCAGCAGGCAAGGGCACATGTTGCTAAGCACAGGACCAAGCACATTTACTCTAGCACGTGGGTTCTGTACCTTACAGCCCCACCTGATCTACATGGACTTCCAGACCAGCCAGGGTTACACAGTGAAACCCTGCCTCAGATAGAAAAAAAAAAAAAAAAAAAAAAAAACAGAGATCAGGAAGGGAGGGAGGGAGGTAAGGAGGGAGGAAGGGAGGGAGGGAAGGGGAGAGCAGGGGAGGGGGGGAACAGCTGAGCACATGTTACTCTTGGAGAGGACCTAGGTTCCAGTGGTCCACACCCACCATAACTCCACCTCCAGGGCACCTGGCACCCCTCTGACCTCAATGGGCCCCTGTACTCACATGTGCACCTGCTGACCACACAATACACAGATACACATAAACAAATCTTTTTAAATGAACAAATAAGTAAATAAATGAAAGCGTGGTTTCATCTACCGGAAGTACAGACTTCGAAGTGCCTGGAATCTGCTAACACACTGATATAACCGTTGGTTACTAATCTCAGAAATTCTCTTAGAAACAGTATCATTCAAAGAAGAGGATTTTTATAATTTCTTTCACATGCTTGTTCCCATGAACTACATGCTACATTTTAACAGCAGCAGGTAGCATGAGATCTTCTCCTAACTCGGAGGTCTTTTTAGATTGGTTTTTTTCAATCAAAGAAGTCTTGGAAGATACAAATAGGTTCTGTTGATATTAACCAATTTCTCAAACTCCTCCCCCACTTTTTTTGAAAGTTTAAGTAATTCAAGATACTTCTCTTGTTTGTGGCTGTGTGCTTCATACTTAGTGTTAAAAAGCCTTTCCAGCCAGGCTTGGTGGTCCACATGCCTTTAATCACAGCATTTGGAAGGCAGAGGCAGAGGCAGAGGCAGAGGCAGGCAGATCTCTGTGAGGACATTCAAGGCTACACAGAAAAACTCTGTCTTTAAAAAAATTTTTTTTAAAAAACCTTACAAACTGGCACTTCACATATCTATCTATCTATCTATCTATCTATCTATCTATCTATCTATCTATCTATCTATCTCTCTATCTATATCCCAAATGCTGTCTCCCCTTTACAGAGTCCCTCCCTCCATCCCCCCTCCCTTTCTCCTCTGAGAGGGTGGGCCCCACCAGTTATCCCCCCACCCTGGCACATCAAGTCTCTGTACACATTCTCTCCCACTGTGGCCAGACAAAGCAGCCCTATGTGCCATGGGCCTCTGCCAAGGGTCCAGATTAGTTGACTCTGCTGGTCTTCCTATTTTTCTTTTTTCTGAGATAAAGTCTTGCTGTGTAGCCCTGGCTGTCCTGGATCCTACCATGTGGACCATACTGGCCTCAAACTTTGAGACAATTCTCCTGTCTCTGCTTCCCAAGTACTGGAGCCATCACCCTTTGGGGCAATTATTTCTTTTCATAATAAAACACCTGGAGAGTGCTTAACTGTTAGAGTTCATAAAAATTCTGGGATTATAAATTAAGGTAAGGAGAGTGGATGTTTGCATACCTTTAACAAAAACATATGTAAGTTTCAATTCCTTGTTTTTAAGGATGAGTGATGAACTCACTATGTAAAGTATAGCCAGGCATGGTGGCCCACACCTTTAATCTTAGCAGAGGCAGAGATTTCTCTGTGAGTTCAAGGCCAGCCTGGAATACAAAGCAAGTTCAAGGATAGCAGGGCTGTTACACAGAGAAATTCTGTCTTGAAAAACAAAACAAGGGCTGGAGAGATGGCTCAGTGTTTAAAAGCACTGACTACTCTTCCAGAGGTCCTGTGTACCCACGTACATGAAATAAATAAATAAATCTTTAAAACAAAACAAAAGAGTATTCTCTTGAGCCTAAAATAATGCCATCTATCATCTTATATAGTTTGCTTATAAATATTTAGTTACACTTAATTGTATATATTGCTATAATAAAGAATTACTCTGCATTAAAAAGGCAACAGTCCATATGCATGATGAAATTGCTGAATATTCAGAATTTAAAAAGACCCTGGCAAAAGAAGTTAAGACCATTGGCTGCTCTTCCAGACTCCCCAAACTCACGTGATGGCTCCCAACCCTCTGTAACTCCAATTCCATGGATCTGATGCCCTCTTCTGAACTATGTGAGCACTGAATGCATGTGGCACACAAACATACACGCAGGCAAAACACTTATATACAGAAAATAAAATAAGCAAATCTGAAAATAAATTTTAAAAAAATATAAAATATATTCCTCTTTTTTGTGACAACATAAAAATGTAAAGCTGTGCCAAGTAGAGAAATAATGGCTTTCTAAAGTATGTTTCCTTTTTGTGTGACAGATACTGTGTTTATTTATTGTAAAGAGGAGCATTTAGTGTTTAGTGCACAGCTATTCTCCTGCCTCTGCCCCCGCCCTGAGTGCTGAGATTAAAGATGTGTGTCACCACTGCCTGGCTTTCAATGCAGTTTTCAATAAAAGAGCTGACAAGCTGGCAGGTAACAGTGATTGCCACCAAACCTAATGACCTGTGCTCCAAGACTAGAGTCTACACAGTGGAAGGAGAGAACTGGCTCCTGCGAGTAGTTCTCTGCCTTTCCCAGCACTCATACAGGCTATGTGCTTGCACAGACATACATATACACACATATACATGCACACATACACATATACATACATACATACATACATGTACATACACACATACATATACACACAATACACACATATACATAAACACATACATACATACACACATACATATACACACATACATACACACATACATATACACACATATACATAAACACATATACATAAGCACATACACATATAAACACATACACACATACATATACACATACATACATATACACACATACACACAAAAAATACACATATACACACAAACACACACGCAAAAACATACACACATACAGACACACACACATAAATATATACACACACATACACACACACAGAGAATAAATGTAAAAAGAAAATAAAGAGGAAAATCAGATGACACAAAACTAGAAAGAAAACCCATGTTCATAGATCCAAAGAATCCATGATGCTAAAGGGCATTGGCTGCTCTTCCAGACTCCCCAAACTCACGTGGTAGCTCCCAACCCTCTGTAACTCCAGTTCCATGGATCTGATGCCCTCTTCTGAACTATGTGGGCACTGAATACATAGATCCAAAGAATCCATGAGGCTAAAGGGCCATACTGCCCAAAGTGACATATAAAACTGATATAATTCCTATCTAAAGATCAATGACTTTCTCCATGGCAATAGAAAAAAAATATTAAAATTCCTACCAGGAGCTGGAGAGATGGCTGGTTAGTTAAGAGCACTTTTTGCTCTTGCAGAGGATTTGGGCTCAGTTCCCAGAACCCACATGGGTTCACAACCATTATAACTCGAGTTCCAGATGATTCAGTGTCTCCTCTGACCACTGCATGTACCAGGCACACATGTGGTACAGCTATACATGCAGGCAAAACACTCCATAAAAATGAAATAAAATTTTTTTAAAAATATTTTTTAATGTACAGAACTACAAAAGAACCAGAATGACCAAAGTGATCCTGAGGAGGAAGAAGAGGAGGGGGTGAGAACAAAAATAAGAATTATCTCTTTGAGTGGGACATAGTGGCACACGCCTGGAATCCCAGCACTTGGTAAGTAGAGGCAGGAGGACCAGGGGTTTGAGATGTTCCTCAACCACATAGGGAGTTTGACGCCAGTTCTCCGTCTGAGCTGGATAAACGGCTGCGAGAGTTCTCGGGAACTGGAGAAAGCCGGAGTTGTGTTGGCAGGAAGCAGCTGTGGTCAGGTGCAGCTTCTTCAAGGCAGCCATGCATTCTGTCAGTGTCCAGCTTAGCGGGACTGCTGTGAGAACAGCCCAAGCCAACCACAAGGGAAGGGCTGAGCCACTGGACTGACGGTGCAGGCAGAGGCAGAGGCAGAGGCAGAGGCAGAGGCAGAGGCAGAGGCAGAGGCAGAGGCAGAGGCAGAGGCAGAGGCAGAGGCAGAGGCAGAGGCAGAGGCAGAGGCAGAGGCAGAGGCAGAGGCAGAGGCAGAGGCAGAGGCAGAGGCAGAGGCAGAGGCAGAGGCAGAGGCAGAGGCAGAGGCAGAGGCAGAGGCAGAGGCAGAGGCAGAGGCAGAGGCAGAGGCAGAGGCAGAGGCAGAGGCAGAGGCAGAGGCAGAGGCAGAGGCAGAGGCAGAGGCAGAGGCAGAGGCAGAGGCAGAGGCAGAGGCAGAGGCAGAGGCAGAGGCAGAGGCAGAGGCAGAGGCAGAGGCAGAGGCAGAGGCAGAGGCAGAGGCAGAGGCAGAGGCAGAGGCAGAGGCAGAGGCAGAGGCAGAGGCAGAGGCAGAGGCAGAGGCAGAGGCAGAGGCAGAGGCAGAGGCAGAGGCAGAGGCAGAGGCAGAGGCAGAGGCAGAGGCAGAGGCAGAGGCAGAGGCAGAGGCAGAGGCAGATCTCTAAATTCAAGGCCAGCTTGATCTACAGAGTAAGATCCAGGCAGCCAGGGCTGCACAGAGAAACCCTGACTCCAAGGGGGGCAGGGTGGGGTGGGGAACAAGGACCTGTCTAACAGCTCTTGGCAGTTTTTATTATTTGTAAATAACATTAAAAGAATATTTACTCTTGCATCTTGTGATGGCTAAACCACAGTTCTAACAGCGTTGAACAGTCCTTGTTTGTAACTCTAACTGCTCAGCCACAGTTTCAGAGCCCCAGGGACAAGGAACCCTCCGATCATCTCAGCACCACAAAGGCCCTGTGCAAACCAGATAAGAGGAGTCCTTAAGGATGCCACGCCCACACAGCAGTGCTGAGCCTCCAAGACAGGTGCTGTGGATGTGGCTTTAGTCACAGTGGAAACTGGAGAGTCCAGGAGAGAATGGGCTCTGGATGACCTATTTTGCCAAGAAAAAAAATACTTATCTATGGCTGTCCATATGGCTCTGGGACCCCAAACCCAGGCCCTTGCACATTAGGCAAGAGTTCTATGGTGAGTTGTACGCTTAACACCAGCCCCCACAGGCATTCTTACTTTATGTTGGGGTTGGAGACATTTTTTTAATTTTCTTCTTCCTATTCTTTTGAACATTTTCCTGTAAGAAAAATAATTTGTGGAGTATTTTTTTTTGTTGTTTTTGCTGCTGCCGTTGCTGTTGCTGCTGCAACTGTTATTGCTAAAAATAAGGAAGTCTTAGGAACCTGAACAGGCCTGGTCAGGAGCACAGCCTGGGCGCTGTAGACCCC